>NW_027316500.1:8596783-8969283 GCF_026437365.1 Eucyclogobius newberryi | reverse complement strand
CATGCATGATCACTCTTCTCTCTCTGGTACATGCATGATCTCTCTCTCTCTCTGGTACATGCATGATCACTCTCTATCTCTCTGGTACATGCATGATCTCTCTCTCTCTCTCTCTGGTACATGCATGATCACTCTCTCTCTGGTACATGCATGATCACTCTCTCTCTCTGGTACATGCATGATCAATCTTCTCTCTCTGGTACATGCATGATCACTCTCTCTCTATGGTACATGCATGATCACTTTCTCTCTCTCTCTGGTACATGCATGATCACTCTTCTCTCTCTGGTACATGCATGATCACTCTCTCTCTCTGGTACATGCATGATCACTCTCTCTCTCTGATACATGCATGATCACTCTCTCTCTCTGGTACATGCATGATCTCTCTCTCTCTCTGGTACATGCATGATCACTCTCTCTCTCTGGTACATGCATGATCACTCTTCTCTCTCTGGTACATGCATGATCAATCTTCTCTCTCTGGTACATGCATGATCACTCTCTCTCTCTGGTACATGCATGATCACTCTCTCTCTCTGGTACATGCATGATCACTCTCTCTCTCTCTGGTACATGCATGATCACTCTCTCTCTCTGGTACATGCATGATCACTCTCCCTCTCTGGTACATGCATGATCAATCTTCTCTCTCTGGTTCATCCATGATCAATCTTCTCTCTCTGGTACATGCATGATCAATCTTCTCTCTCTGGTACATGCATGATCAATCTTCTCTCTCTGGTACATGCATGATCACTCTCTCTCTCTGGTACATGCATGATCACTCTCTCTCTCTCTGGTACATGCATGATCTCTTTCTCTCTCTGGTACATGCATGATCACTCTCTCTCTCTGGTACATGCATGATCACTCTCTCTCTCTGGTACATGCATGATCACTCTTCTCTCTCTGGTACATGCATGATCTCTCTCTCTCTCTGGTACATGCATGATATCTCTCTCTCTCTCTGGTACATGCATGATCACTCTCTCTCTGGTACATGCATGATCACTCTCTCTCTCTCTGGTACATGCATGATCAATCTTCTCTCTCTGGTACATGCATGATCTCTCTCTCTCTCTGGTACATGCATGATCACTCTCTCTCTGGTGCATGCATGATCACTCTCTCTCTCTGGTACATGCATGATCACTCTCTCTCTCTCTCTGGTACATGCATGATCACTCTTCTCTCTCTGGTACATGCATGATCACTCTTCTCTCTCTGGTACATGCATGATCACTCTCTCTCTCTGGTACATGCATGATCACTCTCTCTCTCTGGTACATGCATGATCACTCTCTCTCTCTGGTACATGCATGATCTCTCTCTCTCTCTCTGGTACATGCATGATCACTCTCTCTCTCTCTGGTACATGCATGATCACTCTCTCTCTCTGATACATGCATTATCACTCTCTCTCTCTGGTACATGCATGATCACTCTCTCTCTCTGGTACATGCATGATCACTCTCTCTCTCTGGGACATGCATGATCTCTCTCTCTCTCTGGTACATGCATGTTCTCTCTCTCTCTCTCTGGTACATGCATGATCACTCTCTCTCTCTCTGGTATATGCATGATCACTCTCTCTCTCTGGTATATGCCTGATCACTCTCTCTCTCTGGTACATGCATGATCACTCTCTCTCTCTGGTACATGCATGATCACTCTCTCTCTCTCTGGTACATGCATGATCAATCTTCTCTCTCTGGTACATGCATGATCACTCTCTCTCTCTGGTACATGCATGATCAATCTTCTCTCTCTGGTACATGCATGATCTCTCTCTCTCTCTGGTACATGCATGATCACTCTCTCTCTATGGTACATGCATGATCACTCTTCTCTCTCTGGTACATGCATGATCACTCTCTCTCTCTGGTACATGCATGATCACTCTCTCTCTCTGATACATTCATGATCACTCTCTCTCTCTGGTACATGCATGATCTCTCTCTCTCTCTGGTACATGCATGATCACTCTCTCTCTCTGGTACATGCATGATCACTCTTCTCTCTCTGGTACATGCATGATCAATCTTCTCTCTCTGGTACATGCATGATCACTCTCTCTCTCTGGTACATGCATGATCACTCTCTCTCTCTGGTACATGCATTATCACTCTCTCTCTCTCTGGTACATGCATGATCACTCTCTCTCTCTGGTACATGCATGATCACTCTCTCTCTCTGGTACATGCATGATCAATCTTCTCTCTTGTACATGCATGATCAATCTTCTCTCTCTGGTACATGCATGATCAATCTTCTCTCTCTGGTACATGCATGATCAATCTTCTCTCTCTGGTACATGCATGATCACTCTCTCTCTCTGGTACATGCATGATCACTCTCTCTCTCTGGTACATAAATGATCTCTTTCTCTCTCTGGTACATGCATGATCACTCTCTCTCTCTGGTACATGCATGATCACTCTCTCTCTCTGGTACATGAATGATCACTCTTCTCTCTCTGGTACATGCATGATCTCTCTCTCTCTCTGGTACATGCATGATCACTCTTTCTCTCTCTGGTACATGCATGATCTCTCTCTCTCTCTGGTACATGCATGATCACTCTCTCTCTGGTACATGCATGATCACTCTCTCTCTCTCGGGTACATGCATGATCACTCTCTCTCTCTGATACATGCATTATCACTCTCTCTCTCTGGTACATGCATGATCACTCTCTCTCTCTGGTACATGCATGATCACTCTCTCTCTCTGGTACATGCATGATCTCTCTCTCTCTCTGGTACATGCATGATCTCTCTCTCTCTCTGGTACATGCATGATCACTCTCTCTCTCTCTGGTACATGCATGATCTCTCTCTCTCTCTGGTACATGCATGATCACTCTCTCTCTCTGGTACATGCATGATCACTCTCTCTCTCTGGTACATGCATGATCACTCTCTCTGTCTGGTACATGCATGATCACTCTCTCTCTCTCCGGTACATGCATGATCAATCTTCTCTCTCTGGTACATGCATGATCACTCTCTCTCTCTGGTACATGCATGATCTCTCTCTCTCTCTGGTACATGCATGATCACTCTCTCTCTCTCTGGTACATGCATGATCTCTCTCTCTCTCTCTCTGGTACATGCATGATCACTCTCTCTCTCTGGTACATGCATGATCACTCTCTCTCTCTGGTGCATGCATGATCTCTTTCTCTCTCTGGTACATGCATGATCAATCTTCTCTCTCTGGTACATGCATGATCACTCTCTCTCTCTGGTACATGCATGATCACTCTTCTCTCTCTGGTACATGCATGATCACTCTTCTCTCTCTGGTACATGCATGATCACTCTCTCTCTCTGGTACATGCATGATCACTCTCTCTCTCTGGTACATGCATGATCACTCTCTCTCTCTGGTACATGCATGATCTCTCTCTCTCTCTCTGGTACATGCATGATCACTCTCTCTCTCTGGTACATGCATGATCACTCTCTCTCTCTCTGATACATGCATTATCACTCTCTCTCTCTCTGGTACATGCATGATCACTCTCTCTCTCTGGTACATGCATGATCACTCTCTCTCTCTGGTACATGCATGATCTCTCTCTCTCTCTGGTACATGCATGATCTCTCTCTCTCTCTGGTACATGCATGATCAATCTTCTCTCTCTGGTACATGCATGATCTCTCTCTCTCTCTGGTACATGCATGATCACTCTCTCTCTCTGGTACACGCATGATCTCTCTCTCTCTCTGGTACATGCATGATCACTCTCTCTCTCTCTGGTACATGCATGATCACTCTCTCTCTCTGGTGCATGCATGATCTCTCTCTCTCTCTCTGGTACATGCATGATGACTCTCTCTCTCTGGTACATGCATGATCACTCTCTCTCTCTGGTACATGCATGATTTCTTTCTCTCTCTGGTACCTGCATGATCAATCTTCTCTCTCTGGTACATGCATGATCACTCTCTCTCTCTGGTACATGCATGATCACTCTCTCTCTCTGGTACATGGATGATCAATCTTCTCTCTCTGGTACATGCATGATCACTCTCTCTCTCTGGTACATGCATGATCACTCTTCTCTCTCTGGTACATGCATGATCTCTTCTCTCTCTGGTACATTCATGATCACTCTCTCTCTCTCTGGTACATGCATGATCTCTCTCTCTCTCTGGTACATGCATGATCACTCTCTCTCTCTCTGGTACATGCATGATCAATCTTCTCTCTCTGATACATGCATGATCACTCTCTCTCTCTGGTACATGCATGATCACTCTCTCTCTCTCTCTGGTACATGCATGATCACTCTTCTCTCTGTGGTACATGCATGATCACTCTTCTCTCTCTGGTACATGCATGATCACTCTCTCTCTCTGGTACATGCATGATCACTCTCTCTCTCTGGTACATGCATGATCACTCTCTCTCTCTGGTACATGCATGATCTCTCTCTCTCTCTGGTACATGCATGATCACTCTCTCTCTCTCTCTCTCTGGTACATGCATGGTCACTCTCTCTCTCTGATACATGCATTATCACTCTCTCTCTCTGGTACATGCATGATCACTCTCTCTCTCTGGTACATGCATGATCACTCTCTCTCTCTGGTACATGCATGATCTCTCTCTCTCTCTGGTACATGCATGATCTCTCTCTCTCTCTCTGGTACATGCATGATCAATCTTCTCTCTCTGGTACATGCATGATCACTCTCTCTCTCTGGTACATGCATGATCAATCTTCTCTCTCTGGTACATGCATGATCTCTCTCTCTCTCTCTCTGGTACATGCATGATCACTCTCTCTCTCTGGTACATGCATGATCTCTCTCTCTCTCTCTGGTACATGCATGATCACTCTCTCTCTCTGGTACATGCATGATCACTCTCTCTCTCTGGTACATGCATGATCTCTTTCTCTCTCTGGTACATGCATGATCAATCTTCTCTCTCTGGTACATGCATGATCACTCTCTCTCTCTGGTACATGCATGATCACTCTCTCTCTCTGGTACATGCATGATCTCTCTCTCTCTGGTACATGCATGATCACTCTCTCTCTCTCTCTCTGGTACATGCATGATCACTCTCTCTCTCTGATACATGCTTTATCACTCTCTCTCTCTGGTACATGCATGATCACTCTCTCTCTCTGGTACATGCATGATCACTCTCTCTCTCTGGTACATGCATGGTCTCTCTCTCTCTCTGGTACATGCATGATCTCTCTCTCTCTCTCTGGTACATGCATGATCAATCTTCTCTCTCTGGTACATGCATGATCACTCTCTCTCTCTGGTACATGCATGATCAATCTTCTCTCTCTGGTACATGCATGATCTCTCTCTCTCTCTCTGGTACATGCATGATCACTCTCTCTCTCTGGTACATGCATGATCTCTCTCTCTCTCTCTGGTACATGCATGACCACTCTCTCTCTCTGGTACATGCATGATCAATCTTCTCTCTCTGGTACATGCATGATCAATCTTCTCTCTCTGGTACATGCATGATCAATCTTCTCTCTCTGGTACATGCATGATCAATCTTCTCTCTCTGGTACATGCATGATCACTCTCTCTCTCTGGTACATGCATGATCACTCTCTCTCTCTGGTACATGCATGATCTCTTTCTCTCTCTGGTACATGCATGATCTCTCTCTCTCTCTGGTACATGCATGATCACTCTCTCTCTGGTACATGCATGATCAATCTTCTCTCTCTGGTACATGCATGATCACTCTCTCTCTCTGGTACATGCATGATCACTCTCTCTCTCTCTCTGGTACATGCATGATCACTCTTCTCTCTCTGGTACATGCATGATCACTCTTCTCTCTCTGGTACATGCATGATCACTCTCTTTCTCTGGTACATGCATGATCACTCTCTCTCTCTGGTACATGCATGATCACTCTCTCTCTCTCTGGTACATGCATGATCAATCTTCTCTCTCTGGTACATGCATGATCACTCTCTCTCTCTGGTACATGCATGATCACTCTCTCTCTCTCTGGTACATGCATGATCACTCTCTCTCTCTGATACATGCATTATCACTCTCTCTCTCTGGTACATGCATGATCACTCTCTCTCTCTGGTACATGCATGATAACTCTCTCTCTCTGGTACATGCGTGATCTCTCTCTCTCTCTGGTACATGCATGATCTCTCTCTCTCTCTGGTACATGCATGATCACTCTCTCTCTCTCTGGTATATGCATGATCACTCTCTCTCTCTGGTACATGCATGATCACTCTCTCTCTCTGGTACATGCATGATCACTCTCTCTCTCTGGTACATGCATGATCACTCTCTCTCTCTCTGGTACATGCATGATCAATCTTCTCTCTCTGGTACATGCATGATCACTCTCTCTCTCTCTGGTACATGCATGATCAATCTTCTCTCTCTGGTACATGCATGATCTCTCTCTCTCTCTGGTACATGCATGATCACTCTCTCTCTCCGGTACATGCATGATCTCTCTCTCTCTCTGGTACATGCATGATCACTCTCTCTCTCTCTGGTACATGCATGATCACTCTCTCTCTCTGGTGCATGCATGATCTCTCTCTCTCTCTCTGGTACATGCATGATCACTCTCTCTCTCTGGTACATGCATGATCACTCTCTCTCTCTCTGGTACATGCATGATCTCTTTCTCTCTCTGGTACATGCATGATCAATCTTCTCTCTCTGGTACATGCATGATCACTCTCTCTCTCTGGTACATGCATGATCACTCTCTCTCTCTTGTACATGCATGATCAATCTTCTCTCTCTGGTACATGCATGATCACTCTCTCTCTCTGGTACATGCATGATCACTCTTCTCTCTCTGGTACATGCATGATTAATCTTCTCTCTCTGGTACATGCATGATCACTCTCTCTCTCTGGTACATGCATGATCACTCTCTCTCTCTGGTACATGCATGATCTCTTTCTCTCTCTGGTACATTCATGATCACTCTCTCTCTCTCTGGTACATGCATGATCTCTCTCTCTCTCTCTGGTACATGCATGATCACTCTCTCTCTGGTACATGCATGATCTCTCTCTCTCTCTGGTACATGCATGATCAATCTTCTCTCTCTGATACATGCATGATCACTCTCTCTCTCTGGTACATGCATGATCACTCTCTCTCTCTCTCTGGTACATGCATGATCACTCTTCTCTCTCTGGTACATGCATGATCACTCTTCTCTCTCTGGTACATGCATGATCATTCTCTCTCTCTGGTACATGCATGATCACTCTCTCTCTCTGGTACATGCATGATCACTCTCTCTCTCTGGTACATGCATGATCTCTCTCTCTCTCTGGTACATGCATGATCACTCTCTCTCTCTCTCTCTCTGGTACATGCATGATCACTCTCTCTCTCTGATACATGCATTATCACTCTCTCTCTCTGGTACACGCATGATCACTCTCTCTCTCTGGTACATGCATGATCACTCTCTCTCTCTGGTACATGCATGATCTCTCTCTCTCTCTGGTACATGCATGATCTCTCTCTCTCTCTCTGGTACATGCATGATCAATCTTCTCTCTCTGGTACATGCATGATCACTCTCTCTCTCTGGTACATGCATGATAAATCTTCTCTCTCTGGTACATGCATGATCTCTCTCTCTCTCTGGTACATGCATGATCACTCTCTCTCTGGTACATGCATGATCAATCTTCTCTCTCTGGTACATGCATGATCACTCTCTCTCTCTGGTACATGCATGATCTCTCTCTCTCTCTCTGGTACATGCATGATCACTCTCTCTCTCTGGTACATGCATGATCACTCTCTCTCTCTGGTACATGCATGATCTCTTTCTCTCTCTGGTACATGCATGATCAATCTTCTCTCTCTGGTACATGCATGATCACTCTCTCTCTCTGGTACATGCATGATCACTCTCTCTCTCTTGTACATGCATGATCAATCTTCTCTCTCTGGTACATGCATGATCACTCTCTCTCTCTGGTACATGCATGATCACTCTTCTCTCTCTGGTACATGCATGATTAATCTTCTCTCTCTGGTACATGCATGATCACTCTCTCTCTCTGGTACATGCATGATCACTCTCTCTCTCTGGTACATGCATGATCTCTTTCTCTCTCTGGTACATTCATGATCACTCTCTCTCTCTCTGGTACATGCATGATCTCTCTCTCTCTCTCTGGTACATGCATGATCACTCTCTCTCTGGTACATGCATGATCTCTCTCTCTCTCTGGTACATGCATGATCAATCTTCTCTCTCTGATACATGCATGATCACTCTCTCTCTCTGGTACATGCATGATCACTCTCTCTCTCTCTCTGGTACATGCATGATCACTCTTCTCTCTCTGGTACATGCATGATCACTCTTCTCTCTCTGGTACATGCATGATCACTCTCTCTCTCCGGTACATGCATGATCACTCTCTCTCTCTGGTACATGCATGATCACTCTCTCTCTCTGGTACATGCATGATCTCTCTCTCTCTCTGGTACATGCATGATCACTCTCTCTCTCTCTCTCTCTGGTACATGCATGATCACTCTCTCTCTCTCTCTCTGGTACATGCATGATCTCTCTCTCTCTCTCTCTCTCTGGTACATGCATGATCTCTCTCTCTCTCTGGTACATGCATGATCACTCTTTCTCTCTCTGGTACATGCATGATCTCTCTCTCTCTCTGGTACATGCATGATCACTCTCTCTCTGGTACATGCATGATCACTCTCTCTCTCTCTCTGGTACATGCATGATCAATCTTCTCTCTCTGGTACATGCATGATCTCTCTCTCTCTCTGGTACATGCATGATCACTCTCTCTCTGGTGCATGCATGATCACTCTCTCTCTCTGGTACATGCATGATCACTCTCTCTCTCTCTCTGGTACATGCATGATCACTCTTCTCTCTCTGGTACATGCATGATCACTCTTCTCTCTCTGGTACATGCATGATCACTCTCTCTCTCTGGTACATGCATGATCACTCTCTCTCTCTGGTACATGCATGATCACTCTCTCTCTCTGGTACATGCATGATCTCTCTCTCTCTCTCTGGTACATGCATGATCACTCTCTCTCTCTCTGGTACATGCATGATCACTCTCTCTCTCTGATACATGCATTATCACTCTCTCTCTCTGGTACATGCATGATCACTCTCTCTCTCTGGTACATGCATCATCACTCTCTCTCTCTGGGACATGCATGATCTCTCTCTCTCTCTGGTACATGCATGATCTCTCTCTCTCTCTCTGGTACATGCATGATCACTCTCTCTCTCTCTGGTATATGCATGATCACTCTCTCTCTCTGGTATATGCCTGATCACTCTCTCTCTCTGGTACATGCATGATCACTCTCTCTCTCTGGTACATGCATGATCACTCTCTCTCTCTCTGGTACATGCATGATCAATCTTCTCTCTCTGGTACATGCATGATCACTCTCTCTCTCTGGTACATGCATGATCAATCTTCTCTCTCTGGTACATGCATGATCTCTCTCTCTCTCTGGTACATGCATGATCACTCTCTCTCTATGGTACATGCATGATCACTCTTCTCTCTCTGGTACATGCATGATCACTCTCTCTCTCTGGTACATGCATGATCACTCTCTCTCTCTGATATATTCATGATCACTCTCTCTCTCTGGTACATGCATGATCTCTCTCTCTCTCTGGTACATGCATGATCACTCTCTCTCTCTGGTACATGCATGATCACTCTTCTCTCTCTGGTACATGCATGATCAATCTTCTCTCTCTGGTACATGCATGATCACTCTCTCTCTCTGGTACATGCATGATCACTCTCTCTCTCTGGTACATGCATTATCACTCTCTCTCTCTCTGGTACATGCATGATCACTCTCTCTCTCTGGTACATGCATGATCACTCTCTCTCTCTGGTACATGCATGATCAATCTTCTCTCTTGTACATGCATGATCAATCTTCTCTCTCTGGTACATGCATGATCAATCTTCTCTCTCTGGTACATGCATGATCAATCTTCTCTCTCTGGTACATGCATGATCACTCTCTCTCTCTGGTACATGCATGATCACTCTCTCTCTCTGGTACATAAATGATCTCTTTCTCTCTCTGGTACATGCATGATCACTCTCTCTCTCTGGTACATGCATGATCACTCTCTCTCTCTGGTACATGAATGATCACTCTTCTCTCTCTGGTACATGCATGATCTCTCTCTCTCTCTGGTACATGCATGATCACTCTTTCTCTCTCTGGTACATGCATGATCTCTCTCTCTCTCTGGTACATGCATGATCACTCTCTCTCTGGTACATGCATGATCACTCTCTCTCTCTCGGGTACATGCATGATCACTCTCTCTCTCTGATACATGCATTATCACTCTCTCTCTCTGGTACATGCATGATCACTCTCTCTCTCTGGTACATGCATGATCACTCTCTCTCTCTGGTACATGCATGATCTCTCTCTCTCTCTGGTACATGCATGATCTCTCTCTCTCTCTGGTACATGCATGATCACTCTCTCTCTCTCTGGTACATGCATGATCTCTCTCTCTCTCTGGTACATGCATGATCACTCTCTCTCTCTGGTACATGCATGATCACTCTCTCTCTCTGGTACATGCATGATCACTCTCTCTGTCTGGTACATGCATGATCACTCTCTCTCTCTCCGGTACATGCATGATCAATCTTCTCTCTCTGGTACATGCATGATCACTCTCTCTCTCTGGTACATGCATGATCTCTCTCTCTCTCTGGTACATGCATGATCACTCTCTCTCTCTCTGGTACATGCATGATCTCTCTCTCTCTCTCTCTGGTACATGCATGATCACTCTCTCTCTCTGGTACATGCATGATCACTCTCTCTCTCTGGTGCATGCATGATCTCTTTCTCTCTCTGGTACATGCATGATCAATCTTCACTCTCTGGTACATGCATGATCACTCTCTCTCTCTGGTACATGCATGATCACTCTTCTCTCTCTGGTACATGCATGATCACTCTTCTCTCTCTGGTACATGCATGATCACTCTCTCTCTCTGGTACATGCATGATCACTCTCTCTCTCTGGTACATGCATGATCACTCTCTCTCTCTGGTACATGCATGATCTCTCTCTCTCTCTCTGGTACATGCATGATCACTCTCTCTCTCTGGTACATGCATGATCACTCTCTCTCTCTCTGATACATGCATTATCACTCTCCCTCTCTCTGGTACATGCATGATCACTCTCTCTCTCTGGTACATGCATGATCACTCTCTCTCTCTGGTACATGCATGATCTCTCTCTCTCTCTGGTACATGCATGATCTCTCTATCTCTCTGGTACATGCATGATCAATCTTCTCTCTCTGGTACATGCATGATCTCTCTCTCTCTCTGGTACATGCATGATCACTCTCTCTCTCTGGTACACGAATGATCTCTCTCTCTCTCTGGTACATGCATGATCACTCTCTCTCTCTCTGGTACATGCATGATCACTCTCTCTCTCTGGTGCATGCATGATCTCTCTCTCTCTCTCTGGTACATGCATGATGACTCTCTCTCTCTCTGGTACATGCATGATCACTCTCTCTCTCTGGTACATGCATGATTTCTTTCTCTCTCTGGTACCTGCATGATCAATCTTCTCTCTCTGGTACATGCATGATCACTCTCTCTCTCTGGTACATGCATGATCACTCTCTCTCTCTGGTACATGCATGATCAATCTTCTCTCTCTGGTACATGCATGATCACTCTCTCTCTCTGGTACATGCATGATCACTCTTCTCTCTCTGGTACATGCATGATCTCTTTCTCTCTCTGGTACATTCATGATCACTCTCTCTCTCTCTGGTACATGCATGATCTCTCTCTCTCTCTGGTACATGCATGATCACTCTCTCTCTCTCTCTGGTACATGCATGATCAATCTTCTCTCTCTGATACATGCATGATCACTCTCTCTCTCTGGTACATGCATGATCACTCTCTCTCTCTCTCTGGTACATGCATGATCACTCTTCTCTCTCTGGTACATGCATGATCACTCTTCTCTCTCTGGTACATGCATGATCACTCTCTCTCTCTGGTACATGCATGATCACTCTCTCTCTCTGGTACATGCATGATCACTCTCTCTCTCTGGTACATGCATGACCTCTCTCTCTCTCTGGTACATGCATGATCACTCTCTCTCTCTCTCTCTCTGGTACATGCATGGTCACTCTCTCTCTCTGATACATGCATTATCACTCTCTCTCTCTGGTACATGCATGATCACTCTCTCTCTCTGGTACATGCATGATCACTCTCTCTCTCTGGTACATGCATGATCTCTCTCTCTCTCTCTGGTACATGCATGATCTCTCTCTCTCTCTCTGGTACATGCATGATCAATCTTCTCTCTCTGGTACATGCATGATCACTCTCTCTCTCTGGTACATGCATGATCAATCTTCTCTCTCTGGTACATGCATGATCTCTCTCTCTCTCTCTGGTACATGCATGATCACTCTCTCTCTCTGGTACATGCATGATCTCTCTCTCTCTCTCTGGTACATGCATGATCACTCTCTCTCTCTGGTACATGCATGATCACTCTCTCTCTCTGGTACATGCATGATCTCTTTCTCTCTCTGGTACATGCATGATCACTCTCTCTCTCTGGTACATGCATGATCTCTCTCTCTCTGGTACATGCATGATCACTCTCTCTCTCTCTCTCTGGTACATGCATGATCACTCTCTCTCTCTGATACATGCTTTATCACTCTCTCTCTCTGGTACATGCATGATCACTCTCTCTCTCTGGTACATGCATGATCACTCTCTCTCTCTGGTACATGCATGATCTCTCTCTCTCTCTGGTACATGCATGATCTCTCTCTCTCTCTCTGGTACATGCATGATCAATCTTCTCTCTCTGGTACATGCATGATCACTCTCTCTCTCTGGTACATGCATGATCAATCTTCTCTCTCTGGTACATGCATGATCTCTCTCTCTCTCTCTGGTACATGCATGATCACTCTCTCTCTCTGGTACATGCATGATCTCTCTCTCTCTCTCTGGTACATGCATGACCACTCTCTCTCTCTGGTACATGCATGATCAATCTTCTCTCTCTGGTACATGCATGATCAATCTTCTCTCTCTGGTACATGCATGATCAATCTTCTCTCTCTGGTACATGCATGATCAATCTTCTCTCTCTGGTACATGCATGATCACTCTCTCTCTCTGGTACATGCATGATCACTCTCTCTCTCTGGTACATGCATGATCTCTTTCTCTCTCTGGTACATGCATGATCTCTCTCTCTCTCTGGTACATGCATGATCACTCTCTCTCTGGTACATGCATGATCAATCTTCTCTCTCTGGTACATGCATGATCACTCTCTCTCTCTGGTACATGCATGATCACTCTCTCTCTCTCTCTGGTACATGCATGATCACTCTTCTCTCTCTGGTACATGCATGATCACTCTTCTCTCTCTGGTACATGCATGATCACTCTCTTTCTCTGGTACATGCATGATCACTCTCTCTCTCTGGTACATGCATGATCACTCTCTCTCTCTCTGGTACATGCATGATCAATCTTCTCTCTCTGGTACATGCATGATCACTCTCTCTCTCTGGTACATGCATGATCACTCTCTCTCTCTCTGGTACATGCATGATCACTCTCTCTCTCTGATACATGCATTATCACTCTCTCTCTCTGGTACATGCATGATCACTCTCTCTCTCTGGTACATGCATGATAACTCTCTCTCTCTGGTACATGCATGATCTCTCTCTCTCTCTGGTACATGCATGATCTCTCTCTCTCTCTGGTACATGCATGATCACTCTCTCTCTCTCTGGTATATGCATGATCACTCTCTCTCTCTGGTACATGCATGATCACTCTCTCTCTCTGGTACATGCATGATCACTCTCTCTCTCTGGTACATGCATGATCACTCTCTCTCTCTCTGGTACATGCATGATCAATCTTCTCTCTCTGGTACATGCATGATCACTCTCTCTCTCTCTGGTACATGCATGATCAATCTTCTCTCTCTGGTACATGCATGATCTCTCTCTCTCTCTGGTACATGCATGATCACTCTCTCTCTCTGGTACATGCATGATCTCTCTCTCTCTCTGGTACATGCATGATCACTCTCTCTCTCTCTGGTACATGCATGATCACTCTCTCTCTCTGGTGCATGCATGATCTCTCTCTCTCTCTCTGGTACATGCATGATCACTCTCTCTCTCTGGTACATGCATGATCACTCTCTCTCTCTCTCTGGTACATGCATGATCTCTTTCTCTCTCTGGTACATGCATGATCAATCTTCTCTCTCTGGTACATGCATGATCACTCTCTCTCTCTGGTACATGCATGATCACTCTCTCTCTCTTGTACATGCATGATCAATCTTCTCTCTCTGGTACATGCATGATCACTCTCTCTCTCTGGTACATGCATGATCACTCTTCTCTCTCTGGTACATGCATGATTAATCTTCTCTCTCTGGTACATGCATGATCACTCTCTCTCTCTGGTACATGCATGATCACTCTCTCTCTCTGGTACATGCATGATCTCTTTCTCTCTCTGGTACATTCATGATCACTCTCTCTCTCTCTCTGGTACATGCATGATCTCTCTCTCTCTCTCTGGTACATGCATGATCACTCTCTCTCTGGTACATGCATGATCTCTCTCTCTCTCTGGTACATGCATGATCAATCTTCTCTCTCTGATACATGCATGATCACTCTCTCTCTCTGGTACATGCATGATCACTCTCTCTCTCTCTCTGGTACATGCATGATCACTCTTCTCTCTCTGGTACATGCATGATCACTCTTCTCTCTCTGGTACATGCATGATCATTCTCTCTCTCTGGTACATGCATGATCACTCTCTCTCTCTGGTACATGCATGATCACTCTCTCTCTCTGGTACATGCATGATCTCTCTCTCTCTCTGGTACATGCATGATCACTCTCTCTCTCTCTCTCTCTGGTACATGCATGATCACTCTCTCTCTCTGATACATGCATTATCACTCTCTCTCTCTGGTACACGCATGATCACTCTCTCTCTCTGGTACATGCATGATCACTCTCTCTCTCTGGTACATGCATGATCTCTCTCTCTCTCTGGTACATGCATGATCTCTCTCTCTCTCTCTGGTACATGCATGATCAATCTTCTCTCTCTGGTACATGCATGATCACTCTCTCTCTCTGGTACATGCATGATAAATCTTCTCTCTCTGGTACATGCATGATCACTCTCTCTCTGGTACATGCATGATCAATCTTCTCTCTCTGGTACATGCATGATCACTCTCTCTCTCTGGTACATGCATGATCACTCTCTCTCTCTCTCTGGTACATGCATGATCACTCTTCTCTCTCTGGTACATGCATGATCACTCTCTCTCTCTGATACATGCATTATCACTCTCTCTCTCTGGTACATGCATGATCACTCTCTCTCTCTGGTACATGCATGATCACTCTCTCTCTCTGGTACATGCATGATCTCTCTCTCTCTCTGGTACATGCATGCTCTCTCTCACTCTCAGGTACATGCGTGATCACTCTCTCTCTCTCTGGTATATGCATGATCACTCTCTCTCTCTGGTACATGCATGATCACTCTCTCTCTCTGGTACATGCATGATCACTCTCTCTCTCTCTGGTACATGCATGATCACTCTCTCTCTCTCTGGTACATGCATGATCAATCTTCTCTCTCTGGTACATGCATGATCACTCTCTCTCTCTCTGGTACATGCATGATCAATCTTCTCTCTCTGGTACATGCATGATCTCTCTCTCTCTCTGGTACATGCATGATCACTCTCTCTCTCTGGTACATGCATGATCTCTCTCTCTCTCTGGTACATGCATGATCACTCTCTCTCTCTCTGGTACATGCATGATCACTCTCTCTCTCTGGTGCATGCATGATCTCTCTCTCTCTCTCTGGTACATGCATGATCACTCTCTCTCTCTGGTACATGCATGATCACTCTCTCTCTCTGGTACATGCATGATCTCTTTCTCTCTCTGGTACATGCATGATCAATCTTCTCTCTCTGGTACATGCATGATCACTCTCTCTCTCTGGTACATGCATGATCACTCTCTCTCTCTTGTACATGCATGATCAATCTTCTCTCTCTGGTACATGCATGATCACTCTCTCTCTCTGGTACATGCATGATCACTCTCTCTCTCTGGTACATGCATGATCTCTTTCTCTCTCTGGTACATGCATGATCAATCTTCTCTCTCTGGTACATGCATGATCACTCTCTCTCTCTGGTACATGCATGATCTCTTTCTCTCTCTGGTACATTCATGATCACTCTCTCTCTCTCTGGTACATGCATGATCTCTCTCTCTCTCTCTGGTACATGCATGATCACTCTCTCTCTGGTACATGCATGATCTCTCTCTCTCTCTGGTACATGCATGATCAATCTTCTCTCTCTGATACATGCATGATCACTCTCTCTCTCTGGTACATGCATGATCACTCTCTCTCTCTCTCTGGTACATGCATGATCACTCTTCTCTCTCTGGTACATGCATGATCACTCTTCTCTCTCTGGTACATGCATAATCACTCTCTCTCTCCGGTACATGCATGATCACTCTCTCTCTCTGGTACATGCATGATCACTCTCTCTCTCTGGTACATGCATGATCTCTCTCTCTCTCTGGTACATGCATGATCACTCTCTCTCTCTCTCTCTCTGGTACATGCATGATCACTCTCTCTCTCTGATACATGCATTATCACTCTCTCTCTCTGGTACATGCATGATCACTCTCTCTCTCTGGTACATGCATGATCACTCTCTCTCTCTGGTACATGCATGATCTCTCTCTCTCTCTGGTACATGCATGATCTCTCTCTCTCTCTCTGGTACATGCATGATCAATCTTCTCTCTCTGGTACATGCATGATAGCTCTCTCTCTCTGGTACATGCATGATCAATCTTCTCTCTCTGGTACATGCATGATCTCTCTCTCTCTCTGGTACATGCATGATCACTCTCTCTCTCTCTGGTACATGCATGATCTCTCTCTCTCTCTCTGGTACATGCATGATCACTCTCTCTCTCTGGTACATGCATGATCACTCTCTCTTTCTGGTACATGCATGATCTCTTTCTCTCTCTGGTACATGCATGATCAATCTTCTCTCTCTGGTACATGCATGATCACTCTCTCTCTCTGGTACATGCATGATCACTCTCTCTCTCTGGTACATGCATGATCTCTCTCTCTCTCTGGTACATGCATGATCACTCTCTCTCTCTCTCTCTGGTACATGCATGATTACTCTCTCTCTCTGATACATGCTTTATCACTCTCTCTCTCTGGTACATGCATGATCACTCTCTCTCTCTGGTACATGCATGATCACTCTCTCTCTCTTGTACATGCATGATCTTTCTCTCTCTCTGGTACATGCATGATCTCTCTCTCTCTCTCTGGTACATGCATGATCAATCTTCTCTCTCTAGTACATGCATGATCACTCTCTCTCTCTGGTACATGCATGATCAATCTTCTCTCTCTGGTACATGCATGATCTCTCTCTCTCTCTGGTACATGCATGATCACTCTCTCTCTCTGGTACATGCATGATCTCTCTCTCTCTCTCTGGTACATGCATGATCACTCTCTCTCTCTGGTACATGCATGATCTATCTTCTCTCTCTGGTAAATGCATGATCAATCTTCTCTCTCTGGTACATGCATGATCAATCTTCTCTCTCTGGTACATGCATGATCAATCTTCTCTCTCTGGTACATGCATGATCACTCTCTCTCTCTGGTACATGCATGATCACTCTCTCTCTCTGGTACATGCATGATCTCTTTCTCTCTCTGGTACATGCATGATCACTCTCTCTCTCTGGTACATGCATGATCACTCTCTCTCTCTGGTACATGCATGATCACTCTTCTCTCTCTGGTACATGCATGATCTCTCTCTCTCTCTCTGGTACATGCATGATCACTCTTTCTCTCTCTGGTACATGCATGATCTCTCTCTCTCTCTGGTACATGCATGATCACTCTCTCTCTGGTACATGCATGATCACTCTCTCTCTCTCTGGTACATGTATGATCAATTTTCTCTCTCTGGTACATGCATGATCTCTCTCTCTCTCTGGTGCATGCATGATCACTCTCTCTCTCTGGTACATGCATGATCACTCTCTCTCTCTCTCTGGTACATGCATGATCACTCTTCTCTCTCTGGTACATGCATGATCACTCTTCTCTCTCTGGTACATGCATGATCACTCTCTCTCTCTGGTACATGCATGATCACTCTCTCTCTCTGGTACATGCATGATCACTCTCTCTCTCTGGTACATGCATGATCACTCTCTCTCTCTCTGGTACATGCATGATCTCTCTCTCTCTCTGGTACATGCATGATCTCTCTCTCTCTCTCTGGTACATGCATGATCACTCTCTCTCTCTCTCTCTGGTACATGCATGATCACTCTCTCTCTCTGATACATGCATTATCACTCTCTCTCTCTGGTACATGCATGATCACTCTCTCTCTCTGGTACATGCATGATCACTCTCTCTCTCTGGTACATGCATGATCTCTCTCTCTCTCTGGTACATGCATGATATCTCTCTCTCTCTCTGGTACATGCATGATCAATCTTCTCTCTCTGGTACATGCATGATCACTCTCTCTCTCTGGTACGTGCATGATCAATCTTCTCTCTCTGGTACATGCATGATCTCTCTCTCTCTCTGGTACATGCATGATCACTCTCTCTCTCTGGTACATGCATGATCTCTCTCTCTCTCTCTGGTACATGCATGATCACTCTCTCTCTCTGATACATGCATGATCAATCTTCTCTCTCTGGTACATGCATGAGCAATCTTCTCTCTCTGGTACATGCATGATCAATCTTCTCTCTCTGGTACATGCATTATCAATCTTCTCTCTCTGGTACATGCATGATCACTCTCTCTCTCTGGTACATGCATGATCACTCTCTCTCTCTGGTACATGCATGATCTCTTTCTCTCTCTGGTACATGCATGATCACTCTCTCTCTCTGGTACATGCATGATCTCTCTCTCTCTCTCTGGTACTTGCATGATCACTCTCTCTCTCTCTCGGGTACATGCATGATCACTCTCTCTCTCTGATACATGCATTATCACTCTCTCTCTCTGGTACATGCATGATCACTCTCTCTCTCTGGTACATGCATGATCACTCTCTCTCTCTGGTACATGCATGATCTCTCTCTTTCTGGTACATGCATGATCTCTCTCTCTCTCTGGTACATGCATGATCACTCTCTCTCTCTCTCTGGTATATGCATGATCACTCTCTCTCTCTGGTACATGCATGATCACTCTCTCTCTCTGGTACATGAATGATCACTCTCTCTCTCTGGTACATGCATGATCACTCTCTCTCTCTCTGGTACATGCATGATCAATCTTCTCTCTCTGGTACATGCATGATCACTCTCTCTCTCTGGTACATGCATGATCAATCTTCTCTCTCTGGTACATGCATGATCACTCTCTCTCTCTCTGGTACATGCATGATCTCTCTCTCTCTCTGGTACATGCATGATCACTCTCTCTCTCTGGTACATGCATGATCACTCTCTCTCTCTGGTACATGCATGATCTCTCTCTCTCTCTCTGGTACATGCATGATCAATCTTCTCTCTCTGGTACATGCATGATCACTCTCTCTCTCTGGTACATGCATGATCAATCTTCTCTCTCTGGTACATGCATGATCTCTCTCTTTCTCTGGTACATGCATGATCACTCTCTCTCTCTGGTACATGCATGATCTCTCTCTCTCTCTCTCTGGTACATGCATGATCACTCTCTCTCTGGTACATGCATGATCACTCTCTCTCTCTCTGGTACATGCATGATCTCTTTCTCTCTCTGGTACATGCATGATCAATCTTCTCTCTCTGGTACATGCATGATCACTCTCTCTCTCTGGTACATGCATGATCACTCTCTCTCTCTGGTACATGCATGATCTCTCTCTCTCTGGTACATGCATGATCACTCTCTCTCTCTCTCTCTGGTACATGCATGATCACTCTCTCTCTCTGATACATGCTTTATCACTCTCTCTCTCTGGTACATGCATGATCACTCTCTCTCTCTGGTACATGCATGATCACTCTCTCTCTCTGGTACATGCATGATCTCTCTCTCTCTCTGGTACATGCATGATCACTCTCTCTCTCTGGTACATGCATGATCACTCTCTCTCTCTCTGGTACATGCATGATCAATCTTCTCTCTCTGGTACATGCATGATCACTCTCTCTCTCTGGTACATGCATGATCAATCTTCTCTCTCTGGTACATGCATGAACTCTCTCTCTCTCTCTCTCTGGTACATGCATGATCACTCTCTCTCTCTGGTACATGCATGATCTCTCTCTCTCTCTGGTACATGCTTGATCACTCTCTCTCTCTGGTACATGCATGATCATTCTCTCTCTCTGGTGCATGCATGATCTCTTTCTCTCTCTGGTACATGCATGATCAATCTTCTCTCTCTGGTACATGCATGATCACTCTCTCTCTCTGGTACATGCATGATCACTCTTCTCTCTCTGGTACATGCATGATCACTCTTCTCTCTCTGGTACATGCATGATCACTCTCTCTCTCTGGTACGTGCATGATCACTCTCTCTCTCTGGTACATGCATGATCACTCTCTCTCTCTGGTACATGCATGATCTCTCTCTCTCTCTCTGGTACATGCATGATCACTCTCTCTCTCTCTGGTACATTCATGATCACTCTCTCTCTCTGATACATGCATTATCACTCTCTCTCTCTGGTACATGCATGATCACTCTCTCTCTCTGGTACATGCATGATCACTCTCTCTCTCTGGTACATGCATGATCTCTCTCTCTCTCTGGTACATGCATGATCACTCTCTCTCTCTGGTACATGCATGATCACTCTCTCTCTCTGGTACATGCATGATCACTCTCTCTCTCTCTGGTACATG
Source organism: Eucyclogobius newberryi (assembly GCF_026437365.1). Classification (NCBI taxonomy): domain Eukaryota; kingdom Metazoa; phylum Chordata; class Actinopteri; order Gobiiformes; family Gobiidae; genus Eucyclogobius; species Eucyclogobius newberryi. Next base: position 8,948,188 of record NW_027316500.1, on the reverse strand, counting down.
CATGATCAATCTTCTCTCTCCGGTACATGCATGATCACTCTCTCTCTCTGGTACATGCATGATCAATCTTCTCTCTCTGGTACATGCATGATCTCTCTCTCTCTCTGGTACATGCATGATCACTCTCTCTCTCTGGTAAATGCATGATCTCTCTCTCTCTCTGGTACATGCATGATCACTCTCTCTCTCTCTGGTACATGCATGATCACTCTCTCTCTCTGGTGCATGCATGATCTCTCTCTCTCTCTCTGGTACATGCATGATCACTCTCTCTCTCTGGTACATGCATGATCACTCTCTCTCTCTGGTACATGCATTATCTCTTTCTCTCTCTGGTACATGCATGATCAATCTTCTCTCTCTGGTACATGCATGATCACTCTCTCTCTCTGGTACATGCATGATCACTCTCTCTCTCTGGTACATGCATGATCAATCTTCTCTCTCTGGTACATGCATGATCACTCTCTCTCTCTGGTACATGCATGGTCACTCTTCTCTCTCTGGTACATGCATGATTAATCTTCTCTCTCTGGTACATGCATGATCACTCTCTCTCTCTGGTACAAGCATGATCACTCTCTCTCTCTGGTACATGCATGATCACTCTCTCTCTCTGGAACATGCATGATCACTCTCTCTCTCTCTGATACATGCATTATCACTCTCTCTCTCTGGTACATGCATGATCACTCTCTCTCTCTGGTACATGCATGATCACTCTCTCTCTCTGGTACATGCATGATCAATCTTCTCTCTCTGGTACATGCATGATCACTCTCTCTCTCTGGTACATGCATGATCACTCTCTCTCTCTGGTACATGCATGATCTCTCTCTCTCTGGTACATGCATGATCACTCTCTCTCTCTCTCTCTGGTACATGCATGATCACTCTCTCTCTCTGATACATGCTTTATCACTCTCTCTCTCTGGTACATGCATGATCACTCTCTCTCTCTGGTACATGCATGATCTCTCTCTCTCTCTCTGGTACATGCATGATCTCTATCTCTCTCTCTGGTACATGCATGATCAATCTTCTCTCTCTGGTACATGCATGATCACTCTCTCTCTCTGGTACATGCATGATCAATCTTCTCTCTCTGGTACATGCATGATCTCTCTCTCTCTCTGGTACATGCATGATCACTCTCTCTCTCTGGTACATGCATGATCTCTCTCTCTCTCTCTGGTACATGCATGATCACTCTCTCTCTCTGGTACATGCATGATCAATCTTCTCTCTCTGGTACATGCATGATCAATCTTCTCTCTCTGGTACATGCATGATCAATCTTCTCTCTCTGGTACATGCATGATCAATCTTCTCTCTCTGGTACATGCATGATATCTCTCTCTCTCTGGTACATGCATGATCACTCTCTCTCTCTCTGGTATATGCATGATCTATTTCTCTCTCTGGTACATGCATGATCTCTCTCTCTCTCTGGTACATGCATGATCACTCTCTCTCTGGTACATGCATGATCAATCTTCTCTCTCTGGTACATGCATGATCACTCTCTCTCTCTGGTACATGCATGATCACTCTCTCTCTCTCTCTGGTACATGCATGATCACTCTCTCTCTCTGGTACATGCATGAACACTCTCTCTCTCTGGTACATGCATGATCACTCTCTCTCTCTCTGGTACATGCATGATCAATCTTCTCTCTCTGGTACATGCATGATCACTCTCTCTCTCTGGTACATGCATGATCACTCTCTCTCTCTCTGGTACATGCATGATCACTCTCTCTCTCTGATACATGCATTATCACTCTCTCTCTCCGGTACATGCATGATCACTCTCTCTCTCTGGTACATGCATGATCACTCTCTCTCTCTGGTACATGCAAGATCACTCTCTCTCTCTGGTACATGCATGATCACTCTCTCTCTCTGGTACATGCATGATCACTCTCTCTCTCTCTGGTACATGCATGATCACTCTCTCTCTCTGATACATGCATTATCACTCTCTCTCTCCGGTACATGCATGATCACTCTCTCTCTCTGGTACATGCATGATCACTCTCTCTCTCTGGTACATGCATGATCTCTCTCTCTCTGGTACATGCATGATCACTCTCTCTCTCTCTCTCTGGTACATGCATGATCACTCTCTCTCTCTGATACATGCTTTATCACTCTCTCTCTCTGGTACATGCATGATCACTCTCTCTCTCTGGTACATGCATGATCTCTCTCTCTCTCTCTGGTACATGCATGATCTCTATCTCTCTCTCTGGTACATGCATGATCAATCTTCTCTCTCTGGTACATGCATGATCACTCTCTCTCTCTGGTACATGCATGATCAATCTTCTCTCTCTGGTACATGCATGATCTCTCTCTCTCTCTGGTACATGCATGATCACTCTCTCTCTCTGGTACATGCATGATCTCTCTCTCTCTCTCTGGTACATGCATGATCACTCTCTCTCTCTGGTACATGCATGATCAATCTTCTCTCTCTGGTACATGCATGATCAATCTTCTCTCTCTGGTACATGCATGATCAATCTTCTCTCTCTGGTACATGCATGATCAATCTTCTCTCTCTGGTACATGCATGATATCTCTCTCTCTCTGGTACATGCATGATCACTCTCTCTCTCTCTGGTATATGCATGATCTATTTCTCTCTCTGGTACATGCATGATCTCTCTCTCTCTCTGGTACATGCATGATCACTCTCTCTCTGGTACATGCATGATCAATCTTCTCTCTCTGGTACATGCATGATCACTCTCTCTCTCTGGTACATGCATGATCACTCTCTCTCTCTCTCTGGTACATGCATGATCACTCTTCTCTCTCTGGTACATGCATGATCACTCTTCTCTCTCTGGTACATGCATGATCACTCTCTCTCTCTGGTACATGCATGAACACTCTCTCTCTCTGGTACATGCATGATCACTCTCTCTCTCTCTGGTACATGCATGATCAATCTTCTCTCTCTGGTACATGCATGATCACTCTCTCTCTCTGGTACATGCATGATCACTCTCTCTCTCTCTGGTACATGCATGATCACTCTCTCTCTCTGATACATGCATTATCACTCTCTCTCTCCGGTACATGCATGATCACTCTCTCTCTCTGGTACATGCATGATCACTCTCTCTCTCTGGTACATGCAAGATCACTCTCTCTCTCTGGTACATGCATGATCACTCTCTCTCTCTGGTACATGCATGATCTCTCTCTCTCTCTGGTACATGCATGATCTCTCTCTCTGGTACATGCATGATCACTCTCTCTCTCTCTGGTATATGCATGATCACTCTCTCTCTCTGGTACATGCATGATCACTCTCTCTCTCTGGTACATGCATGATCACTCTCTCTCTCTGGTACATGCATGATCACTCTCTCTCTCTCTGGTACATGCATGATCAATCTTCTCTCTCTGGTACATGCATGATCACTCTCTCTCTCTGGTACATGCATGATCAATCTTCTCTCTCTGGTACATGCATGATCTCTCTCTCTCTCTGGTACATGCATGATCACTCTCTCTCTCTGGTACATGCATGATCTCTCTCTCTCTCTGGTACATGCATGATCACTCTCTCTCTCTCTGGTACATGCATGATCACTCTCTCTCTCTGGTGCATGCATGATCTCTCTCTCTCTCTCTGGTACATGCATGATCACTCTCTCTCTCTGGTACATGCATGATCACTCTCTCTCTCTGGTACATGCATGATCTCTTTCTCTCTCTGGTACATGCATGATCAATCTTCTCTCTCTGGTACATGCATGATCACTCTCTCTCTCTGGTACATGCATGATCACTCTCTCTCTCTTGTACATGCATGATCAATCTTCTCTCTCTGGTACATGCATGATCACTCTCTCTCTCTGGTACATGCATGATCACTCTTCTCTCTCTGGTACATGCATGATTAATCTTCTCTCTCTGGTACATGCATGATCACTCTCTCTCTCTGGTACATGCATGATCACTCTCTCTCTCTGGTACATGCATGATCTCTTTCTCTCTCTGGTACATTCATGATCACTCTCTCTCTCTCTGGTACATGCATGATCTCTCTCTCTCTCTGGTACATGCATGATCACTCTCTCTCTGGTACATGCATGATCTCTCTCTCTCTCTGGTACATGCATGATCAATCTTCTCTCTCTGATACATGCATGATCACTCTCTCTCTCTGGTACATGCATGATCACTCTCTCTCTCTCTCTGGTACATGCATGATCACTCTTCTCTCTCTGGTACATGCATGATCACTCTTCTCTCTCTGGTACATGCATGATCACTCTCTCTCTCCGGTACATGCATGATCACTCTCTCTCTCTGGTACATGCATGATCACTCTCTCTCTCTGGTACATGCATGATCTCTCTCTCTCTCTGGTACATGCATGATCACTCTCTCTCTCTCTCTCTCTGGTACATGCATGATCACTCTCTCTCTCTGATACATGCATTATCACTCTCTCTCTCTGGTACATGCATGATCACTCTCTGTCTCTGGTACATGCATGATCACTCTCTCTCTCTGGTACATGCATGATCTCTCTCTCTCTCTGGTACATGCATGATCTCTCTCTCTCTCTCTGGTACATGCATGATCAATCTTCTCTCTCTGGTACATGCATGATCACTCTCTCTCTCTGGTACATGCATGATCAATCTTCTCTCTCTGGTACATGCATGATCTCTCTCTCTCTCTGGTACATGCATGATCACTCTCTCTCTCTGGTACATGCATGATCTCTCTCTCTCTCTCTGGTACATGCATGATCACTCTCTCTCTCTGGTACATGCATGATCACGCTCTCTTTCTGGTACATGCATGATCTCTTTCTCTCTCTGGTACATGCATGATCAATCTTCTCTCTCTGGTACATGCATGATCACTCTCTCTCTCTGGTACATGCATGATCACTCTCTCTCTCTGGTACATGCATGATCTCTCTCTCTCTCTGGTACATGCATGATCACTCTCTCTCTCTCTCTCTGGTACATGCATGATCACTCTCTCTCTCTGGTACATGCATGATCACTCTCTCTCTCTGGTACATGCATGATCTCTTTCTGTCATGGAATTAGACATACACCGATGCTATTCCTTAACACATAGAGAACACAATTCAACCTAGAATATGAAACGACACAGAAACATCAGACATTTGTGTGGCATGCATGGGAGAAAACGCGGGGACTGTGTCAGCCAGGCCGTTGTAAGGAGCCTGGCTGACCCTCCTGCGTCTCACCCCCGCGTCTCACACCGTTTTTTCCCATGCTGGTTGGTTTTATTAGATATTCTGGAATAGGCGGGTCACATTTCTCATTGGTCAGCCTCACATCAAGGCACTTGGTATTTTTCCGTAGAGATCAAGCCTGCAAGGGGGGGTGCAACTCCCCCCCTGGGGCAACATTCTTTGGCCCATCTTTACGACCCCTTCACAAACAAATGCTGTCACACACCCGTTCTTCTCTTAGACTAATGATGCAGATAAAATATCACTATTATGCAGATAAAATACATCACAGAAATATAATCATATATTCACATTTTATCACATTTCCCTCCTGTTTATCAAAGCATTAGTCACTGTATCATATGCCAAACACATTACTCATTTCAGTTTTCAACATGTCTTTCATATTGTTGTTAAAATGACACTTTTACACTTAAAAAATAATGCACATTTCTCAAACATTGAACACACTTCTTTTCTCTCGGCCCACAACATTTCTACTGCATTACTGTCCTAAATTTTGAGTCAGATTGGTTAATCTCTGTAATTTGACAAACAGACCATTTATCTTGTCTATAATTTGGTGCGGTGTGATGGGAAATATAGAAGTACAAGCGGAAAGCCCTTAAACCCGCTGCGCTCTGGTCAGTCAGTTTGACTCGTCAGGGACCACTCTGGACACCCCAATAGAATCAAATACGTAGTATCAGGTGCTACTGGGACCAGACTGTCCTCTAACCTCTCGACCTTGACCCTGCGGTATGGTTCTGGGTGATGCTGGTCTTTGTTATGACCATGGCTGGCCACAAAAGGGATACATAGGCACAACGTCCCACAAGTGTCCCCCCATCACCAAACGTCCTCTCTTGGTTCCTTAAGAGACCTCCCTCCGCTGCTCGCTTCGTTCACACCTATGACACATATGAACTGGTACATTTCCCATCTCAATTCATAATTTCATTAACATTACATGTAGTTATGTTGTAGCAGATAAAAAGATAGTTAGTGTAAACAACTGTGGCTGTATAATATGCCATTGTGTTTCTTCAGCCTCTGTCATGTCAATTGTACATTATACATTATACATTTCATAACCTTCCTTCAAGTTGATCACTTATTTTCTTCCCTCTATATTCCATTAACCGGTATACACCGTTGTGTATGTTGATCGATTGTCCCGATTGTCCCGATTGTCCCGATTGTCCCGATTGTCCCGATTGTCCCGATTGTCCCGATTGTCCGGTGCATAATACAGGTGTTCAGCACCCATATTATTGTCATCACTTGTGATGATGATAACTGTTGATTCTTTTTCCACAGAGTATGGTACTCTGCGCACCGTAGCCTCTGTCTCTCGTTCATCGTAGCAGAGTATCGTACTCTACCGTAGACTCTGGACAAAACTCATACAAACGAAGTCCTGCGTCTGCGATGTTATGGATCTGCCGCTGTGTTGTCCAGACATTTCTCTCACTTTCCCATGAGAGCACCCATGTTCTCGTCCTCCCCTGGTCGGTGTGAGGACGACACGGTGTGGCTCCGTCCACTTTGCTCGTCCACCTGGCTCGTCTCTGTAAACACCACATCTCCAACACGTTCTGCTGTGGTGATAAACAAAGTCTTTTCGACAGTTCAGTGCATTTCAAACAGTTTTCTTGTTTACAATTTTTTTTTAGTAATTATTGATTCGGAATATTTGTTTACACGTACATATCCCTCCTTTTTGAGATATGGCTTTGCCCATTTCTCAAACTACTACTACATTTAACCAAAATTCAATAATCCAGATAGTTTACAACGTTCACTAATCCAGGAAGAGATGGAATTGCGTCTGTCTCTCCAACTCCGCAATGTCACCTCTTGACCTTTCACAGTTCAGTGGTCACATCCCTGGCTGAGCCCCCCCTTCCACGGCGCTGGGCCCCCACCCTGTGTGTCTGTAATCCGACACTGCCTCTGCGATCTGCAACTTGTAAATCTGTTTTACCACCATTTGTTTCAAACTCTAAATGTTTCAAACTCTAGAAGTTTCAAACTCTAAATGTCTCAAATTCTAAAAGTCTCAAACTCTAAATGTCTCAAACTCTAAATGTTTCAATCCACGTGCGCGCGCGTATGTATGTATGTGTGTGTGGGTGTAATTCAAAATACATCAAACAATAATAATTATCTCAATAATTCCCCGTTGAGCTGGCCATAAGGGTCAGTTCACAACTTAGAATTCTTCACATAATTAATAATTTCACATCTCCTCTGTTTGTGTGGCCTGCATAAAGTCACACATCTAATGTAATATGTGCTAATCTTCTATATGTGCTTCAGGTGAGTTTCAAACTCGATCTCTCACACCTGCTCATGTGGTGCGTTACAAACATTGTGTATTAGTTTGTTCTAGCAAGTCTATATGTGTATAACAATCAAAATTATCCTAAACCTTCCCCTTGTCCATAAGGCACATCTCTTTTATCAACCTGTTTTCCCCTTGCTGCCTACTTTCTTTGTCTTTCCTCTCGCAACGGAGGAAACACCCATTTCCAAATTTCTAAACCTGCTTTTTCTTTCTCTCTTTTCACTTACTCTTACCCTCACTTGTAACCTGCTTTTACTTTCTCTTTGCTGCTGATATAAGTATCAGACGCTGCATCCCCTGGGATTCCAGTTAGTTATCTTTAAAATATCCCTGTCATTCTGCTTCTAAACTCATGTATTGATTACCCATCCCCCTGTTTAGTTTTCAATATCTTCAGGTAATCTGCGGGTCTCATAAAATTTATTCTTCTGCATTACACTCCTCCCCCCGGGTCCGTCCTGACTCCGTCCTGAGTCCTGTAATGTTAAGTTCCTGTTATCACTGGTTTTCATAACTTCTATAGCGTCTAAATTTAGATGATATTGTCTTATTTAAATCTATTCAATTCTTGATTGAATCTCCACAATCCTTCAGGTATTTACATTAGAATGTCAAATTCTTTCCCTGTTAATTTTAACTTTTCCTATTACCCATCACGTCAACCCCCCCCCTGAGGTGTTGCTGTTAGTGTCCCTGTGATCCGTAAAGATAACAACATCTGCTCCATCCTGAGTCCTCTCCAGATTCTTTGCCAGTCAATAGCCCCTGTTATCTCTGACTATCTTTATGACCCATATCCTCCCATGTCCCCCCACTTCTGCATCAATTGCCTTAGTTAATGACACACAGTCATGTCTTTCCTGGGAGGGCATTTGACGTCACTATTTAACTTATTCCCTCGCTTACGTCTACATGCAATACGAGGTTTCCTCATGATAATACAAATAAATAAGTTACTGATATAACTTTTACTATCACTTTACTTACTACTCATTCTACTCCTATGTCCAAAAACATCAGTAGTCACTCATTTGCCCACATTATCACTTCCAGGCCTGTGCCTGTATTTGATCCTAAATTTAAAAACCCTTCTGTCTTTTCGTCCTGTACTTTCATCTAGTCATGCATTATGGTTACATAATAAGTCCAAAAGATAATTTTGTCAAGTCCAAAAATAAAACAAAACAAAACGTAGGTTTGTTCTGTGCACTCAAAAAACACGACTTTTGTCTTCTATGTCGGGGACAGGAAGTGTCCTGTCTGTGATCACATTCCCCAAAAATATTGGCCATCTATAAAGATCTGAAATAATCTTCATCTCTTATCAAGTTTAATACAATCTTTATAATTGGTTGTTGTCAATCAAACAAAACCCTAAATTTGTTGAAATACTAAAATTTAAAACCAGCTGAGTTTAGTTTTTCTTATTTCATCAGTTCAGAGCATCCTCTGAACTGCTTTCCCCCCATTCTCCTGTCTTGTTGACCCCCCTTATCTCCCCCTCTCTGCCACGTCATCTGAGCACGCTGGAAGTCTCCCTCCAAAATCCTCTTATGACTTTTCCTTTGTCTTTTTACAGTTTGGGGTGATAATTTTGGCATTATTTGGTCTCGGTTGTCTGTGAGAGAAATGCTACTTGCTTTACAGTCACGGTCAATGTCAAGCTTCTAGAGAAAATTCCATATTAGATTCCTCCGGACATAAACGTGGTGTTTAAGATTCACCCGTGACTGCAAATTTTAGATCTCTCAGAATAACGCCTTGTGACCCTTGTATGATTAATTGTGATTCTCACTTGTTAGTTAATCACTTTTAATCCTCATTCACACATTCACTCTTCTCTCTTACTTACTTCGCTCGTGCACAGCGCTTACATTCACACATCTTTATGTCAGTAACAACTCGGCATAAGGCTTCATGACTTTCTTTCGGTGAGAAACTTAACTCGCGGTGAGCAATTTAACTCCTTTACTTATCTACACAACGCCACCCAATATTTTTCTTTTTTAATGAGTAAATATTAAACTCCTGTATTTTTGACTGAGAAATATTAAACTCCTGTATTTTTGACTGAGAAATATTAAACTCCTGTATTTTTTGTCAAATGAGAAATATTAAACTCCTGTATTTTTGACTGAGAAATATTAAACTCCTGTATTTTTGACTGAGAAATATTAAACTCCTGTATTTTTTGTCAATGAGAAATATTAAACTCCTGTATTTTTGACTGAGAAATATTAAACTCCTGTATTTTTGACTGAGAAATATTAAACTCCTGTATTTTTTGTCAAATGAGAAATATTAAACTCCTGTATTTTTGACTGAGAAATATTAAACTCCTGTATTTTTGACTGAGAAATATTAAACTCCTGTATTTTTTGTCAATGAGAAATATTAAACTCCTGTATTTTTGACTGAGAAATATTAAACTCCTGTATTTTTGACTGAGAAATATTAAACTCCTGTATTTTTGACTGAGAAATATTAAACTCCTGTATTTTTTACTGAGAAATATTAAACTCCTCTTTATGCGAGTAACTAAACTCCTGCATAAAGCCTATGCATAAAACGTTTTATGGCTCACTTTTTTTCACACACAAAATTTTTCTGACCTTCTTTGTCGCCTGTGTTCTCCTGCTGCTTCGAAACGACGCGCTCTCCTCGCGGAGACTGAGGTGCGATGGGCGGCCACGGGAAAAGTGGACTTCTTTCAGCTGTGCACAGACTTCACCGATTCACCCGTCAATCTCCGCGAAGGGAGCTTGCCATCCGGCTCGAAGGACCAGAAAATGTCATGGAATTAGACATACACCGATGCTATTCCTTAACACATAGAGAACACAATTCAACCTAGAATATGAAACGACACAGAAACATCAGACATTTGTGTGGCATGCATGGGAGAAAACGCGGGGACTGTGTCAGCCAGGCCGTTGTAAGGAGCCTGGCTGACCCTCCTGCGTCTCACCCCCGCGTCTCACACCGTTTTTTCCCATGCTGGTTGGTTTTATTAGATATTCTGGAATAGGCGGGTCACATTTCTCATTGGTCAGCCTCACATCAAGGCACTTGGTATTTTTCCGTAGAGATCAAGCCTGCAAGGGGGGGTGCAACTCCCCCCCTGGGGCAACATTCTTTGGCCCATCTTTACGACCCCTTCACAAACAAATGCTGTCACACACCCGTTCTTCTCTTAGACTAATGATGCAGATAAAATATCACTATTATGCAGATAAAATACATCACAGAAATATAATCATATATTCACATTTTATCACACTTTCTCTCTCTGGTACATGCATGATCCATCTTCTCTCTCTGGTACATGCATGATCACTCTCTCTCTCTGGTACAAGCATGATCACTCTCTCTCTCTGGTACATGCATGATCACTCTCTCTCTCTGGTACATGCATGATCACTCTCTCTCTCTCTGATACATGCATTATCACTCTCTCTCTCTGGTACATGCATGATCACTATCTCTCTCTGGTACATGCATGATCACTCTCTCTCTCTGGTACATGCATGATCAATCTTCTCTCTCTGGTACATGCATGATCACTCTCTCTCTCTGGTACATGCATGATCACTCTCTCTCTCTGGTACATGCATGATCTCTCTCTCTCTGGTACATGCATGATCACTCTCTCTCTCTCTCTCTGGTACATGCATGATCACTCTCTCTCTCTGATACATGCTTTATCACTCTCTCTCTCTGGTACATGCATGATCACTCTCTCTCTCTGGTACATGCATGATCACTCTCTCTCTCTCTGGTACATGCATGATCTCTCTCTCTCTCTGGTACATGCATGAACTCTCTCTCTCTCTCTGGTACATGCATGATCAATCTTCTCTCTCTGGTACATGCATGATCACACTCTCTCTCTGGTACATGCATGATCAATCTTCTCTCTCTGGTACATGCATGATCTCTCTCTCTCTCTGGTACATGCATGATCACTCTCTCTCTCTCTGGTACATGCATGATCTCTCTCTCTCTCTCTGGTACATGCATGATCACTCTCTCTCTCTGGTACATGCATGATCAATCTTCTCTCTCTGGTACATGCATGATCAATCTTCTCTCTCTGGTACATGCATGATCAATCTTCTCTCTCTGGTACATGCATGATCAATCTTCTCTCTCTGGTACATGCATGATCACTCTCTCTCTCTGGTACATGCATGATCACTCTCTCTCTCTGGTACATGCATGATCTCTTTCTCTCTCTGGTACATGCATGATCTCTCTCTCTCTCTGGTACATGCATGATCACTCTCTCTCTGGTACATGCATGATCACTCTCTCTCTCTGGTACATGCATGATCACTCTCTCTCTCTGGTACATGCATGATAACTCTCTCTCTCTGGTACATGCATGATCACTCTCTCTCTCTGGTACATGCATGATCTCTCTCTCTCTCTGGTACATGCATGATCTCTCTCTCTCTCTGGTACATGCATGATCACTCTCTCTCTCTCTGGTATATGCATGATCACTCTCTCTCTCTGGTACATGCATGATCACTCTCTCTCTCTGGTACATGCATGATCACTCTCTCTCTCTGGTACATGCATGATCACTCTCTCTCTCTCTGGTACATGCATGATCTCTCTCTCTCCCTCTGGTACATGCATGATCAATCTTCTCTCTCTGGTACATGCATGATCACTCTCTCTCTCTGGTACATGCATGATTAATCTTCTCTCTCTGGTACATGCATGATCTCTCTCTCTCTCTGGTACATGCATGATCACTCTCTCTCTCTGGTACATGCATGATCTCTCTCTCTCTCTCTGGTACATGCATGATCACTCTCTCTCTCTGGTACATGCATGATCAATCTTCTCTCTCTGGTACATGCATGATCAATCTTCTCTCTCTGGTACATGCATGATCAATCTTCTCTCTCTGGTACATGCATGATCAATCTTCTCTCTCTGGTACATGCATGATCACTTTCTCTCTCTGGTACATGCATGATCACTCTCTCTCTCTGGTACATGCATGATCTCTTTCTCTCTCTGGTACATGCATGATCACTCTCTCTCTCTGGTACATGCATGATCACTCTCTCTCTCTGGTACATGCATGATCACTCTTCTCTCTCTGGTACATGCATGATCTCTCTCTCTCTCTCTGGTACATGCATGATCACTCTTTCTCTCTCTGGTACATGCATGATCTCTCTCTCTCTCTGGTACATGCATGATCACTCTCTCTCTGGTACATGCATGATCACTCTCTCTCTCTCTCTGGTACATGCATGATCAATCTTCTCTCTCTGGTACATGCATGATCTCTCTCTCTCTCTGGTGCATGCATGATCACTCTCTCTCTCTGGTACATGCATGATCACTCTCTCTCTCTCTCTCTGGTACATGCATGATCACTCTTCTCTCTCTGGTACATGCATGATCACTCTTCTCTCTCTGGTACATGCATGATCACTCTTCTCTCTCTGGTACATGCATGATCACTCTCTCTCTCTGGTACATGCATGATCACTCTCTCTCTCTGGTACATGCACGATCTCTCTCTCTCTCTGGTACATGCATGATCACTCTCTCTCTCTCTGGTACATGCATGATCACTCTCTCTCTCTGATACATGCATTATCACTCTCTCTCTCTGGTACATGCATGATCACTCTCTCTCTCTGGTACATGCATGATCACTCTCTCTCTCTGGTACATGCATGATCTCTCTCTCTCTCTGGTACATGCATGATCTCTCTCTCTCTCTGGTACATGCATGATCACTCTCTCTCTCTCTGGTACATGCATGATCACTCTCTCTCTCTGGTACATGCATGATCACTCTCTCTCTCTGGTACATGCATGATCACTCTCTCTCTCTCTGGTACATGCATGATCACTCTCTCTCTCTCTGGTACATGCATGATCAATCTTCTCTCTCTGGTACATGCATGATCACTCTCTCTCTCTGGTACATGCATGATCAATCTTCTCTCTCTGGTACATGCATTATCTCTCTCTCTCTCTCTCTGGTACATGCATGATCACTCTCTCTCTCTGGTACATGCATGATCTCTCTCTCTCTCTGGTACATGCTTGATCACTCTCTCTCTCTGGTACATGCATGATCACTCTCTCTCTCTGGTGCATGCATGATCTCTTTCTCTCTCTGGTACATGCATGATCAATCTTCTCTCTCTGGTACATGCATGATCACTCTCTCTCTCTGGTACATGCATGATCACTCTTCTCTCTCTGGTACATGCATGATCACTCTTCTCTCTCTGGTACATGCATGATCACTCTCTCTCTCTGGTACGTGCATGATCACTCTCTCTCTCTGGTACATGCATGATCACTCTCTCTCTCTGGTACATGCATGATCTCTCTCTCTCTCTCTGGTACATGCATGATCACTCTCTCTCTCTCTGGTACATTCATGATCACTCTCTCTCTCTGATACATGCATGATCACTCTCTCTCTCTGGTACATGCATGATCACTCTCTCTCTCTGGTACATGCATGATCACTCTCTCTCTCTCTGGTACATGCATGATCACTCTCTCTCTCTCTGGTACATGCATGATCAATCTTCTCTCTCCGGTACATGCATGATCACTCTCTCTCTCTGGTACATGCATGATCAATCTTCTCTCTCTGGTACATGCATGATCTCTCTCTCTCTCTGGTACATGCATGATCACTCTCTCTCTCTGGTACATGCATGATCTCTCTCTCTCTCTGGTACATGCATGATCACTCTCTCTCTCTCTGGTACATGCATGATCACTCTCTCTCTCTGGTGCATGCATGATCTCTCTCTCTCTCTCTGGTACATGCATGATCACTCTCTCTCTCTGGTACATGCATGATCACTCTCTCTCTCTGGTACATGCATGATCTCTTTCTCTCTCTGGTACATGCATGATCAATCTTCTCTCTCTGGTACATGCATGATCACTCTCTCTCTCTGGTACATGCATGATCACTCTCTCTCTCTGGTACATGCATGATCAATCTTCTCTCTCTGGTACATGCATGATCACTCTCTCTCTCTGGTACATGCATGATCACTCTTCTCTCTCTGGTACATGCATGATTAATCTTCTCTCTCTGGTACAAGCATGATCACTCTCTCTCTCTGGTACATGCATGATCTCTTTCTCTCTCTGGTACAGTCATGATCACTCTCTCTCTCTGGTACATGCATGATCTCTCTATCTCTCTGGTACATGCATGATCACTCTCACTCTGGTACATGCATGATCTCTCTCTCTCTCTGGTACATGCATGATCAATCTTCTCTCTCTGGTACATGCATGATCACTCTCTCTCTCTGGTACATGCATGATCACTCTCTCCCTCTCTCTGGTACATGCATGATCACTCTTCTCTCTCTGGTACATGCATGATCACTCTTCTCTCTCTGGTACATGCATGATCACTCTCTCTCTCTGGTACATGCATGATCACTCTCTCTCTCTGGTACATGCATGATCACTCTCTCTCTCTCTCTCTGGTACATGCATGATCACTCTCTCTCTCTGATACATGCATTATCACTCTCTCTCTCTGGTACATGCATGATCACTCTCTCTCTCTGGTACATGCATGATCACTCTCTCTCTCTGGTACATGCATGATCTCTCTCTCTCTCTGGTACATGCATGATCTCTCTCTCTCTCTCTGGTACATGCATGATCAATCTTCTCTCTCTGGTACATGCATGATCACTCTCTCTCTCTGGTACATGCATGATCTCTTTCTCTCTCTGGTACATGCATGATCAATCTTCTCTCTCTGGTACATGCATGATCACTCTCTCTCTCTGGTACATGCATGATCACTCTCTCTCTCTGGTACATGCATGATCAATCTTCTCTCTCTGGTACATGCATGATCACTCTCTCTCTCTGGTACATGCATGATCACTCTTCTCTCTCTGGTACATGCATGATTAATCTTCTCTCTCTGGTACAAGCATGATCACTCTCTCTCTCTGGTACATGCATGATCTCTTTCTCTCTCTGGTACAGTCATGATCACTCTCTCTCTCTGGTACATGCATGATCTCTCTATCTCTCTGGTACATGCATGATCACTCTCACTCTGGTACATGCATGATCTCTCTCTCTCTCTGGTACATGCATGATCAATCTTCTCTCTCTGGTACATGCATGATCACTCTCTCTCTCTGGTACATGCATGATCACTCTCTCCCTCTCTCTGGTACATGCATGATCACTCTTCTCTCTCTGGTACATGCATGATCACTCTTCTCTCTCTGGTACATGCATGATCACTCTCTCTCTCTGGTACATGCATGATCACTCTCTCTCTCTGGTACATGCATGATCACTCTCTCTCTCTCTCTCTGGTACATGCATGATCACTCTCTCTCTCTGATACATGCATTATCACTCTCTCTCTCTGGTACATGCATGATCACTCTCTCTCTCTGGTACATGCATGATCACTCTCTCTCTCTGGTACATGCATGATCTCTCTCTCTCTCTGGTACATGCATGATCTCTCTCTCTCTCTCTGGTACATGCATGATCAATCTTCTCTCTCTGGTACATGCATGATCACTCTCTCTCTCTGGTACATGCATGATCAATCTTCTCTCTCTGGTACATGCATGATCTCTCTCTCTCTCTGGTACATGCATGATCTCTCTCTCTCTCTGGTACATGCATGATCACTCTCTCTCTCTCTCTCTGGTACATGCATGATCACTCTCTCTCTCTGATACATGCATTATCACTCTCTCTCTCTGGTACATGCATGATCACTCTCTCTCTCTGGTACATGCATGATCACTCTCTCTCTCTGGTACATGCATGATCTCGCTCTCTCTGGTACATGCATGATCAATCTTCTCTCTCTGGTACATGCATGATCACTCTCTCTCTCTGGTACATGCATGATCACTCTCTCTCTCTGGTACATGCATGATCAATCTTCTCTCTCTGGTACATGCATGATCACTCTCTCTCTCTGGTACATGCATGATCACTCTTCTCTCTCTGGTACATGCATGATTAATCTTCTCTCTCTGGTACATGCATGATCACTCTCTCTCTCTGGTACAAGCATGATCACTCTCTCTCTCTGGTACATGCATGATCTCTTTCTCTCTCTGGTACATTCATGATCACTCTCTCTCTCTCTGGTACATGCATGATCTCTCTATCTATCTGGTACATGCATGATCACTCTCTCTCTCGTACATGCATGATCTCTCTCTCTCTCTGGTACATGCATGATCAATCTTCTCTCTCTGGTACATGCATGATCACTCTCTCTCTCTGGTACATGCATGATCACTCTCTCTCTCTCTCTGGTACATGCATGATCACTCTTCTCTCTCTGGTACATGCATGATCACTCTTCTCTCTCTGGTACATGCTTGATCACTCTCTCTCTCTGGTACATGCATGATCACTCTCTCTCTCTGGTGCATGCATGATCTCTTTCTCTCTCTGGTACATGCATGATCAATCTTCTCTCTCTGGTACATGCATGATCACTCTCTCTCTCTCTGGTACATGCATGATCACTCTTCTCTCTCTGGTACATGCATGATCACTCTTCTCTCTCTGGTACATGCATGATCACTCTCTCTCTCTGGTACATGCATGATCACTCTCTCTCTCTGGTACATGCATGATCACTCTCTCTCTCTGGTACATGCACGATCTCTCTCTCTCTCTCTGGTACATGCATGATCACTCTCTCTCTCTCTCTCTGGTACATGCATGATCACTCTCTCTCTCTGATACATGCATTATCACTCTCTCTCTCTGGTACATGCATGATCACTCTCTCTCTCTGGTACATGCATGATCACTCTTCTCTCTCTGGTACATGCATGATCTCTCTCTCTCTCTGGTACATGCATGATCACTCTCTCTCTCTGGTACATGCATGATCACTCTCTCTCTCTGGTACATGCATGATCACTCTCTCTCTCTCTGGTACATGCATGATCAATCTTCTCTCTCCGGTACATGCATGATCACTCTCTCTCTCTGGTACATGCATGATCAGTCTTCTCTCTCTGGTACATGCATGATCTCTCTCTCTCTCTGGTACATGCATGATCACTCTCTCTCTCTGGTACATGCATGATCTCTCTCTCTCTCTGGTACATGCATGATCACTCTCTCTCTCTCTCTGGTACATGCATGATCACTCTCTCTCTCTGGTGCATGCATGATCTCTCTCTCTCTCTCTGGTACATGCATGATCACTCTCTCTCTCTGGTACATTCATGATCACTCTCTCTCTCTGGTACATGCATGATCTCTTTCTCTCTCTGGTACATACATGATCAATCTTCTCTCTCTGGTACATGCATGATCACTCTCTCTCTCTGGTACATGCATGATCACTCTCTCTCTGGTACATGCATGATCAATCTTCTCTCTCTGGTACATGCATGATCACTCTCTCTCTCTCTGGTACATGCATGATCACTCTTCTCTCTCTGGTACATGCATGATTAATCTTCTCTCTCTGGTACATGCATGATCACTCTCTCTCTCTGGTACAAGCATGATCACTCTCTCTCTCTGGTACATGCATGATCTCTTTCTCTCTCTGGTACATTCATGATCACTCTCTCTCTCTCTGGTACATGCATGATCTCTCTATCTCTCTGGTACATGCATGATCACTCTCTCTCTGGTACATGCATGATCTCTCTCTCTCTCTCTGGTACATGCATGATCAATCTTCTCTCTCTGGTACATGCATGATCACTCTCTCGCTCTGGTACATGCATGATCACTCTCTCTCTCTCTCTGGTACATGCATGATCACTCTTCTCTCTCTGGTACATGCATGATCACTCTTCTCTCTCTGATACATGCATGATCACTCTCTCTCTCTGGTACATGCATGATCACTCTCTCTCTCTGGTACATGCATGATCACTCTCTCTCTCTCTCTCTGGTACATGCATGATCACTCTCTCTCTCTGATACATGCATTATCACTCTCTCTCTCTGGTACATGCATGATCACTCTCTCTCTCTGGTACATGCATGATCACTCTCTCTCTCTGGTACATGCATGATCTCTCTCTCTCTCTGGTACATGCATGATCACTCTCTCTCTCTCTGGTACATGCATGATCAATCTTCTCTCTCTGGTACATGCATGATCACTCTCTCTCTCTGGTACATGCATGATCAATCTTCTCTCTCTGGTACATGCATGATCTCTCTCTCTCTCTGGTACATGCATGATCTCTCTCTCTCTCTGGTACATGCATGATCACTCTCTCTCTCTCTCTCTCTGGTACATGCATGATCACTCTCTCTCTCTCTGATACATGCATTATCACTCTCTCTCTCTGGTATATGCATGATCACTCTCTCTCTCTGGTACATGCATGATCACTCTCTCTCTCTGGTACATGCATTATCTCTCTCTCTCTGGTACATGCATGATCTCTCTCTCTCTCTCTGGTACATGCATGATCAATCTTCTCTCTCTGGTACATGCATGATCACTCTCTCTCTCTGGTACATGCATGATCAATCTTCTCTCTCTGGTACATGCATGATCACTCTCTCTCTCTGGTACATGCATGATCTCTCTCTCTCTCTCTCTCTGGTACATGCATGATCACTCTCTCTCTCTGGTACAAGCATGATAACTCTCTCTCTCTGGTACATGCATGATCTCTTTCTCTCTCTGGTACAGTCATGATCACTCTCTCTCTCTCTCTGGTACATGCATGATCTCTCTATCTCTCTGGTACATGCATGATCACTCTCTCTCTGGTACATGCATGATCTCTCTCTCTCTCTGGTACATGCATGATCTCTCTCTCTCTCTGGTACATGCATGATCACTCTCTCTCTCTCTCTCTGGTACATGCATGATCACTCTCTCTCTCTGATACATGCATTATCACTCTCTCTCTCTGGTACATGCATGATCACTCTCTCTCTCTGGTACATGCATGATCACTCTCTCTCTCTGGTACATGCATGATCTCGCTCTCTCTGGTACATGCATGATCAATCTTCTCTCTCTGGTACATGCATGATCACTCTCTCTCTCTGGTACATGCATGATCACTCTCTCTCTCTGGTACATGCATGATCAATCTTCTCTCTCTGGTACATGCATGATCACTCTCTCTCTCTGGTACATGCATGATCACTCTTCTCTCTCTGGTACATGCATGATTAATCTTCTCTCTCTGGTACATGCATGATCACTCTCTCTCTCTGGTACAAGCATGATCACTCTCTCTCTCTGGTACATGCATGATCTCTTTCTCTCTCTGGTACATTCATGATCACTTTCTCTCTCTCTGGTACATGCATGATCACTATCTCTCTCGTACATGCATGATCTCTCTCTCTCTCTGGTACATGCATGATCAATCTTCTCTCTCTGGTACATGCATGATCACTCTCTCTCTCTGGTACATGCATGGTCACTCTCTCTCTCTCTCTGGTACATGCATGATCACTCTTCTCTCTCTGGTACATGCATGATCACTCTTCTCTCTCTGGTACATGCATGATCACTCTCTCTCTCTGGTACATGCATGATCACTCTCTCTCTCTGGTACATGCATTATCACTCTCTCTCTCTCTCTCTCTCTGGTACATGCATGATCACTCTCTCTCTCTGATACATGCATTATCACTCCCTCTCTCTGGTACATGCATGATCACTCTCTCTCTCTGGTACATGCATGATCACTCTCTCTCTCTGGTACATGCATGATCTCTCTCTCTCTCTGGTACATGCATGATCTCTCTCTCTCTCTCTGGTACATGCATGATCAATCTTCTCTCTCTGGTACATGCATGATCACTCTCTCTCTCTGGTACATGCAAGATCAATCTTCTCTCTCTGGTACATGCATGATCTCTCTCTCTCTCTGGTACATGCATGATCTCTCTCTCTCTCTGGTACATGCATGATCACTCTCTCTCTCTCTCTGGTACATGCATGATCACTCTCTCTCTCTGATACATGATTTATCACTCTCTCTCTCTGGTACATGCATGATCACTCTCTCTCTCTGGTACATGCATGATCACTCTCTCTCTCTGGTACATGCATGATCTCTCTCTCTCTGGTACATGCATGATCTCTCTCTCTCTCTCTGGTACATGCATGATCAATCTTCTCTCTCTGGTACATGCATGATCACTCTCTCTCTCTGGTACATGCATGATCAATCTTCTCTCACTGGTACATGCGTGATCACTCTCTCTCTCTCTGGTATATGCATGATCTCTGTCTCTCTCTCTCTGGTACATGCATGATCACTCTCTCTCTCTGGTACATGCATGATCACTCTCTCTCTCTCTGGTACATGCATGATCTCTTTCTCTCTCTGGTACATGCATGATCAATCTTCTCTCTCTGGTACATGCATGATCTCTCTCTCTCTCTGGTACATGCATGATCTCTCTCTCTCTCTGGTACATGCATGATCACTCTCTCTCTCTCTCTCTGGTACATGCATGATCACTCTCTCTCTCTGATACATGCATTATCACTCTCTCTCTCTGGTACATGCATGATCACTCTCTCTCTCTGGTACATGCATGATCACTCTCTCTCTCTGGTACATGCATGATCTCGCTCTCTCTGGTACATGCATGATCAATCTTCTCTCTCTGGTACATGCATGATCACTCTCTCTCTCTGGTACATGCATGATCACTCTCTCTCTCTGGTACATGCATGATCAATCTTCTCTCTCTGGTACATGCATGATCACTCTCTCTCTCTGGTACATGCATGATCACTCTTCTCTCTCTGGTACATGCATGATTAATCTTCTCTCTCTGGTACATGCATGATCACTCTCTCTCTCTGGTACAAGCATGATCACTCTCTCTCTCTGGTACATGCATGATCTCTTTCTCTCTCTGGTACATTCATGATCACTTTCTCTCTCTCTGGTACATGCATGATCTCTCTATCTCTCTGGTACATGCATGATCACTCTCTCTCTCGTACATGCATGATCTCTCTCTCTCTCTGGTACATGCATGATCAATCTTCTCTCTCTGGTACATGCATGATCACTCTCTCTCTCTGGTACATGCATGATCACTCTCTCTCTCTCTCTGGTACATGCATGATCACTCTTCTCTCTCTGGTACATGCATGATCACTCTTCTCTCTCTGGTACATGCATGATCACTCTCTCTCTCTGGTACATGCATGATCACTCTCTCTCTCTGGTACATGCATTATAACTCTCTCTCTTTCTCTCTCTCTGGTACATGCATGATCACTCTCTCTCTCTGATACATGCATTATCACTCCCTCTCTCTGGTACATGCATGATCACTCTCTCTCTCTGGTACATGCATGATCACTCTCTCTCTCTGGTACATGCATGATCTCTCTCTCTCTCTGGTACATGCATGATCTCTCTCTCTCTCTCTGGTACATGCATGATCAATCTTCTCTCTCTGGTACATGCATGATCACTCTCTCTCTCTCTGGTACATGCAAGATCAATCTTCTCTCTCTGGTACATGCATGATCTCTCTCTCTCTCTGGTACATGCATGATCTCTCTCTCTCTCTGGTACATGCATGATCACTCTCTCTCTCTCTCTCTGGTACATGCATGATCACTCTCTCTCTCTGATACATGCATTATCACTCTCTCTCTCTGGTACATGCATGATCACTCTCTCTCTCTGGTACATGCATGATCACTCTCTCTCTCTGGTACATGCATGATCTCTCTCTCTCTGGTACATGCATGATCTCTCTCTCTCTCTCTGGTACATGCATGATCAATCTTCTCTCTCTGGTACATGCATGATCACTCTCTCTCTCTGGTACATGCATGATCAATCTTCTCTCACTGGTACATGCATGATCACTCTCTCTCTCTCTGGTATATGCATGATCTCTGTCTCTCTCTCTCTGGTACATGCATGATCACTCTCTCTCTCTGGTACATGCATGATCACTCTCTCTCTCTCTGGTACATGCATGATCTCTTTCTCTCTCTGGTACATGCATGATCAATCTTCTCTCTCTGGTACATGCATGATCACTCTCTCTCTCTGGTACATGTATGATCACTCTCTCTCTCTGGTACATGCATAATCACTCTTCTCTCTCTGGTACATGCATGATCACTCTTCTCTCTCTGGTACATGCATGATCAATCTTCTCTCTCTGGTACATGCATGATCACTCTCTCTCTCTCTGGTACATGCATGATCACTCTCTCTCTCTGGTACATGCATGATCACTCTCTCTCTCTGGTACATGCATGATCACTCTCTCTCTCTCTGGTACATGCATGATCAATCTTGTCTCTCTGGTACATGCATGATCACTCTCTCTCTCTGGTACATGCATGATCAATCTTCTCTCTCTGGTACATGCATGATCTCTCTCTCTCTCTCTCTGGTACATGCATGATCACTCTCTCTCTCTGGTACATGCATGATCTCTCTCTCTCTCTGGTACATGCTTGATCACTCTCTCTCTCTGGTACATGCATGATCACTCTCTCTCTCTGGTGCATGCATGATCTCTTTCTCTCTCTGGTACATGCATGATCAATCTTCTCTCTCTGGTACATGCATGATCACTCTCTCTCTCTGGTACATGCATGATCACTCTTCTCTCTCTGGTACATGCATGATCACTCTTCTCTCTCTGGTACATGCATGATCACTCTCTCTCTCTCTGGTACATGCATGATCACTCTCTCTCTCTGGTACATGCATGATCACTCTCTCTCTCTGGTACATGCATGATCTCTCTCTCTCTCTCTGGTACATGCATGATCACTCTCTCTCTCTCTCTGGTACATGCATGATCACTCTCTCTCTCTGATACATGCATTATCACTCTCTCTCTCTCTGGTACATGCATGATCACTCTCTCTCTCTGGTACATGCATGATCACTCTTCTCTCTCTGGTACATGAATGATCTCTCTCTCTCTCTGGTACATGCATGATCACTCTCTCTCTCTGGTACATGCATGATCACTCTCTCTCTCTCTGGTACATGCATGCTCAATCTTCTCTCTCCGGTACATGCATGATCACTCTCTCTCTCTGGTACATGCATGATCAATCTTCTCTCTCTGGTACATGCATGATCTCTCTCTCTCTCTGGTACATGCATGATCACTCTCTCTCTCTGGTACATGCATGATCTCTCTCTCTCTCTGGTACATGCATGATCACTCTCTCTCTCTATCTGGTACATGCATGATCACTCTCTCTCTCTGGTGCATGCATGATCTCTCTCTCTCTCTCTCTGGTACATGCATGATCACTCTCTCTCTCTGGTACATGCATGATCACTCTCTCTCTCTGGTACATGCATGATCTCTTTCTCTCTCTGGTACATACATGATCAATCTTCTCTCTCTGGTACATGCATGATCACTCTCTCTCTCTGGTACATGCATGATCACTCTCTCTCTCTGGTACATGCATGATCAATCTTCTCTCTCTGGTACATGCATGATCACTCTCTCTCTCTCTGGTACATGCATGATCACTCTTCTCTCTCTGGTACATGCATGATTAATCTTCTCTCTCTGGTACATGCATGATCACTCTCTCTCTCTGGTACAAGCATGATCACTCTCTCTCTCTGGTACATGCATGATCTCTTTCTCTCTCTGGTACATTCATGATCACTCTCTCTCTCTCTGGTACATGCATGATCTCTCTATCTCTCTGGTACATGCATGATCACTCTCTCTCTGGTACATGCATGATCTCTCTCTCTCTCTCTGGTACATGCATGATCAATCTTCTCTCTCTGGTACATGCATGATCACTCTCTCTCTCTGGTACATGCATGATCACTCTCTCTCTCTCTCTGGTACATGCATGATCACTCTTCTCTCTCTGGTACATGCATGATCACTCTTCTCTCTCTGGTACATGCATGATCACTCTCTCTCTCTGGTACATGCATGATCACTCTCTCTCTCTGGTACATGCATGATCACTCTCTCTCTCTCTCTCTGGTACATGCATGATCACTCTCTCTCTCTGATACATGCATTATCACTCTCTCTCTCTGGTACATGCATGATCACTCTCTCTCTCTCTGGTACATGCATGATCACTCTCTCTCTCTGGTACATGCATGATCACTCTCTCTCTCTGGTACATGCATTATAACTCTCTCTCTTTCTCTCTCTCTGGTACATGCATGATCACTCTCTCTCTCTGATACATGCATTATCACTCCCTCTCTCTGGTACATGCATGATCACTCTCTCTCTCTGGTACATGCATGATCACTCTCTCTCTCTGGTACATGCATGATCTCTCTCTCTCTCTGGTACATGCATGATCTCTCTCTCTCTCTCTGGTACATGCATGATCAATCTTCTCTCTCTGGTACATGCATGATCACTCTCTCTCTCTCTGGTACATGCAAGATCAATCTTCTCTCTCTGGTACATGCATGATCTCTCTCTCTCTCTGGTACATGCATGATCTCTCTCTCTCTCTGGTACATGCATGATCACTCTCTCTCTCTCTCTCTGGTACATGCATGATCACTCTCTCTCTCTGATACATGCATTATCACTCTCTCTCTCTGGTACATGCATGATCACTCTCTCTCTCTGGTACATGCATGATCACTCTCTCTCTCTGGTACATGCATGATCTCTCTCTCTCTGGTACATGCATGATCTCTCTCTCTCTCTCTGGTACATGCATGATCAATCTTCTCTCTCTGGTACATGCATGATCACTCTCTCTCTCTGGTACATGCATGATCAATCTTCTCTCACTGGTACATGCATGATCACTCTCTCTCTCTCTGGTATATGCATGATCTCTGTCTCTCTCTCTCTGGTACATGCATGATCACTCTCTCTCTCTGGTACATGCATGATCACTCTCTCTCTCTCTGGTACATGCATGATCTCTTTCTCTCTCTGGTACATGCATGATCAATCTTCTCTCTCTGGTACATGCATGATCACTCTCTCTCTCTGGTACATGTATGATCACTCTCTCTCTCTGGTACATGCATAATCACTCTTCTCTCTCTGGTACATGCATGATCACTCTTCTCTCTCTGGTACATGCATGATCAATCTTCTCTCTCTGGTACATGCATGATCACTCTCTCTCTCTCTGGTACATGCATGATCACTCTCTCTCTCTGGTACATGCATGATCACTCTCTCTCTCTGGTACATGCATGATCACTCTCTCTCTCTCTGGTACATGCATGATCAATCTTGTCTCTCTGGTACATGCATGATCACTCTCTCTCTCTGGTACATGCATGATCAATCTTCTCTCTCTGGTACATGCATGATCTCTCTCTCTCTCTCTCTGGTACATGCATGATCACTCTCTCTCTCTGGTACATGCATGATCTCTCTCTCTCTCTGGTACATGCTTGATCACTCTCTCTCTCTGGTACATGCATGATCACTCTCTCTCTCTGGTGCATGCATGATCTCTTTCTCTCTCTGGTACATGCATGATCAATCTTCTCTCTCTGGTACATGCATGATCACTCTCTCTCTCTGGTACATGCATGATCACTCTTCTCTCTCTGGTACATGCATGATCACTCTTCTCTCTCTGGTACATGCATGATCACTCTCTCTCTCTCTGGTACATGCATGATCACTCTCTCTCTCTGGTACATGCATGATCACTCTCTCTCTCTGGTACATGCATGATCTCTCTCTCTCTCTCTGGTACATGCATGATCACTCTCTCTCTCTCTCTGGTACATGCATGATCACTCTCTCTCTCTGATACATGCATTATCACTCTCTCTCTCTCTGGTACATGCATGATCACTCTCTCTCTCTGGTACATGCATGATCACTCTTCTCTCTCTGGTACATGAATGATCTCTCTCTCTCTCTGGTACATGCATGATCACTCTCTCTCTCTGGTACATGCATGATCACTCTCTCTCTCTCTGGTACATGCATG
The DNA here is from genome assembly GCF_026437365.1 of Eucyclogobius newberryi. Classification (NCBI taxonomy): domain Eukaryota; kingdom Metazoa; phylum Chordata; class Actinopteri; order Gobiiformes; family Gobiidae; genus Eucyclogobius; species Eucyclogobius newberryi. The sequence continues at coordinate 8,921,644 of NW_027316500.1, read as the reverse complement.
CTCAATCTTCTCTCTCCGGTACATGCATGATCACTCTCTCTCTCTGGTACATGCATGATCAATCTTCTCTCTCTGGTACATGCATGATCTCTCTCTCTCTCTGGTACATGCATGATCACTCTCTCTCTCTGGTACATGCATGATCTCTCTCTCTCTCTGGTACATGCATGATCACTCTCTCTCTCTATCTGGTACATGCATGATCACTCTCTCTCTCTGGTGCATGCATGATCTCTCTCTCTCTCTCTCTGGTACATGCATGATCACTCTCTCTCTCTGGTACATGCATGATCACTCTCTCTCTCTGGTACATGCATGATCTCTTTCTCTCTCTGGTACATACATGATCAATCTTCTCTCTCTGGTACATGCATGATCACTCTCTCTCTCTGGTACATGCATGATCACTCTCTCTCTCTGGTACATGCATGATCAATCTTCTCTCTCTGGTACATGCATGATCACTCTCTCTCTCTCTGGTACATGCATGATCACTCTTCTCTCTCTGGTACATGCATGATTAATCTTCTCTCTCTGGTACATGCATGATCACTCTCTCTCTCTGGTACAAGCATGATCACTCTCTCTCTCTGGTACATGCATGATCTCTTTCTCTCTCTGGTACATTCATGATCACTCTCTCTCTCTCTGGTACATGCATGATCTCTCTATCTCTCTGGTACATGCATGATCACTCTCTCTCTGGTACATGCATGATCTCTCTCTCTCTCTCTGGTACATGCATGATCAATCTTCTCTCTCTGGTACATGCATGATCACTCTCTCTCTCTGGTACATGCATGATCACTCTCTCTCTCTCTCTGGTACATGCATGATCACTCTTCTCTCTCTGGTACATGCATGATCACTCTTCTCTCTCTGGTACATGCATGATCACTCTCTCTCTCTGGTACATGCATGATCACTCTCTCTCTCTGGTACATGCATGATCACTCTCTCTCTCTCTCTCTGGTACATGCATGATCACTCTCTCTCTCTGATACATGCATTATCACTCTCTCTCTCTGGTACATGCATGATCACTCTCTCTCTCTCTGGTACATGCATGATCTCTCTCTCTCTCTGGTACATGCATGATCCCTCTCTCTCTCTCTGGTACATGCATGATCAATCTTCTCTCTCTGGTACATGCATGATCACTCTCTCTCTCTGGTACATGCATGATCAATCTTCTCTCTCTGGTACATGCATGATCTCTCTCTCTCTCTCTGGTACATGCATGATCTCTCTCTCTCTCTGGTACATGCATGATCACTCTCTCTCTCTCTCTCTCTGGTACATGCATGATCACTCTCTCTCTCTGATACATGCATTATCACTCTCTCTCTCTGGTACATGCATGATCACTCTCTCTCTCTGGTACATGCATGATCACTCTCTCTCTCTGGTACATGCATGATCTCTCTCTCTCTGGTACATGCATGATCTCTCTCTCTCTCTCTCTGGTACATGCATGATCAATCTTCTCTCTCTGGTACATGCATGATCACTCTCTCTCTCTGGTACATGCATGATCAATCTTCTCTCTCTGGTACATGCATGATCACTCTCTCTCTCTGGTACATGCATGATCTCTCTCTCTCTCTCTCTGGTACACGCATGATCACTCTCTCTCTCTGGTACATGCATGATCACTCTCTCTCTCTGGTACATGCATGATCTCTTTCTCTCTCTGGTACATGCATGATCACTCTTCTCTCTCTGGTACATGCATGATCACTCTCTCTCTCTGGTACATGCATGATCACTCTCTCTCTCTGGTACATGCATGATCACTCTCTCTCTCTCTGGTACATGCATGATCAATCCTCTCTCTCTGGTACATGCATGATCACTCTCTCTCTCTGGTACATGCATGATCAATCTTCTCTCTCCGGTACATGCATGATCTCTCTCTCTCTCTCTGGTACATGCATGATCACTCTCTCTCTCTGGTACATGCATGATCTCTCTCTCTCTCTGGTAGATGCATGATCACTCTCTCTCTCTGGTAAATGCATGATCACTCTCTCTCTCTGGTGCATGCATGATCTCTTTCTCTGTCTGGTACATGCATGATCACTCTCTCTCTCTGGTACATGCATGATCACTCTTCTCTCTCTGGTACATGCATGATCACTCTCTCTCTCTGGTACATGCATGATCACTCTCTCTCTCTGGTACATGCATGATCTCTTTCTCTCTCTGGTACATTCATGATCACTTTCTCTCTCTCTGGTACATGCATGATCTCTCTATCTCTCTGGTACATGCATGATCACTCTCTCTCTCGTACATGCATGATCTCTCTCTCTCTCTCTGGTACATGCATGATCAATCTTCTCTCTCTGGTACATGCATGATCACTCTCTCTCTCTGGTACATGCATGATCACTCTCTCTCTCTCTCTGGTACATGCATGATCACTCTTCTCTCTCTGGTACATGCATGATCACTCTTCTCTCTCTGGTACATGCATGATCACTCTCTCTCTCTGGTACATGCATGATCACTCTCTCTCTCTGGTACATGCATTATAACTCTCTCTCTTTCTCTCTCTCTGGTACATGCATGATCACTCTCTCTCTCTGATACATGCATTATCACTCCCTCTCTCTGGTACATGCATGATCACTCTCTCTCTCTGGTACATGCATGATCACTCTCTCTCTCTGGTACATGCATGATCTCTCTCTCTCTCTGGTACATGCATGATCTCTCTCTCTCTCTCTGGTACATGCATGATCAATCTTCTCTCTCTGGTACATGCATGATCACTCTCTCTCTCTGGTACATGCAAGATCAATCTTCTCTCTCTGGTACATGCATGATCTCTCTCTCTCTCTGGTACATGCATGATCTCTCTCTCTCTCTGGTACATGCATGATCACTCTCTCTCTGGTACATGCATGATCTCTCTCTCTCTCTCTGGTACATGCATGATCAATCTTCTCTCTCTGGTACATGCATGATCACTCTCTCTCTCTGGTACATGCATGATCACTCTCTCTCTCTCTCTGGTACATGCATGATCACTCTTCTCTCTCTGGTACATGCATGATCACTCTTCTCTCTCTGGTACATGCATGATCACTCTCTCTCTCTGGTACATGCATGATCACTCTCTCTCTCTGGTACATGCATGATCACTCTCTCTCTCTCTCTCTGGTACATGCATGATCACTCTCTCTCTCTGATACATGCATTATCACTCTCTCTCTCTGGTACATGCATGATCACTCTCTCTCTCTCTGGTACATGCATGATCTCTCTCTCTCTCTGGTACATGCATGATCCCTCTCTCTCTCTCTGGTACATGCATGATCAATCTTCTCTCTCTGGTACATGCATGATCACTCTCTCTCTCTGGTACATGCATGATCAATCTTCTCTCTCTGGTACATGCATGATCTCTCTCTCTCTCTCTGGTACATGCATGATCTCTCTCTCTCTCTGGTACATGCATGATCACTCTCTCTCTCTCTCTCTGGTACATGCATGATCACTCTCTCTCTCTGATACATGCATTATCACTCTCTCTCTCTGGTACATGCATGATCACTCTCTCTCTCTGGTACATGCATGATCACTCTCTCTCTCTGGTACATGCATGATCTCTCTCTCTCTGGTACATGCATGATCTCTCTCTCTCTCTCTCTGGTACATGCATGATCAATCTTCTCTCTCTGGTACATGCATGATCACTCTCTCTCTCTGGTACATGCATGATCAATCTTCTCTCTCTGGTACATGCATGATCACTCTCTCTCTCTGGTACATGCATGATCTCTCTCTCTCTCTCTCTGGTACACGCATGATCACTCTCTCTCTCTGGTACATGCATGATCACTCTCTCTCTCTGGTACATGCATGATCTCTTTCTCTCTCTGGTACATGCATGATCACTCTTCTCTCTCTGGTACATGCATGATCACTCTCTCTCTCTGGTACATGCATGATCACTCTCTCTCTCTGGTACATGCATGATCACTCTCTCTCTCTCTGGTACATGCATGATCAATCCTCTCTCTCTGGTACATGCATGATCACTCTCTCTCTCTGGTACATGCATGATCAATCTTCTCTCTCCGGTACATGCATGATCTCTCTCTCTCTCTCTGGTACATGCATGATCACTCTCTCTCTCTGGTACATGCATGATCTCTCTCTCTCTCTGGTAGATGCATGATCACTCTCTCTCTCTGGTAAATGCATGATCACTCTCTCTCTCTGGTGCATGCATGATCTCTTTCTCTGTCTGGTACATGCATGATCACTCTCTCTCTCTGGTACATGCATGATCACTCTTCTCTCTCTGGTACATGCATGATCACTCTCTCTCTCTGGTACATGCATGATCACTCTCTCTCTCTGGTACATGCATGATCTCTTTCTCTCTCTGGTACATTCATGATCACTTTCTCTCTCTCTGGTACATGCATGATCTCTCTATCTCTCTGGTACATGCATGATCACTCTCTCTCTCGTACATGCATGATCTCTCTCTCTCTCTCTGGTACATGCATGATCAATCTTCTCTCTCTGGTACATGCATGATCACTCTCTCTCTCTGGTACATGCATGATCACTCTCTCTCTCTCTCTGGTACATGCATGATCACTCTTCTCTCTCTGGTACATGCATGATCACTCTTCTCTCTCTGGTACATGCATGATCACTCTCTCTCTCTGGTACATGCATGATCACTCTCTCTCTCTGGTACATGCATTATAACTCTCTCTCTTTCTCTCTCTCTGGTACATGCATGATCACTCTCTCTCTCTGATACATGCATTATCACTCCCTCTCTCTGGTACATGCATGATCACTCTCTCTCTCTGGTACATGCATGATCACTCTCTCTCTCTGGTACATGCATGATCTCTCTCTCTCTCTGGTACATGCATGATCTCTCTCTCTCTCTCTGGTACATGCATGATCAATCTTCTCTCTCTGGTACATGCATGATCACTCTCTCTCTCTGGTACATGCAAGATCAATCTTCTCTCTCTGGTACATGCATGATCTCTCTCTCTCTCTGGTACATGCATGATCTCTCTCTCTCTCTGGTACATGCATGATCACTCTCTCTCTCTCTCTCTGGTACATGCATGATCACTCTCTCTCTCTGATACATGCATTATCACTCTCTCTCTCTGGTACATGCATGATCACTCTCTCTCTCTGGTACATGCATGATCACTCTCTCTCTCTGGTACATGCATGATCTCTCTCTCTCTGGTACATGCATGATCTCTCTCTCTCTCTCTCTGGTACATGCATGATCAATCTTCTCTCTCTGGTACATGCATGATCACTCTCTCTCTCTGGTACATGCATGATCAATCTTCTCTCACTGGTACATGCATGATCACTCTCTCTCTCTCTGGTATATGCATGATCTCTGTCTCTCTCTCTCTGGTACATGCATGATCACTCTCTCTCTCTGGTACATGCATGATCACTCTCTCTCTCTCTGGTACATGCATGATCTCTTTCTCTCTCTGGTACATGCATGATCAATCTTCTCTCTCTGGTACATGCATGATCACTCTCTCTCTCTGGTACATGTATGATCACTCTCTCTCTCTGGTACATGCATGATCACTCTTCTCTCTCTGGTACATGCATGATCACTCTTCTCTCTCTGGTACATGCATGATCAATCTTCTCTCTCTGGTACATGCATGATCACTCTCTCTCTCTCTGGTACATGCATGATCACTCTCTCTCTCTGGTACATGCATGATCACTCTCTCTCTCTGGTACATGCATGATCACTCTCTCTCTCTCTGGTACATGCATGATCAATCTTGTCTCTCTGGTACATGCATGATCACTCTCTCTCTCTGGTACATGCATGATCAATCTTCTCTCTCTGGTACATGCATGATCTCTCTCTCTCTCTCTCTGGTACATGCATGATCACTCTCTCTCTCTGGTACATGCATGATCTCTCTCTCTCTCTGGTACATGCTTGATCACTCTCTCTCTCTGGTACATGCATGATCACTCTCTCTCTCTGGTGCATGCATGATCTCTTTCTCTCTCTGGTACATGCATGATCAATCTTCTCTCTCTGGTACATGCATGATCACTCTCTCTCTCTGGTACATGCATGATCACTCTTCTCTCTCTGGTACATGCATGATCACTCTTCTCTCTCTGGTACATGCATGATCACTCTCTCTCTCTCTGGTACATGCATGATCACTCTCTCTCTCTGGTACATGCATGATCACTCTCTCTCTCTGGTACATGCATGATCTCTCTCTCTCTCTCTGGTACATGCATGATCACTCTCTCTCTCTCTCTGGTACATGCATGATCACTCTCTCTCTCTGATACATGCATTATCACTCTCTCTCTCTCTGGTACATGCATGATCACTCTCTCTCTCTGGTACATGCATGATCACTCTTCTCTCTCTGGTACATGAATGATCTCTCTCTCTCTCTGGTACATGCATGATCACTCTCTCTCTCTGGTACATGCATGATCACTCTCTCTCTCTCTGGTACATGCATGCTCAATCTTCTCTCTCCGGTACATGCATGATCACTCTCTCTCTCTGGTACATGCATGATCAATCTTCTCTCTCTGGTACATGCATGATCTCTCTCTCTCTCTGGTACATGCATGATCACTCTCTCTCTCTGGTACATGAATGATCTCTCTCTCTCTCTGGTACATGCATGATCACTCTCTCTCTCTGGTACATGCATGATCACTCTCTCTCTCTCTGGTACATGCATGCTCAATCTTCTCTCTCCGGTACATGCATGATCACTCTCTCTCTCTGGTACATGCATGATCAATCTTCTCTCTCTGGTACATGCATGATCACTCTCTCTCTCTGGTACATGCATGATCACTCTCTCTCTCTGGTACATGCATGATCTCTCTCTCTCTCTGGTACATGCATGATCACTCTCTCTCTCTATCTGGTACATGCATGATCACTCTCTCTCTCTGGTGCATGCATGATCTCTCTCTCTCTCTCTCTGGTACATGCATGATCACTCTCTCTCTCTGGTACATGCATGATCACTCTCTCTCTCTGGTACATGCATGATCTCTTTCTCTCTCTGGTACATACATGATCAATCTTCTCTCTCTGGTACATGCATGATCACTCTCTCTCTCTGGTACATGCATGATCACTCTCTCTCTCTGGTACATGCATGATCAATCTTCTCTCTCTGGTACATGCATGATCACTCTCTCTCTCTCTGGTACATGCATGATCACTCTTCTCTCTCTGGTACATGCATGATTAATCTTCTCTCTCTGGTACATGCATGATCACTCTCTCTCTCTGGTACAAGCATGATCACTCTCTCTCTCTGGTACATGCATGATCTCTTTCTCTCTCTGGTACATTCATGATCACTCTCTCTCTCTCTGGTACATGCATGATCTCTCTATCTCTCTGGTACATGCATGATCACTCTCTCTCTGGTACATGCATGATCTCTCTCTCTCTCTCTGGTACATGCATGATCAATCTTCTCTCTCTGGTACATGCATGATCACTCTCTCTCTCTGGTACATGCATGATCACTCTTCTCTCTCTGGTACATGCATGATCACTCTCTCTCTCTGGTACATGCATGATCACTCTCTCTCTCTGGTACATGCATGATCTCTTTCTCTCTCTGGTACATTCATGATCACTTTCTCTCTCTCTGGTACATGCATGATCTCTCTATCTCTCTGGTACATGCATGATCACTCTCTCTCTCGTACATGCATGATCTCTCTCTCTCTCTGGTACATGCATGATCAATCTTCTCTCTCTGGTACATGCATGATCACTCTCTCTCTCTGGTACATGCATGATCACTCTCTCTCTCTCTCTGGTACATGCATGATCACTCTTCTCTCTCTGGTACATGCATGATCACTCTTCTCTCTCTGGTACATGCATGATCACTCTCTCTCTCTGGTACATGCATGATCACTCTCTCTCTCTGGTACATGCATTATAACTCTCTCTCTTTCTCTCTCTCTGGTACATGCATGATCACTCTCTCTCTCTGATACATGCATTATCACTCCCTCTCTCTGGTACATGCATGATCACTCTCTCTCTCTGGTACATGCATGATCACTCTCTCTCTCTGGTACATGCATGATCTCTCTCTCTCTCTGGTACATGCATGATCTCTTTCTCTCTCTCTGGTACATGCATGATCAATCTTCTCTCTCTGGTACATGCATGATCACTCTCTCTCTCTGGTACATGCAAGATCAATCTTCTCTCTCTGGTACATGCATGATCTCTCTCTCTCTCTGGTACATGCATGATCTCTCTCTCTCTCTGGTACATGCATGATCACTCTCTCTCTCTCTCTCTGGTACATGCATGATCACTCTCTCTCTCTGATACATGCATTATCACTCTCTCTCTCTGGTACATGCATGATCACTCTCTCTCTCTGGTACATGCATGATCACTCTCTCTCTCTGGTACATGCATGATCTCTCTCTCTCTGGTACATGCATGATCTCTCTCTCTCTCTCTCTCTGGTACATGCATGATCAATCTTCTCTCTCTGGTACATGCATGATCACTCTCTCTCTCTGGTACATGCATGATCAATCTTCTCTCACTGGTACATGCATGATCACTCTCTCTCTCTCTGGTATATGCATGATCTCTGTCTCTCTCTCTCTGGTACATGCATGATCACTCTCTCTCTCTGGTACATGCATGATCACTCTCTCTCTCTCTGGTACATGCATGATCTCTTTCTCTCTCTGGTACATGCATGATCAATCTTCTCTCTCTGGTACATGCATGATCACTCTCTCTCTCTGGTACATGTATGATCACTCTCTCTCTCTGGTACATGCATGATCACTCTTCTCTCTCTGGTACATGCATGATCACTCTTCTCTCTCTGGTACATGCATGATCAATCTTCTCTCTCTGGTACATGCATGATCACTCTCTCTCTCTCTGGTACATGCATGATCACTCTCTCTCTCTGGTACATGCATGATCACTCTCTCTCTCTGGTACATGCATGATCACTCTCTCTCTCTCTGGTACATGCATGATCAATCTTGTCTCTCTGGTACATGCATGATCACTCTCTCTCTCTGGTACATGCATGATCAATCTTCTCTCTCTGGTACATGCATGATCTCTCTCTCTCTCTCTCTGGTACATGCATGATCACTCTCTCTCTCTGGTACATGCATGATCTCTCTCTCTCTCTGGTACATGCTTGATCACTCTCTCTCTCTGGTACATGCATGATCACTCTCTCTCTCTGGTGCATGCATGATCTCTTTCTCTCTCTGGTACATGCATGATCAATCTTCTCTCTCTGGTACATGCATGATCACTCTCTCTCTCTGGTACATGCATGATCACTCTTCTCTCTCTGGTACATGCATGATCACTCTTCTCTCTCTGGTACATGCATGATCACTCTCTCTCTCTCTGGTACATGCATGATCACTCTCTCTCTCTGGTACATGCATGATCACTCTCTCTCTCTGGTACATGCATGATCTCTCTCTCTCTCTCTGGTACATGCATGATCACTCTCTCTCTCTCTCTGGTACATGCATGATCACTCTCTCTCTCTGATACATGCATTATCACTCTCTCTCTCTCTGGTACATGCATGATCACTCTCTCTCTCTGGTACATGCATGATCACTCTCTCTCTCTGGTACATGAATGATCTCTCTCTCTCTCTGGTACATGCATGATCTCTCTCTCTCTCTGGTACATGCATGATCACTCTCTCTCTCTGGTACATGAATGATCTCTCTCTCTCTCTGGTACATGCATGATCACTCTCTCTCTCTGGTACATGCATGATCACTCTCTCTCTCTCTGGTACATGCATGCTCAATCTTCTCTCTCCGGTACATGCATGATCACTCTCTCTCTCTGGTACATGCATGATCAATCTTCTCTCTCTGGTACATGCATGATCACTCTCTCTCTCTGGTACATGCATGATCACTCTCTCTCTCTGGTACATGCATGATCTCTCTCTCTCTCTGGTACATGCATGATCACTCTCTCTCTCTATCTGGTACATGCATGATCACTCTCTCTCTCTGGTGCATGCATGATCTCTCTCTCTCTCTCTCTGGTACATGCATGATCACTCTCTCTCTCTGGTACATGCATGATCACTCTCTCTCTCTGGTACATGCATGATCTCTTTCTCTCTCTGGTACATACATGATCAATCTTCTCTCTCTGGTACATGCATGATCACTCTCTCTCTCTGGTACATGCATGATCACTCTCTCTCTCTGGTACATGCATGATCAATCTTCTCTCTCTGGTACATGCATGATCACTCTCTCTCTCTCTGGTACATGCATGATCACTCTTCTCTCTCTGGTACATGCATGATTAATCTTCTCTCTCTGGTACATGCATGATCACTCTCTCTCTCTGGTACAAGCATGATCACTCTCTCTCTCTGGTACATGCATGATCTCTTTCTCTCTCTGGTACATTCATGATCACTCTCTCTCTCTCTGGTACATGCATGATCTCTCTATCTCTCTGGTACATGCATGATCACTCTCTCTCTGGTACATGCATGATCTCTCTCTCTCTCTCTGGTACATGCATGATCAATCTTCTCTCTCTGGTACATGCATGATCACTCTCTCTCTCTGGTACATGCATGATCACTCTCTCTCTCTCTCTGGTACATGCATGATCACTCTTCTCTCTCTGGTACATGCATGATCACTCTTCTCTCTCTGGTACATGCATGATCTCTTTCTCTCTCTGGTACATTCATGATCACTCTCTCTCTCTCTGGTACATGCATGATCTCTCTATCTCTCTGGTACATGCATGATCACTCTCTCTCTGGTACATGCATGATCTCTCTCTCTCTCTCTGGTACATGCATGATCAATCTTCTCTCTCTGGTACATGCATGATCACTCTCTCTCTCTGGTACATGCATGATCACTCTTCTCTCTCTGGTACATGCATGATCACTCTCTCTCTCTGGTACATGCATGATCACTCTCTCTCTCTGGTACATGCATGATCTCTTTCTCTCTCTGGTACATTCATGATCACTTTCTCTCTCTCTGGTACATGCATGATCTCTCTATCTCTCTGGTACATGCATGATCACTCTCTCTCTCGTACATGCATGATCTCTCTCTCTCTCTGGTACATGCATGATCAATCTTCTCTCTCTGGTACATGCATGATCACTCTCTCTCTCTGGTACATGCATGATCACTCTCTCTCTCTCTCTGGTACATGCATGATCACTCTTCTCTCTCTGGTACATGCATGATCACTCTTCTCTCTCTGGTACATGCATGATCACTCTCTCTCTCTGGTACATGCATGATCACTCTCTCTCTCTGGTACATGCATTATAACTCTCTCTCTTTCTCTCTCTCTGGTACATGCATGATCACTCTCTCTCTCTGATACATGCATTATCACTCCCTCTCTCTGGTACATGCATGATCACTCTCTCTCTCTGGTACATGCATGATCACTCTCTCTCTCTGGTACATGCATGATCTCTCTCTCTCTCTGGTACATGCATGATCTCTTTCTCTCTCTCTGGTACATGCATGATCAATCTTCTCTCTCTGGTACATGCATGATCACTCTCTCTCTCTGGTACATGCAAGATCAATCTTCTCTCTCTGGTACATGCATGATCTCTCTCTCTCTCTGGTACATGCATGATCTCTCTCTCTCTCTGGTACATGCATGATCACTCTCTCTCTCTCTCTCTGGTACATGCATGATCACTCTCTCTCTCTGATACATGCATTATCACTCTCTCTCTCTGGTACATGCATGATCACTCTCTCTCTCTGGTACATGCATGATCACTCTCTCTCTCTGGTACATGCATGATCTCTCTCTCTCTGGTACATGCATGATCTCTCTCTCTCTCTCTCTGGTACATGCATGATCAATCTTCTCTCTCTGGTACATGCATGATCACTCTCTCTCTCTGGTACATGCATGATCAATCTTCTCTCACTGGTACATGCATGATCACTCTCTCTCTCTCTGGTATATGCATGATCTCTGTCTCTCTCTCTCTGGTACATGCATGATCACTCTCTCTCTCTGGTACATGCATGATCACTCTCTCTCTCTCTGGTACATGCATGATCTCTTTCTCTCTCTGGTACATGCATGATCAATCTTCTCTCTCTGGTACATGCATGATCACTCTCTCTCTCTGGTACATGTATGATCACTCTCTCTCTCTGGTACATGCATGATCACTCTTCTCTCTCTGGTACATGCATGATCACTCTTCTCTCTCTGGTACATGCATGATCAATCTTCTCTCTCTGGTACATGCATGATCACTCTCTCTCTCTCTGGTACATGCATGATCACTCTCTCTCTCTGGTACATGCATGATCACTCTCTCTCTCTGGTACATGCATGATCACTCTCTCTCTCTCTGGTACATGCATGATCAATCTTGTCTCTCTGGTACATGCATGATCACTCTCTCTCTCTGGTACATGCATGATCAATCTTCTCTCTCTGGTACATGCATGATCTCTCTCTCTCTCTCTCTGGTACATGCATGATCACTCTCTCTCTCTGGTACATGCATGATCTCTCTCTCTCTCTGGTACATGCTTGATCACTCTCTCTCTCTGGTACATGCATGATCACTCTCTCTCTCTGGTGCATGCATGATCTCTTTCTCTCTCTGGTACATGCATGATCAATCTTCTCTCTCTGGTACATGCATGATCACTCTCTCTCTCTGGTACATGCATGATCACTCTTCTCTCTCTGGTACATGCATGATCACTCTTCTCTCTCTGGTACATGCATGATCACTCTCTCTCTCTCTGGTACATGCATGATCACTCTCTCTCTCTGGTACATGCATGATCACTCTCTCTCTCTGGTACATGCATGATCTCTCTCTCTCTCTCTGGTACATGCATGATCACTCTCTCTCTCTCTCTGGTACATGCATGATCACTCTCTCTCTCTGATACATGCATTATCACTCTCTCTCTCTCTGGTACATGCATGATCACTCTCTCTCTCTGGTACATGCATGATCACTCTTCTCTCTCTGGTACATGAATGATCTCTCTCTCTCTCTGGTACATGCATGATCACTCTCTCTCTCTGGTACATGCATGATCACTCTCTCTCTCTCTGGTACATGCATGCTCAATCTTCTCTCTCCGGTACATGCATGATCACTCTCTCTCTCTGGTACATGCATGATCAATCTTCTCTCTCTGGTACATGCATGATCTCTCTCTCTCTCTGGTACATGCATGATCACTCTCTCTCTCTGGTACATGAATGATCTCTCTCTCTCTCTGGTACATGCATGATCACTCTCTCTCTCTGGTACATGCATGATCACTCTCTCTCTCTCTGGTACATGCATGCTCAATCTTCTCTCTCCGGTACATGCATGATCACTCTCTCTCTCTGGTACATGCATGATCAATCTTCTCTCTCTGGTACATGCATGATCACTCTCTCTCTCTGGTACATGCATGATCACTCTCTCTCTCTGGTACATGCATGATCTCTCTCTCTCTCTGGTACATGCATGATCACTCTCTCTCTCTATCTGGTACATGCATGATCACTCTCTCTCTCTGGTGCATGCATGATCTCTCTCTCTCTCTCTCTGGTACATGCATGATCACTCTCTCTCTCTGGTACATGCATGATCACTCTCTCTCTCTGGTACATGCATGATCTCTTTCTCTCTCTGGTACATACATGATCAATCTTCTCTCTCTGGTACATGCATGATCACTCTCTCTCTCTGGTACATGCATGATCACTCTCTCTCTCTGGTACATGCATGATCAATCTTCTCTCTCTGGTACATGCATGATCACTCTCTCTCTCTCTGGTACATGCATGATCACTCTTCTCTCTCTGGTACATGCATGATTAATCTTCTCTCTCTGGTACATGCATGATCACTCTCTCTCTCTGGTACAAGCATGATCACTCTCTCTCTCTGGTACATGCATGATCTCTTTCTCTCTCTGGTACATTCATGATCACTCTCTCTCTCTCTGGTACATGTATGATCTCTCTATCTCTCTGGTACATGCATGATCACTCTCTCTCTGGTACATGCATGATCTCTCTCTCTCTCTCTGGTACATGCATGATCAATCTTCTCTCTCTGGTACATGCATGATCACTCTCTCTCTCTGGTACATGCATGATCACTCTCTCTCTCTGGTACATGCATGATCACTCTTCTCTCTCTGGTACATGCATGATCACTCTTCTCTCTCTGGTACATGCATGATCACTCTCTCTCTCTGGTACATGCATGATCACTCTCTCTCTCTGGTACATGCATGATCACTCTCTCTCTCTCTCTCTGGTACATGCATGATCACTCTCTCTCTCTGATACATGCATTATCACTCTCTCTCTCTGGTACATGCATGATCACTCTCTCTCTCTCTGGTACATGCATGATCTCTCTCTCTCTCTGGTACATGCATGATCCCTCTCTCTCTCTCTGGTACATGCATGATCAATCTTCTCTCTCTGGTACATGCATGATCACTCTCTCTCTCTGGTACATGCATGATCAATCTTCTCTCTCTGGTACATGCATGATCTCTCTCTCTCTCTGGTACATGCATGATCTCTCTCTCTCTCTGGTACATGCATGATCACTCTCTCTCTCTCTCTCTGGTACATGCATGATCACTCTCTCTCTCTGATACATGCATTATCACTCTCTCTCTCTGGTACATGCATGATCACTCTCTCTCTCTGGTACATGCATGATCACTCTCTCTCTCTGGTACATGCATGATCTCTCTCTCTCTGGTACATGCATGATCTCTCTCTCTCTCTCTCTGGTACATGCATGATCAATCTTCTCTCTCTGGTACATGCATGATCACTCTCTCTCTCTGGTACATGCATGATCAATCTTCTCTCTCTGGTACATTCATGATCACTCTCTCTCTCTGGTACATGCATGATCTCTCTCTCTCTCTCTCTGGTACACGCATGATCACTCTCTCTCTCTGGTACATGCATGATCACTCTCTCTCTCTGGTACATGCATGATCTCTTTCTCTCTCTGGTACATGCATGATCACTCTTCTCTCTCTGGTACATGCATGATCACTCTCTCTCTCTGGTACATGCATGATCACTCTCTCTCTCTGGTACATGCATGATCACTCTCTCTCTCTCTGGTACATGCATGATCAATCCTCTCTCTCTGGTACATGCATGATCACTCTCTCTCTCTGGTACATGCATGATCAATCTTCTCTCTCCGGTACATGCATGATCTCTCTCTCTCTCTCTGGTACATGCATGATCACTCTCTCTCTCTGGTACATGCATGATCTCTCTCTCTCTCTGGTACATGCATGATCACTCTCTCTCTCTGGTAAATGCATGATCACTCTCTCTCTCTGGTGCATGCATGATCTCTTTCTCTGTCTGGTACATGCATGATCACTCTCTCTCTCTGGTACATGCATGATCACTCTTCTCTCTCTGGTACATGCATGATCACTCTTCTCTCTCTGGTACATGCATGATCACTCTCTCTCTCTGGTACATGCATGATCACTCTCTCTCTCTGGTACATGCATGATCAATCTTCTCTCTCCGGTACATGCATGATCTCTCTCTCTCTCTGGTACATGCATGATCACTCTCTCTCTCTTGTACATGCATGATCTCTCTCTCTCTCTGGTACATGCATGATCACTCTCTCTCTCTGGTAAATGCATGATCACTCTCTCTCTCTGGTGCATGCATGATCTCTTTCTCTCTCTGGTACATGCATGATCACTTTCTCTCTCTGGTACATGCATGATCACTCTTCTCTCTCTGGTACATGCATGATCACTCTTCTCTCTCTGGTACATGCATGATCACTCTCTCTCTCTGGTACATGCATGATCACTCTCTCTCTCTGGTACATGCATGATCACTCTCTCTCTCTGGTACATGCATGATCACTCTCTCTCTCTCTGGTATATGCATGATCACTCTCTCTCTGTGGTACATGCATTATCACTCTCTCTCTCTGGTAAATGCATGATCACTCTCTCTCTCTGGTACATGCATGATCACTCTCTCTCTCTGGTACATGCATGATCTCTCTCTCTCTCTCTGGTACATGCATGATCAATCTTCTCTCTCTGGTACATGCATGATCACTCTCTCTCTCTGGTACATGCATGATCAATCTTCTCTCTCTGGTACATGCATGATCACTCTCTCTCTCTGGTGCATGCGTGATCAATCTTCTCTCTCTGGTACATGCATGATCACTCTCTCTCTCTGGTACATGCATGATCTCTCTCTCTCTCTCTCTGGTACATGCATGATCACTCTCTCTCTCTGGTACAAGCATGATCACTCTCTCTCTCTGGTACATGCATGATCTCTTTCTCTCTCTGGTACAGTCATGATCACTCTCTCTCTCTCTGGTACATGCATGATCTCTCTATCTCTCTGGTACATGCATGATCACTCTCTCTCTGGTACATGCATGATCTCTCTCTCTCTCTGGTACATGCATGATCAATCTTCTCTCTCTGGTACATGCATGATCACTCTCTCTCTCTGGTACATGCATGATCTCTCTCGCTCTCTCTCTGGTACATGCATGATCACTCTTCTCTCTCTGGTACATGCATGATCACTCTTCTCTCTCTGGTACATGCATGATCACTCTCTCTCTCTCTGGTACATGCATGATCACTCTCTCTCTCTGGTACATGCATGATCTCTCTCTCTCTCTGGTACATGCATGATCTCTCTCTCTCTCTCTGGTACATGCATGATCAATCTTCTCTCTCTGGTACATGCATGATCACTCTCTCTCTCTGGTACATGCATGATCAATCTTCTCTCTCTGGTACATGCATGATCTCTCTCTCTCTCTCTGGTACATGCATGATCTCTCTCTCTCTCTGGTACATGCATGATCACTCTCTCTCTCTCTCTCTGGTACATGCATGATCACTCTCTCTCTCTGATACATGCATTATCACTCTCTCTCTCTGGTACATGCATGATCACTCTCTCTCTCTGGTACATGCATGATCACTCTCTCTCTCTGGTACATGCATGATCTCGCTCTCTCTGGTACATGCATGATCAATCTTCTCTCTCTGGTACATGCATGATCACTCTCTCTCTCTGGTACATGCATGATCAATCTTCTCTCTCTGGTACATGCATGATCACTCTCTCTCTCTGGTACATGCATGATCACTCTTCTCTCTCTGGTACATGCATGATTAATCTTCTCTCTCTGGTACATGCATGATCACTCTCTCTCTCTGGTACATGCATGATCACTCTCTCTCTCTCTGGTACAAGCATGATCACTCTCTCTCTCTGGTACATACATGATCTCTTTCTCTCTCTGGTACAGTCATGATCACTCTCTCTCTCTCTGGTACATGCATGATCTCTCTATCTCTCTGGTACATGCATGATCACTCTCTCTCTGGTACATGCATGATCTCTCTCTCTCTCTGGTACATGCATGATCAATCTTCTCTCTCTGGTACATGCATGATCACTCTCTCTCTCTGGTACATGCATGATCTCTCTCGCTCTCTCTCTGGTACATGCATGATCACTCTTCTCTCTCTGGTACATGCATGATCACTCTTCTCTCTCTGGTACATGCATGATCACTCTCTCTCTCTCTGGTACATGCATGATCACTCTCTCTCTCTGGTACATGCATGATCTCTCTCTCTCTCTGGTACATGCATGATCTCTCTCTCTCTCTCTCTGGTACATGCATGATCAATCTTCTCTCTCTGGTACATGCATGATCACTCTCTCTCTCTCTGGTACATGCATGATCAATCTTCTCTCTCTGGTACATGCATGATCTCTCTCTCTCTCTGGTACATGCATGATCTCTCTCTCTCTCTGGTACATGCATGATCACTCTCTCTCTCTCTCTCTGGTACATGCATGATCACTCTCTCTCTCTGATACATGCATTATCACTCTCTCTCTCTGGTACATGCATGATCACTCTCTCTCTCTGGTACATGCATGATCACTCTCTCTCTCTGGTACATGCATGATCTCGCTCTCTCTGGTACATGCATGATCAATCTTCTCTCTCTGGTACATGCATGATCACTCTCTCTCTCTGGTACATGCATGATCAATCTTCTCTCTCTGGTACATGCATGATCACTCTCTCTCTCTGGTACATGCATGATCACTCTTCTCTCTCTGGTACATGCATGATTAATCTTCTCTCTCTGGTACATGCATGATCACTCTCTCTCTCTGGTACAAGCATGATCACTCTCTCTCTCTGGTACATGCATGATCTCTTTCTCTCTCTGGTACATTCATGATCACTCTCTCTCTCTCTGGTACATGCATGATCTCTCTATCTCTCTGGTACATGCATGATCACTCTCTCTCTCGTACATGCATGATCTCTCTCTCTCTCTGGTACATGCATGATCAATCTTCTCTCTCTGGTACATGCATGATTACTCTCTCTCTCTGGTACATGCATGATCTCTCTCTCTCTCTCTCTGGTACATGCATGATCACTCTTCTCTCTCTGGTACATGCATGATCACTCTTCTCTCTCTGGTACATGCATGATCACTCTCTCTCTCTGGTACATGCATGATCACTCTCTCTCTCTGGTACATGCATTATCACTCTCTCTCTCTCTCTCTGGTACATGCATGATCACTCTCTCTCTCTGATACATGCATTATCACTCCCTCTCACTGGTACATGCATGATCACTCTCTCTCTCTGGTACATGCATGATCACTCTCTCTCTCTGGTACATGCATGATCTCTCTCTCTCTCTGGTACATGCATGATCTCTCTCTCTCTCTCTCTGGTACATGCATGATCAATCTTCTCTCTCTGGTACATGCATGATCACTCTCTCTCTCTGGTACATGCATGATCAATCTTCTCTCTCTGGTACATGCATGATCTCTCGCTCTCTCTGGTACATGCATGATCTCTCTCTCTCTCTGGTACATGCATGATCAATCTTCTCTCTCTGGTACATGCATGATCACTCTCTCTCTCTCTGGTACATGCATGATCACTCTTCTCTCTCTGGTACATGCATGATCACTCTTCTCTCTCTGGTACATGCATGATCACTCTCTCTCTCTGGTACATGCATGATCACTCTCTCTCTCTGGTACATGCATGATCACTCTCTCTCTCTGGTACATGCATGATCTCTTTCTCTCTCTGGTACATGCATGATCAATCTTCTCTCTCTGGTACATGCATGATCAATCTTCTCTCTCTGGTACATGCATGATCACTCTCTCTCTCTGGTACATGCATGATCTCTCTCTCTCTCTATCTCTGGTACATGCATGATCACTCTCTCTCTCTGGTACATGCATGATCACTCTCTCTCTCTCTGGTACATGCATGATCTCTTTCTCTCTCTGGTACATGCATGATCAATCTTCTCTCTCTCTCTGGTACATGCATGATCAATCTTCTCTCTCTGGTACATGCATGATCACTCTCTCTCTCTCTGGTACATGCATGATCACTCTCTCTCTCTGGTACATGCATGATCACTCTTCTCTCTCTGGTACATGCATGATCACTCTTCTCTCTCTGGTACATGCATGATCAATCTTCTCTCTCTGGTACATGCATGATCACTCTCTCTCTCTGGTACATGCATGATCACTCTCTCTCTCTGGTACATGCATGATCACTCTCTCTCTCTGGTACATGCATGATCACTCTCTCTCTCTCTGGTACATGCATGATCAATCTTCTCTCTCTGGTACATGCATGATCACTCTCTCTCTCTGGTACATGCATGATCAATCTTCTCTCTCTGGTACATGCATGATCTCTCTCTCTCTCTCTCTGGTACATGCATGATCACTCTCTCTCTCTGGTACATGCATGATCTCTCTCTCTCTCTGGTACATGCTTGATCACTCTCTCTCTCTGGTACATGCATGATCACTCTCTCTCTCTGGTGCATGCATGATCTCTTTCTCTCTCTGGTACATGCATGATCAATCTTCTCTCTCTGGTACATGCATGATCACTCTCTCTCTCTCTGGTACATGCATGATCACTCTTCTCTCTCTGGTACATGCATGATCACTCTTCTCTCTCTGGTACATGCATGATCACTCTCTCTCTCTGGTACATGCATGATCACTCTCTCTCTCTGGTACATGCATGATCACTCTCTCTCTCTGGTGCATGCATGATCTCTTTCTCTCTCTGGTACATGCATGATCAATCTTCTCTCTCTGGTACATGCATGATCACTCTCTCTCTCTCTGGTACATGCATGATCACTCTTCTCTCTCTGGTACATGCATGATCACTCTTCTCTCTCTGGTACATGCATGATCACTCTCTCTCTCTGGTACATGCATGATCACTCTCTCTCTCTGGTACATGCATGATCACTCTCTCTCTCTGATACATGCATTATCACTCTCTCTCTCTGGTACATGCATGATCACTCTCTCTCTCTGGTACATGCATGATCACTCTTCTCTCTCTGGTACATGCATGATCTCTCTCTCTCTCTGGTACATACATGATCACTCTCTCTCTCTCTGGTACATGCATGATCACTCTCTCTCTCTGGTACATGCATGATCACTCTCTCTCTCTCTGGTACATGCATGATCAATCTTCTCTCTCCGGTACATGCATGATCACTCTCTCTCTCTGGTACATGCATGATCAATCTTCTCTCTCTGGTACATGCATGATCTCTCTCTCTCTCTGGTACATGCATGATCACTCTCTCTCTCTGGTACATGCATGATCTCTCTCTCTCTCTGGTACATGCATGATCACTCTCTCTCTCTCTCTGGTACATGCATGATCACTCTCTCTCTCTGGTACATGCATGATCACTCTCTCTCTCTGGTACATGCATGATCTCTTTCTCTCTCTGGTACATGCATGTTCAATCTTCTCTCTCTGGTACATGCATGATCACTCTCTCTCTCTGGTACATGCATGATCACTCTCTCTCTCTCTGGTACATGCATGATCTCTCTCTCTCTCTGGTACATGCATGATCTCTCTCTCTCTCTCTCTGGTACATGCATGATCACTCTTCTCTCTCTGGTACATGCATGATCACTCTTCTCTCTCTGGTACATGCATGATCACTCTCTCTCTCTCTGGTACATGCATGATCACTCTCTCTCTCTGGTACATGCATGATCTCTCTCTCTCTCTGGTACATGCATGATCTCTCTCTCTCTCTCTGGTACATGCATGATCAATCTTCTCTCTCTGGTACATGCATGATCACTCTCTCTCTCTGGTACATGCATGATCAATCTTCTCTCTCTGGTACATGCATGATCTCTCTCTCTCTCTGGTACATGCATGATCTCTCTCTCTCTCTGGTACATGCATGATCACTCTCTCTCTCTCTCTCTGGTACATGCATGATCACTCTCTCTCTCTGATACATGCATTATCACTCTCTCTCTCTGGTACATGCATGATCACTCTCTCTCTCTGGTACATGCATGATCACTCTCTCTCTCTGGTACATGCATGATCTCCCTCTCTCTGGTACATGCATGATCAATCTTCTCTCTCTGGTACATGCATGATCACTCTCTCTCTCTGGTACATGCATGATCAATCTTCTCTCTCTGGTACATGCATGATCACTCTCTCTCTCTGGTACATGCATGATCACTCTTCTCTCTCTGGTACATGCATGATTAATCTTCTCTCTCTGGTACATGCATGATCACTCTCTCTCTCTGGTACAAGCATGATCACTCTCTCTCTCTGGTACATGCATGATCTCTTTCTCTCTCTGGTACATTCATGATCACTCTCTCTCTCTCTGGTACATGCATGATCTCTCTATCTCTCTGGTACATGCATGATCACTCTCTCTCTCGTACATGCATGATCTCTCTCTCTCTCTGGTACATGCATGATCAATCTTCTCTCTCTGGTACATGCATGATTACTCTCTCTCTCTGGTACATGCATGATCACTCTCTCTCTCTCTCTGGTACATGCATGATCACTCTTCTCTCTCTGGTACATGCATGATCACTCTTCTCTCTCTGGTACATGCATGATCACTCTCTCTCTCTGGTACATGCATGATCACTCTCTCTCTCTGGTACATGCATTATCACTCTCTCTCTCTCTCTCTGGTACATGCATGATCTCTCTCTCTCTCTCTCTGGTACATGCATGATCAATCTTCTCTCTCTGGTACATGCATGATCACTCTCTCTCTCTGGTACATGCATGATCAATCTTCTCTCTCTGGTACATGCATGATCTCTCGCTCTCTCTGGTACATGCATGATCTCTCTCTCTCTCTGGTACATGCATGATCAATCTTCTCTCTCTGGTACATGCATGATCACTCTCTCTCTCTCTGGTACATGCATGATCACTCTTCTCTCTTTGGTACATGCATGATCACTCTTCTCTCTCTGGTACATGCATGATCACTCTCTCTCTCTGGTACATGCATGATCACTCTCTCTCTCTGGTACATGCATGATCACTCTCTCTCTCTGGTACATGCATGATCTCTTTCTCTCTCCGGTACATGCATGATCAATCTTCTCTCTCTGGTACATGCATGATCAATCTTCTCTCTCTGGTACATGCATGATCACTCTCTCTCTCTGGTACATGCATGATCTCTCTCTCTCTCTATCTCTGGTACATGCATGATCACTCTCTCTCTCTGGTACATGCATGATCACTCTCTCTCTCTCTGGTACATGCATGATCTCTTTCTCTCTCTGGTACATGCATGATCAATCTTCTCTCTCTCTCTGGTACATGCATGATCAATCTTCTCTCTCTGGTACATGCATGATCACTCTCTCTCTCTCTGGTACATGCATGATCACTCTCTCTCTCTGGTACATGCATGATCACTCTTCTCTCTCTGGTACATGCATGATCACTCTTCTCTCTCTGGTACATGCATGATCAATCTTCTCTCTCTGGTACATGCATGATCACTCTCTCTCTCTGGTACATGCATGATCACTCTCTCTCTCTGGTACATGCATGATCACTCTCTCTCTCTGGTACATGCATGATCACTCTCTCTCTCTCTGGTACATGCATGATCAATCTTCTCTCTCTGGTACATGCATGATCACTCTCTCTCTCTGGTACATGCATGATCAATCTTCTCTCTCTGGTACATGCATGATCTCTCTCTCTCTCTCTCTGGTACATGCATGATCACTCTCTCTCTCTGGTACATGCATGATCTCTCTCTCTCTCTGGTACATGCTTGATCACTCTCTCTCTCTGGTACATGCATGATCACTCTCTCTCTCTGGTGCATGCATGATCTCTTTCTCTCTCTGGTACATGCATGATCAATCTTCTCTCTCTGGTACATGCATGATCACTCTCTCTCTCTCTGGTACATGCATGATCACTCTTCTCTCTCTGGTACATGCATGATCACTCTTCTCTCTCTGGTACATGCATGATCACTCTCTCTCTCTCTGGTACATGCATGATCACTCTCTCTCTCTGGTACATGCATGATCACTCTCTCTCTCTGGTGCATGCATGATCTCTTTCTCTCTCTGGTACATGCATGATCAATCTTCTCTCTCTGGTACATGCATGATCACTCTCTCTCTCTCTGGTACATGCATGATCACTCTTCTCTCTCTGGTACATGCATGATCACTCTTCTCTCTCTGGTACATGCATGATCACTCTCTCTCTCTGGTACTTGCATGATCACTCTCTCTCTCTGGTACATGCATGATCACTCTCTCTCTCTGATACATGCATTATCACTCTCTCTCTCTGGTACATGCATGATCACTCTCTCTCTCTGGTACATGCATGATCACTCTTCTCTCTCTGGTACATGCATGATCTCTCTCTCTCTCTGGTACATGCATGATCACTCTCTCTCTCTCTGGTACATGCATGATCACTCTCTCTCTCTGGTACATGCATGATCACTCTCTCTCTCTCTGGTACATGCATGATCAATCTTCTCTCTCCGGTACATGCATGATCACTCTCTCTCTCTGGTACATGCATGATCAATCTTCTCTCTCTGGTACATGCATGATCTCTCTCTCTCTCTGGTACATGCATGATCACTCTCTCTCTCTGGTACATGCATGATCTCTCTCTCTCTCTGGTACATGCATGATCACTCTCTCTCTCTCTCTGGTACATGCATGATCACTCTCTCTCTCGTACATGCATGATCACTCTCTCTCTCTGGTACATGCATGATCAATCTTCTCTCTCTGGTACATGCATGATCACTCTCTCTCTCTGGTACATGCATGATCACTCTCTCTCTCTCTGGTACATGCATGATCTCTCTCTCTCTCTGGTACATGCATGATCTCTCTCTCTCTCTCTGGTACATGCATGATCACTCTTCTCTCTCTGGTACATGCATGATCACTCTTCTCTCTCTGGTACATGCATGATCACTCTCTCTCTCTCTGGTACATGCATGATCACTCTCTCTCTCTGGTACATGCATGATCTCTCTCTCTCTCTGGTACATGCATGATCTCTCTCTCTCTCTCTGGTACATGCATGATCAATCTTCTCTCTCTGGTACATGCATGATCACTCTCTCTCTCTGGTACATGCATGATCAATCTTCTCTCTCTGGTACATGCATGATCTCTCTCTCTCTCTGGTACATGCATGATCTCTCTCTCTCTCTGGTACATGCATGATCACTCTCTCTCTCTCTCTCTGGTACATGCATGATCACTCTCTCTCTCTGATACATGCATTATCACTCTCTCTCTCTGGTACATGCATGATCACTCTCTCTGTCTGGTACATGCATGATCACTCTCTCTCTCTGGTACATGCATGATCTCGCTCTCTCTGGTACATGCATGATCAATCTTCTCTCTCTGGTACATGCATGATCACTCTCTCTCTCTGGTACATGCATGATCAATCTTCTCTCTCTGGTACATGCATGATCACTCTCTCTCTCTGGTACATGCATGATCACTCTTCTCTCTCTGGTACATGCATGATTAATCTTCTCTCTCTGGTACATGCATGATCACTCTCTCTCTCTCTGGTACAAGCATGATCACTCTCTCTCTCTGGTACATGCATGATCTCTTTCTCTCTCTGGTACATTCATGATCACTCTCTCTCTCTGGTACATGCATGATCTCTCTATCTCTCTGGTACATGCATGATCACTCTCTCTCTCGTACATGCATGATCTCTCTCTCTCTCTGGTACATGCATGATCAATCTTCTCTCTCTGGTACATGCATGATTACTCTCTCTCTCTGGTACATGCATGATCACTCTCTCTCTCTCTCTGGTACATGCATGATCACTCTTCTCTCTCTGGTACATGCATGATCACTCTTCTCTCTCTGGTACATGCATGATCACTCTCTCTCTCTGGTACATGCATGATCACTCTCTCTCTCTGGTACATGCATTATCTCTCTCTCTCTCTCTCTCTGGTACATGCATGATCACTCTCTCTCTCTGATACATGCATTATCACTCCCTCTCACTGGTACATGCATGATCACTCTCTCTCTCTGGTACATGCATGATCACTCTCTCTCTCTGGTACATGCATGATCTCTCTCTCTCTCTGGTACATGCATGATCTCTCTCTCTCTCTCTCTGGTACATGCATGATCAATCTTCTCTCTCTGG
Organism: Eucyclogobius newberryi; assembly: GCF_026437365.1. Lineage (NCBI taxonomy): Eukaryota > Metazoa > Chordata > Actinopteri > Gobiiformes > Gobiidae > Eucyclogobius > Eucyclogobius newberryi. The sequence goes on along the minus strand of NW_027316500.1, from coordinate 8,895,924 downwards.
TACATGCATGATCACTCTCTCTCTCTGGTACATGCATGATCAATCTTCTCTCTCTGGTACATGCATGATCTCTCGCTCTCTCTGGTACATGCATGATCTCTCTCTCTCTCTGGTACATGCATGATCAATCATCTCTCTCTGGTACATGCATGATCACTCTCTCTCTCTCTGGTACATGCATGATCACTCTTCTCTCTCTGGTACATGCATGATCACTCTTCTCTCTCTGGTACATGCATGATCACTCTCTCTCTGGTACATGCATGATCACTCTCTCTCTCTGGTACATGCATGATCACTCTCTCTCTCTGGTACATGCATGATCTCTTTCTCTCTCTGGTACATGCATGATCAATCTTCTCTCTCTGGTACATGCATGATCAATCTTCTCTCTCTGGTACATGCATGATCACTCTCTCTCTCTGGTACATGCATGATCTCTCTCTCTCTCTATCTCTGGTACATGCATGATCACTCTCTCTCTCTGGTACATGCATGATCACTCTCTCTCTCTCTGGTACATGCATGATCTCTTTCTCTCTCTGGTACATGCATGATCAATCTTCTCTCTCTCTCTCTGGTACATGCATGATCAATCTTCTCTCTCTGGTACATGCATGATCACTCTCTCTCTCTCTGGTACATGCATGATCACTCTCTCTCTCTGGTACATGCATGATCACTCTTCTCTCTCTGGTACATGCATGATCACTCTTCTCTCTCTGGTACATGCATGATCAATCTTCTCTCTCTGGTACATGCATGATCACTCTCTCTCTCTGGTACATGCATGATCACTCTCTCTCTCTGGTACATGCATGATCACTCTCTCTCTCTCTGGTACATGCATGATCACTCTCTCTCTCTCTGGTACATGCATGATCAATCTTCTCTCTCTGGTACATGCATGATCACTCTCTCTCTCTGGTACATGCATGATCAATCTTCTCTCTCTGGTACATGCATGATCTCTCTCTCTCTCTCTCTGGTACATGCATGATCACTCTCTCTCTCTGGTACATGCATGATCTCTCTCTCTCTCTGGTACATGCTTGATCACTCTCTCTCTCTGGTACATGCATGATCACTCTCTCTCTCTGGTGCATGCATGATCTCTTTCTCTCTCTGGTACATGCATGATCAATCTTCTCTCTCTGGTACATGCATGATCACTCTCTCTCTCTCTGGTACATGCATGATCACTCTTCTCTCTCTGGTACATGCATGATCACTCTTCTCTCTCTGGTACATGCATGATCACTCTCTCTCTCTGGTACATGCATGATCACTCTCTCTCTCTGGTACATGCATGATCACTCTCTCTCTCTGGTGCATGCATGATCTCTTTCTCTCTCTGGTACATGCATGATCAATCTTCTCTCTCTGGTACATGCATGATCACTCTCTCTCTCTCTGGTACATGCATGATCACTCTTCTCTCTCTGGTACATGCATGATCACTCTTCTCTCTCTGGTACATGCATGATCACTCTCTCTCTCTGGTACATGCATGATCACTCTCTCTCTCTGGTACATGCATGATCACTCTCTCTCTCTGATACATGCATTATCACTCTCTCTCTCTGGTACATGCATGATCACTCTCTCTCTCTGGTACATGCATGATCACTCTTCTCTCTCTGGTACATGCATGATCTCTCTCTCTCTCTGGTACATGCATGATCACTCTCTCTCTCTCTGGTACATGCATGATCACTCTCTCTCTCTGGTACATGCATGATCACTCTCTCTCTCTCTGGTACATGCATGATCAATCTTCTCTCTCCGGTACATGCATGATCACTCTCTCTCTCTGGTACATGCATGATCAATCTTCTCTCTCTGGTACATGCATGATCTCTCTCTCTCTCTGGTACATGCATGATCACTCTCTCTCTCTGGTACATGCATGATCTCTCTCTCTCTCTGGTACATGCATGATCACTCTCTCTCTCTCTCTGGTACATGCATGATCACTCTCTCTCTCTGGTACATGCATGATCACTCTCTCTCTCTGGTACATGCATGATCTCTTTCTCTCTCTGGTACATGCATGATCAATCTTCTCTCTCTGGTACATGCATGATCACTCTCTCTCTCTGGTACATGCATGATCACTCTCTCTCTCTCTGGTACATGCATGATCTCTCTCTCTCTCTGGTACATGCATGATCTCTCTCTCTCTCTCTCTGGTACATGCATGATCACTCTTCTCTCTCTGGTACATGCATGATCACTCTTCTCTCTCTGGTACATGCATGATCACTCTCTCTCTCTCTGGTACATGCATGATCACTCTCTCTCTCTGGTACATGCATGATCTCTCTCTCTCTCTGGTACATGCATGATCTCTCTCTCTCTCTCTGGTACATGCATGATCAATCTTCTCTCTCTGGTACATGCATGATCACTCTCTCTCTCTGGTACATGCATGATCAATCTTCTCTCTCTGGTACATGCATGATCTCTCTCTCTCTCTCTGGTACATGCATGATCTCTCTCTCTCTCTGGTACATGCATGATCACTCTCTCTCTCTCTCTCTGGCACATGCATGATCACTCTCTCTCTCTGATACATGCATTATCACTCTCTCTCTCTGGTACATGCATGATCACTCTCTCTCTCTGGTACATGCATGATCACTCTCTCTCTCTGGTACATGCATGATCTCGCTCTCTCTGGTACATGCATGATCAATCTTCTCTCTCTGGTACATGCATGATCACTCTCTCTCTCTGGTACATGCATGATCAATCTTCTCTCTCTGGTACATGCATGATCACTCTCTCTCTCTGGTACATGCATGATCACTCTTCTCTCTCTGGTACATGCATGATTAATCTTCTCTCTCTGGTACATGCATGATCACTCTCTCTCTCTGGTACAAGCATGATCACTCTCTCTCTCTGGTACATGCATGATCTCTTTCTCTCTCTGGTACATTCATGATCACTCTCTCTCTCTCTGGTACATGCATGATCTCTCTATCTCTCTGGTACATGCATGATCACTCTCTCTCTCGTACATGCATGATCTCTCTCTCTCTCTGGTACATGCATGATCAATCTTCTCTCTCTGGTACATGCATGATTACTCTCTCTCTCTGGTACATGCATGATCACTCTCTCTCTCTCTCTGGTACATGCATGATCACTCTTCTCTCTCTGGTACATGCATGATCACTCTTCTCTCTCTGGTACATGCATGATCACTCTCTCTCTCTGGTACATGCATGATCACTCTCTCTCTCTGGTACATGCATTATCTCTCTCTCTCTCTCTCTCTGGTACATGCATGATCTCTCTCTCTCTCTCTCTGGTACATGCATGATCAATCTTCTCTCTCTGGTACATGCATGATCACTCTCTCTCTCTGGTACATGCATGATCAATCTTCTCTCTCTGGTACATGCATGATCTCTCGCTCTCTCTGGTACATGCATGATCTCTCTCTCTCTCTGGTACATGCATGATCAATCTTCTCTCTCTGGTACATGCATGATCACTCTCTCTCTCTCTGGTACATGCATGATCACTCTTCTCTCTCTGGTACATGCATGATCACTCTTCTCTCTCTGGTACATGCATGATCACTCTCTCTCTCTGGTACATGCATGATCACTCTCTCTCTCTGGTACATGCATGATCACTCTCTCTCTCTGGTACATGCATGATCTCTTTCTCTCTCTGGTACATGCATGATCAATCTTCTCTCTCTGGTACATGCATGATCAATCTTCTCTCTCTGGTACATGCATGATCACTCTCTCTCTCTGGTACATGCATGATCTCTCTCTCTCTCTATCTCTGGTACATGCATGATCACTCTCTCTCTCTGGTACATGCATGATCACTCTCTCTCTCTCTGGTACATGCATGATCTCTTTCTCTCTCTGGTACATGCATGATCAATCTTCTCTCTCTCTCTGGTACATGCATGATCAATCTTCTCTCTCTGGTACATGCATGATCACTCTCTCTCTCTCTGGTACATGCATGATCACTCTCTCTCTCTGGTACATGCATGATCACTCTTCTCTCTCTGGTACATGCATGATCACTCTTCTCTCTCTGGTACATGCATGATCAATCTTCTCTCTCTGGTACATGCATGATCACTCTCTCTCTCTGGTACATGCATGATCACTCTCTCTCTCTGGTACATGCATGATCACTCTCTCTCTCTGGTACATGCATGATCACTCTCTCTCTCTCTGGTACATGCATGATCAATCTTCTCTCTCTGGTACATGCATGATCACTCTCTCTCTCTGGTACATGCATGATCAATCTTCTCTCTCTGGTACATGCATGATCTCTCTCTCTCTCTCTCTGGTACATGCATGATCACTCTCTCTCTCTGGTACATGCATGATCTCTCTCTCTCTCTGGTACATGCTTGATCACTCTCTCTCTCTGGTACATGCATGATCACTCTCTCTCTCTGGTGCATGCATGATCTCTTTCTCTCTCTGGTACATGCATGATCAATCTTCTCTCTCTGGTACATGCATGATCACTCTCTCTCTCTCTGGTACATGCATGATCACTCTTCTCTCTCTGGTACATGCATGATCACTCTTCTCTCTCTGGTACATGCATGATCACTCTCTCTCTCTGGTACATGCATGATCACTCTCTCTCTCTGGTACATGCATGATCACTCTCTCTCTCTGGTGCATGCATGATCTCTTTCTCTCTCTGGTACATGCATGATCAATCTTCTCTCTCTGGTACATGCATGATCACTCTCTCTCTCTCTGGTACATGCATGATCACTCTTCTCTCTCTGGTACATGCATGATCACTCTTCTCTCTCTGGTACATGCATGATCACTCTCTCTCTCTGGTACATGCATGATCACTCTCTCTCTCTGGTACATGCATGATCACTCTCTCTCTCTGATACATGCATTATCACTCTCTCTCTCTGGTACATGCATGATCACTCTCTCTCTCTGGTACATGCATGATCACTCTTCTCTCTCTGGTACATGCATGATCTCTCTCTCTCTCTGGTACATGCATGATCACTCTCTCTCTCTCTGGTACATGCATGATCACTCTCTCTCTCTGGTACATGCATGATCACTCTCTCTCTCTCTGGTACATGCATGATCAATCTTCTCTCTCCGGTACATGCATGATCACTCTCTCTCTCTGGTACATGCATGATCAATCTTCTCTCTCTGGTACATGCATGATCTCTCTCTCTCTCTGGTACATGCATGATCACTCTCTCTCTCTGGTACATGCATGATCTCTCTCTCTCTCTGGTACATGCATGATCACTCTCTCTCTCTCTCTGGTACATGCATGATCACTCTCTCTCTCTGGTACATGCATGATCACTCTCTCTCTCTGGTACATGCATGATCTCTTTCTCTCTCTGGTACATGCATGATCAATCTTCTCTCTCTGGTACATGCATGATCACTCTCTCTCTCTGGTACATGCATGATCACTCTCTCTCTCTCTGGTACATGCATGATCTCTCTCTCTCTCTGGTACATGCATGATCTCTCTCTCTCTCTCTCTGGTACATGCATGATCACTCTTCTCTCTCTGGTACATGCATGATCACTCTTCTCTCTCTGGTACATGCATGATCACTCTCTCTCTCTCTGGTACATGCATGATCACTCTCTCTCTCTGGTACATGCATGATCTCTCTCTCTCTCTGGTACATGCATGATCTCTCTCTCTCTCTCTGGTACATGCATGATCAATCTTCTCTCTCTGGTACATGCATGATCACTCTCTCTCTCTGGTACATGCATGATCAATCTTCTCTCTCTGGTACATGCATGATCTCTCTCTCTCTCTGGTACATGCATGATCTCTCTCTCTCTCTGGTACATGCATGATCACTCTCTCTCTCTCTCTCTGGTACATGCATGATCACTCTCTCTCTCTGATACATGCATTATCACTCTCTCTCTCTGGTACATGCATGATCACTCTCTCTCTCTGGTACATGCATGATCACTCTCTCTCTCTGGTACATGCATGATCTCGCTCTCTCTGGTACATGCATGATCAATCTTCTCTCTCTGGTACATGCATGATCCCTCTCTCTCTCTGGTACATGCATGATCAATCTTCTCTCTCTGGTACATGCATGATCACTCTCTCTCTCTGGTACATGCATGATCACTCTTCTCTCTCTGGTACATGCATGATTAATCTTCTCTCTCTGGTACATGCATGATCACTCTCTCTCTCTGGTACAAGCATGATCACTCTCTCTCTCTGGTACATGCATGATCTCTTTCTCTCTCTGGTACATTCATGATCACTCTCTCTCTCTCTGGTACATGCATGATCTCTCTATCTCTCTGGTACATGCATGATCACTCTCTCTCTCGTACATGCATGATCTCTCTCTCTCTCTGGTACATGCATGATCAATCTTCTCTCTCTGGTACATGCATGATTACTCTCTCTCTCTGGTACATGCATGATCACTCTCTCTCTCTCTCTGGTACATGCATGATCACTCTTCTCTCTCTGGTACATGCATGATCACTCTTCTCTCTCTGGTACATGCATGATCACTCTCTCTCTCTGGTACATGCATTATCACTCTCTCTCTCTCTCTCTGGTACATGCATGATCACTCTCTCTCTCTGATACATGCATTATCACTCCCTCTCACTGGTACATGCATGATCACTCTCTCTCTCTGGTACATGCATGATCACTCTCTCTCTCTGGTACATGCATGATCTCTCTCTCTCTCTGGTACATGCATGATCTCTCTCTCTCTCTCTCTGGTACATGCATGATCAATCTTCTCTCTCTGGTACATGCATGATCACTCTCTCTCTCTGGTACATGCATGATCAATCTTCTCTCTCTGGTACATGCATGATCTCTCTCTCTCTCTGGTACATGCATGATCTCTCTCTCTCTCTGGTACATGCATGATCAATCTTCTCTCTCTGGTACATGCATGATCACTCTCTCTCTCTCTGGTACATGCATGATCACTCTTCTCTCTCTGGTACATGCATGATCACTCTTCTCTCTCTGGTACATGCATGATCACTCTCTCTCTCTGGTACATGCATGATCACTCTCTCTCTCTGGTACATGCATGATCACTCTCTCTCTCTGGTACATGCATGATCTCTTTCTCTCTCTGGTACATGCATGATCGATCTTCTCTCTCTGGTACATGCATGATCAATCTTCTCTCTCTGGTACATGCATGATCACTCTCTCTCTCTGGTACATGCATGATCTCTCTCTCTCTCTATCTCTGGTACATGCATGATCACTCTCTCTCTCTGGTACATGCATGATCACTCTCTCTCTCTCTGGTACATGCATGATCTCTTTCTCTCTCTGGTACATGCATGATCAATCTTCTCTCTCTCTCTGGTACATGCATGATCAATCTTCTCTCTCTGGTACATGCATGATCACTCTCTCTCTCTCTGGTACATGCATGATCACTCTCTCTCTCTGGTACATGCATGATCACTCTTCTCTCTCTGGTACATGCATGATCACTCTTCTCTCTCTGGTACATGCATGATCAATCTTCTCTCTCTGGTACATGCATGATCACTCTCTCTCTCTGGTACATGCATGATCACTCTCTCTCTCTGGTACATGCATGATCACTCTCTCTCTCTGGTACATGCATGATCACTCTCTCTCTCTCTGGTACATGCATGATCAATCTTCTCTCTCTGGTACATGCATGATCACTCTCTCTCTCTGGTACATGCATGATCAATCTTCTCTCTCTGGTACATGCATGATCTCTCTCTCTCTCTCTCTGGTACATGCATGATCACTCTCTCTCTCTGGTACATGCATGATCTCTCTCTCTCTCTGGTACATGCTTGATCACTCTCTCTCTCTGGTACATGCATGATCACTCTCTCTCTCTGGTGCATGCATGCTCTCTTTCTCTCTCTGGTACATGCATGATCAATCTTCTCTCTCTGGTACATGCATGATCACTCTCTCTCTCTCTGGTACATGCATGATCACTCTTCTCTCTCTGGTACATGCATGATCACTCTTCTCTCTCTGGTACATGCATGATCACTCTCTCTCTCTGGTACATGCATGATCACTCTCTCTCTCTGGTACATGCATGATCACTCTCTCTCTCTCTGGTGCATGCATGATCTCTTTCTCTCTCTGGTACATGCATGATCAATCTTCTCTCTCTGGTACATGCATGATCACTCTCTCTCTCTCTGGTACATGCATGATCACTCTTCTCTCTCTGGTACATGCATGATCACTCTTCTCTCTCTGGTACATGCATGATCACTCTCTCTCTCTGGTACATGCATGATCACTCTCTCTCTCTGGTACATGCATGATCACTCTCTCTCTCTGATACATGCATTATCACTCTCTCTCTCTGGTACATGCATGATCACTCTCTCTCTCTGGTACATGCATGATCACTCTTCTCTCTCTGGTACATGCATGATCTCTCTCTCTCTCTCTGGTACATGCATGATCACTCTCTCTCTCTCTGGTACATGCATGATCACTCTCTCTCTCTGGTACATGCATGATCACTCTCTCTCTCTCTGGTACATGCATGATCAATCTTCTCTCTCCGGTACATGCATGATCACTCTCTCTCTCTGGTACATGCATGATCAATCTTCTCTCTCTGGTACATGCATGATCTCTCTCTCTCTCTGGTACATGCATGATCACTCTCTCTCTCTGGTACATGCATGATCTCTCTCTCTCTCTGGTACATGCATGATCACTCTCTCTCTCTCTCTGGTACATGCATGATCACTCTCTCTCTCTGGTGCATGCATGATCTCTCTCTCTCTCTCGGGTACATGCATGATCACTCTCTCTCTCTGGTACATGCATGATCACTCTCTCTCTCTGGTACATGCATGATCTCTTTCTCTCTCTGGTACATGCATGATCAATCTTCTCTCTCTGGTACATGCATGATCACTCTCTCTCTCTGGTACATGCATGATCACTCTCTCTCTCTCTGGTACATGCATGATCTCTCTCTCTCTCTGGTACATGCATGATCACTCTCTCTCTCTCTCTCTGGTACATGCATGATCACTCTCTCTCTCTGATACATGCTTTATCACTCTCTCTCTCTGGTACATGCATGAACACTCTCTCTCTCTGGTACATGCATGATCACTCTCTCTCTCTGGTACATGCATGATCTCTCTCTCTCTCTGGTACATGCATGATCACTCTCTCTCTCTGGTACATGCATGATCTCTCTCTCTCTCTCTGGTACATGCATGATCACTCTCTCTCTCTGGTACATGCATGATCAATCTTCTCTCTCTGGTACATGCATGATCAATCTTCTCTCTCTGGTACATGCATGATCACTCTCTCTATCTGGTACATGCATGATCAATCTTCTCTCTCTGGTGCATGCATGATCTCTCTCTCTCTCTGGTACATGCATGATCACTCTCTCTCTCTGGTACATGCATGATCTCTCTCTCTCTCTCTGGTACATGCATGATCACTCTCTCTCTCTGGTACATGCATGATCAATCTTCTCTCTCTGGTACATGCATGATCAATCTTCTCTCTCTGGTACATGCATGATCAATCTTCTCTCTCTGGTACATGCATGATCAATCTTCTCTCTCTGGTACATGCATGATCACTCTCTCTCTCTGGTACATGCATGATCACTCTCTCTCTCTGGTACATGCATGATCTCTTTCTCTCTCTGGTAGATGCATGATCACTCTCTCTCTCTGGTACATGCATGATCACTCTCTCTCTCTGGTACATGCATGATCACTCTTCTCTCTCTGGTACATGCATGATCTCTCTCACTCTCTCTGGTACATGCATGATCACTCTTCCTCTCTCTGGTACATGCATGATCTCTCTCTCTCTCTGGTACATGCATGATCAATCTTCTCTCTCTGGTACATGCATGATCACTCTCTCTCTCTGGTACATGCATGATCTCTTTCTCTCTCTGGTAGATGCATGATCACTCTCTCTCTCTGGTACATGCATTATCACTCTCTCTCTCTGGTAAATGCATGATCACTCTCTCTCTCTGGTACATGCATGATCACTCTCTCTCTCTGGTACATGCATGATCTCTCTCTCTCTCTGGTACATGCATGATCTCTCTCTCTCTTTCTGGTACATGCATGATCAATCTTCTCTCTCTGGTACATGCATGATCACTCTCTCTCTCTGGTACATGCATGATCAATCTTCTCTCTCTGGTGCATGCATGATCTCTCTCTCTCTCTGGTACATGCATGATCACTCTCTCTCTCTGGTACATGCATGATCTCTCTCTCTCTCTCTGGTACATGCATGATCACTCTCTCTCTCTGGTACATGCATGATCTCTTTCTCTCTCTGGTACATGCATGATCTATCTTCTCTCTCTGGTACATGCATGATCACTCTCTCTCTCTGGTACATGCATGATCACTCTCTCTCTCTGGTACATGCATGATCTCTCTCTCTCTCTCTGCTACATGCATGATCACTCTCTCTCTCTCTCTCTGGTGCATGCATGATCACTCTCTCTCTCTCTGATACATGCTTTATCACTCTCTCTCTCTGGTACATGCATGATCACTCTCTCTCTCTGGTACATGCATGATCACTCTCTCTCTCTGGTACATGCATGATCTCTCTCTCTCTCTGGTACATGCATGATCTCTCTCTCTCTCTCTGGTACATGCATGATCACACTCTCTCTCTGGTACATGCATGATCACTCTCTCTCTCTCTGGTACATGCATGATCAATCTTCTCTCTCCGGTACATGCATGATCACTCTCTCTCTCTGGTACATGCATGATCAATCTTCTCTCTCTGGTACATGCATGATCTCTCTCTCTCTCTGGTACATGCATGATCACTCTCTCTCTCTGGTACATGCATGATCTCTCTCTCTCTCTGGTACATGCATGATCACTCTCTCTCTCTCTCTGGTACATGCATGATCACTCTCTCTCTCTGGTGCATGCATGATCTCTCTCTCTCTCTCTGGTACATGCATGATCACTCTCTCTCTCTGGTACATGCATGATCACTCTCTCTCTCTGGTACATGCATGATCTCTTTCTCTCTCTGGTACATGCATGATCAATCTTCTCTCTCTGGTACATGCATGATCACTCTCTCTCTCTGGTACATGCATGATCACTCTCTCTCTCTCTGGTACATGCATGATCTCTCTCTCTCTCTGGTACATGCATGATCACTCTCTCTCTCTCTCTCTGGTACATGCATGATCACTCTCTCTCTCTGATACATGCTTTATCACTCTCTCTCTCTGGTACATGCATGAACACTCTCTCTCTCTGGTACATGCATGATCACTCTCTCTCTCTGGTACATGCATGATCTCTCTCTCTCTCTGGTACATGCATGATCACTCTCTCTCTCTGGTACATGCATGATCTCTCTCTCTCTCTCTGGTACATGCATGATCACTCTCTCTCTCTGGTACATGCATGATCAATCTTCTCTCTCTGGTACATGCATGATCAATCTTCTCTCTCTGGTACATGCATGATCACTCTCTCTATCTGGTACATGCATGATCAATCTTCTCTCTCTGGTACATGCATGATCTCTCTCTCTCTCTGGTACATGCATGATCACTCTCTCTCTCTGGTACATGCATGATCTCTCTCTCTCTCTCTGGTACATGCATGATCACTCTCTCTCTCTGGTACATGCATGATCAATCTTCTCTCTCTGGTACATGCATGATCAATCTTCTCTCTCTGGTACATGCATGATCAATCTTCTCTCTCTGGTACATGCATGATCAATCTTCTCTCTCTGGTACATGCATGATCACTCTCTCTCTCTGGTACATGCATGATCACTCTCTCTCTCTGGTACATGCATGATCTCTTTCTCTCTCTGGTAGATGCATGATCACTCTCTCTCTCTGGTACATGCATGATCACTCTCTCTCTCTGGTACATGCATGATCACTCTTCTCTCTCTGGTACATGCATGATCTCTCTCACTCTCTCTGGTACATGCATGATCACTCTTCCTCTCTCTGGTACATGCATGATCTCTCTCTCTCTCTGGTACATGCATGATCAATCTTCTCTCTCTGGTACATGCATGATCACTCTCTCTCTCTGGTACATGCATGATCTCTTTCTCTCTCTGGTAGATGCATGATCACTCTCTCTCTCTGGTACATGCATTATCACTCTCTCTCTCTGGTAAATGCATGATCACTCTCTCTCTCTGGTACATGCATGATCACTCTCTCTCTCTGGTACATGCATGATCTCTCTCTCTCTCTGGTACATGCATGATCTCTCACTCTCTTTCTGGTACATGCATGATCAATCTTCTCTCTCTGGTACATGCATGATCACTCTCTCTCTCTGGTACATGCATGATCAATCTTCTCTCTCTGGTGCATGCATGATCTCTCTCTCTCTCTGGTACATGCATGATCACTCTCTCTCTCTGGTACATGCATGATCTCTCTCTCTCTCTCTGGTACATGCATGATCACTCTCTCTCTCTGGTACATGCATGATCTCTTTCTCTCTCTGGTACATGCATGATCTATCTTCTCTCTCTGGTACATGCATGATCACTCTCTCTCTCTGGTACATGCATGATCACTCTCTCTCTCTGGTACATGCATGATCTCTCTCTCTCTCTCTGCTACATGCATGATCACTCTCTCTCTCTCTCTCTGGTGCATGCATGATCACTCTCTCTCTCTCTGATACATGCTTTATCACTCTCTCTCTCTGGTACATGCATGATCACTCTCTCTCTCTGGTACATGCATGATCACTCTCTCTCTCTGGTACATGCATGATCTCTCTCTCTCTCTGGTACATGCATGATCTCTCTCTCTCTCTCTGGTACATGCATGATCAATCTTATCTCTCTGGTATATGCATGATCTCTCTCTCTCTCTCTCTGGTACATGCATGATCACTCTCTCTCTCTCTGGTACATGCATGATCAATCTTCTCTCTCTGGTACATGCATGATCAATCTTCTCTCTCTGGTACATGCATCATCAATCTTCTCTCTCTGGTACATGCATGATCAATCTTCTCTCTGGTACATGCATGATCACTCTCTCTCTCTGGTACATGCATGATCACTCTCTCTCTCTGGTATATGCATGATCTCTTTCTCTCTCTGGTACATGCATGATCACTCTCTCTCTCTGGTACATGCATGATCACTCTCTCTCTCTGGTACATGCATGATCACTCTTCTCTCTCTGGTACATGCATGATCTCTATCTCTCTCTGGTACATGCATGATCACTCTTTCTCTCTCTGGTACATGCATGATCTCTCTCTCTCTCTGGTACATGCATGATCACTCTCTCTCTGGTACATGCATGATCACTCTCTCTCTCTCTGGTACATGCATGATCAATCTTCTCTCTCTGGTACATGCATGATCTCTCTCTCTCTCTGGTGCATGCCTGATCACTCTCTCTCTCTCTGGTACATGCATGATCACTCTCTCTCTCTCTCTGGTACATGCATGATCACTCTCTCTCTCTGGTACATGCATGATCACTCTCTCTCTCTGGTACATGCATGATCACTCTCTCTCTCTGGTACATGCATGATCACTCTCTCACACCTCTGGTACATGCATGATCACTCTCTCTCTCTGGTACATGCATGATCACTCTCTCTCTCTGGTACATGCATGATCACTCTCTCTCTCTCTGGTACATGCATGATCAATCTTCTCTCTCTGGTACATGCATGATCACTCTCTCTCTCTGGTACATGCATGATCAATCTTCTCTCTCTGGTACATGCATGATCACTCTCTCTCTCTGGTACATGCACAATCTCTCTCTCTCTCTCTCTCTGGTACATGCATGATCACTCTCTCTCTCTCTGGTACATGCATGATCACTCTCTCTCTCTCTGGTACATGCATGATCACTCTTCTCTCTCTGGTACATGCATGGTCACTCTCTCTCTCTGGTACATGCATGATCACTCACTCTCTCTGGTACATGCATGATCTCTCTCTCTCTCTCTGGTACATGCATGATCACTCTCTCTCTCTCTGGTACATGCATGATCACTCTCTCTCTCTGGTATATGCATGATCTCTCTCTCTCTCTCTGGTACATGCATGATCACTATCTCTCTCTGGTACATGCATGATCACTCTCTCTCTCTGGTACATAAATTATCACTCTCTCTCTCTGGTACATGCATGATCACTCTCTCTCTCTGGTACATGCATGATCTCTCTCTCTCTCTCTCTGGTACATGCATGATCACTCTCTCTCTCTCTGGTACATGCATGATCACTCTTCTCTCTCTGGTACATGCATGATCACTCTCTCTCTCTCTCTCTGGTACATGCATGATCACTCTTCTCTCTCTGGTACATGCATGATCACTCTCTCTCTCTCTGGTACATGCATGATCACTCTTCTCTCTCTGGTACATGCATGATCACTTTCTCTCTCTCTGGTACATGCATGATCACTCTCTCTCCCTGGTACATGCATGATCACTCTCTCTCTCTCTCTGGTACATGCATGATCACTCTCTCTCTCTGGTACATGCATGATCAATCTTCTCTCTCTGGTACATGCATGATCACTCTCTCTCTCTGGTACATGCATGATCACTCTCTCTCTCTGGTACATGCATGATCAATCTTCTCTCTCTGGTACATGCATGATCACTCTCTCTCTCTCTGGTATATGCATGATCACTCTTCTCTCTCTGGTACATGCATGATCACTCTCTCTCTCTGGTACATGCATGATCACTCTCTCTCTCTGGTACATGCATGATCTCTCTCTCTCTCTGGTACATGCATGATCACTCTCTCTCTCTCTGGTGCATGCATGATCACTCTCTCTCTCTGATACATGCATGATCACTCTCTCTCTCTGGTACATGCATGATCACTCTCTCTCTCTGGTACATGCATGATCACTCTCTCTCTCTCTGGTACATGCATGATCACTCTTCTCTCTCTGGTACATGCATGATCACTTTCTCTCTCTCTGGTACATGCATGATCACTCTCTCTCCCTGGTACATGCATGATCACTCTCTCTCTCTGATACATGCATGATCACTCTCTCTCTCTGGTACATGCATGATCACTCTTCTCTCTCTGGTACATGCATGATCACTCTCTCTCTCTCTGGTACATGCATGATCACTCTTCTCTCTCTGGTACATGCATGATCACTTTCTCTCTCTCTGGTACATGCATGATCACTCTCTCTCCCTGGTACATGCATGATCACTCTCTCTCTCTCTCTGGTACATGCATGATCACTCTCTCTCTCTGGTACATGCATGATCAATCTTCTCTCTCTGGTACATGCATGATCACTCTCTCTCTCTGGTACATGCATGATCACTCTCTCTCTCTGGTACATGCATGATCAATCTTCTCTCTCTGGTACATGCATGATCACTCTCTCTCTCTCTGGTATATGCATGATCACTCTTCTCTCTCTGGTACATGCATGATCACTCTCTCTCTCTGGTACATGCATGATCACTCTCTCTCTCTGGTACATGCATGATCTCTCTCTCTCTCTGGTACATGCATGATCACTCTCTCTCTCTCTGGTGCATGCATGATCACTCTCTCTCTCTGATACATGCATGATCACTCTCTCTCTCTGGTACATGCATGATCACTCTCTCTCTCTGGTACATGCATGATCACTCTCTCTCTCTGGTACATGCATGATCTCTCTCTCTCTCTGGTACATGCATGATCACTCTCTCTCTCTGGTACATGCATGATCAATCTTCTCTCTCTGGTACATGCATGATCAATCTTCTCTCTCTGGTACATGCATCATCAATCTTCTCTCTCTGGTACATGCATGATCAATCTTCTCTCTGGTACATGCATGATCACTCTCTCTCTCTGGTACATGCATGATCACTCTCTCTCTCTGGTATATGCATGATCTCTTTCTCTCTCTGGTACATGCATGATCACTCTCTCTCTCTGGTACATGCATGATCACTCTCTCTCTCTCTGGTACATGCATGATCACTCTTCTCTCTCTGGTACATGCATGATCTCTCTCTCTCTCTGGTACATGCATGATCACTCTTTCTCTCTCTGGTACATGCATGATCTCTCTCTCTCTCTGGTACATGCATGATCACTCTCTCTCTGGTACATGCATGATCACTCTCTCTCTCTCTGGTACATGCATGATCAATCTTCTCTCTCTGGTACATGCATGATCTCTCTCTCTCTCTGGTGCATGCCTGATCACTCTCTCTCTCTCTGGTACATGCATGATCACTCTCTCTCTCTCTCTGGTACATGCATGATCACTCTCTCTCTCTGGTACATGCATGATCACTCTCTCTCTCTGGTACATGCATGATCACTCTCTCTCTCTGGTACATGCATGATCACTCTCTCACACCTCTGGTACATGCATGATCACTCTCTCTCTCTGGTACATGCATGATCACTCTCTCTCTCTGGTACATGCATGATCACTCTCTCTCTCTCTGGTACATGCATGATCAATCTTCTCTCTCTGGTACATGCATGATCACTCTCTCTCTCTGGTACATGCATGATCAATCTTCTCTCTCTGGTACATGCATGATCACTCTCTCTCTCTGGTACATGCACAATCTCTCTCTCTCTCTCTCTGGTACATGCATGATCACTCTCTCTCTCTCTGGTACATGCATGATCACTCTCTCTCTCTCTGGTACATGCATGATCACTCTTCTCTCTCTGGTACATGCATGATCACTCTCTCTCTCTGGTACATGCATGATCACTCACTCTCTCTGGTACATGCATGATCTCTCTCTCTCTCTCTGGTACATGCATGATCACTCTCTCTCTCTCTGGTACATGCATGATCACTCTCTCTCTCTGGTATATGCATGATCTCTCTCTCTCTCTCTGGTACATGCATGATCACTATCTCTCTCTGGTACATGCATGATCACTCTCTCTCTCTGGTACATAAATTATCACTCTCTCTCTCTCTGGTACATGCATGATCACTCTCTCTCTCTGGTACATGCATGATCTCTCTCTCTCTCTCTCTGGTACATGCATGATCACTCTCTCTCTCTCTGGTACATGCATGATCACTCTTCTCTCTCTGGTACATGCATGATCTCTCTCTCTCTCTCTCTCTGGTACATGCATGATCACTCTTCTCTCTCTGGTACATGCATGATCACTCTCTCTCTCTCTGGTACATGCATGATCACTCTTCTCTCTCTGGTACATGCATGATCACTTTCTCTCTCTCTGGTACATGCATGATCACTCTCTCTCCCTGGTACATGCATGATCACTCTCTCTCTCTCTCTGGTACATGCATGATCACTCTCTCTCTCTGGTACATGCATGATCAATCTTCTCTCTCTGGTACATGCATGATCACTCTCTCTCTCTGGTACATGCATGATCACTCTCTCTCTCTGGTACATGCATGATCAATCTTCTCTCTCTGGTACATGCATGATCACTCTCTCTCTCTCTGGTATATGCATGATCACTCTTCTCTCTCTGGTACATGCATGATCACTCTCTCTCTCTGGTACATGCATGATCACTCTCTCTCTCTGGTACATGCATGATCTCTCTCTCTCTCTGGTACATGCATGATCACTCTCTCTCTCTCTGGTGCATGCATGATCACTCTCTCTCTCTGATACATGCATGATCACTCTCTCTCTCTGGTACATGCATGATCACTCTCTCTCTCTGGTACATGCATGATCACTCTCTCTCTCTGGT
This sequence comes from Eucyclogobius newberryi, assembly GCF_026437365.1. Taxonomy (NCBI): domain Eukaryota; kingdom Metazoa; phylum Chordata; class Actinopteri; order Gobiiformes; family Gobiidae; genus Eucyclogobius; species Eucyclogobius newberryi. Next base: position 8,878,152 of record NW_027316500.1, on the reverse strand, counting down.
ACATGCATGATCTCTCTCTCTCTCTGGTACATGCATGATCACTCTCTCTCTCTGGTACATGCATGATCTCTTTCTCTCTCTGGTACATGCATGATCAATCTTCTCTCTCTGGTACATGCATGATCACTCTCTCTCTCTGGTACATGCATGATCACTCTCTCTCTCTGGTACATGCATGATCCATCTTCTCTCTCTGGTACATGCATGATCACTCTTCTCTCTCTGGTACATGCATGATCACTCTCTCTCTCTGGTACATGCATGATCTCTTTCTCTCTCTGGTACATGCATGATCAATCTTCTCTCTCTGGTACATGCATGATCACTCTCTCTCTCTCTGGTACATGCATGATCACTCTTCTCTCTCTGGTACATGCATGATCACTCTTCTCTCTCTGGTACATGCATGATCACTCTCTCTCTCTGGTACATGCATGATCACTCTCTCTCTCTGGTACATGCATGATCACTCTCTCTCTCTGGTACATGCATGATCTCTTTCTCTCTCTGGTACATGCATGATCAATCTTCTCTCTCTGGTACATGCATGATCAATCTTCTCTCTCTGGTACATGCATGATCACTCTCTCTCTCTGGTACATGCATGATCTCTCTCTCTCTCTCTCTCTGGTACATGCATGATCACTCTCTCTCTCTGGTACATGCATGATCACTCTCTCTCTCTCTCTGGTACATGCATGATCTCTTTCTCTCTCTGGTACATGCATGATCAATCTTCTCTCTCTGGTACATGCATGATCACTCTTCTCTCTCTGGTACATGCATGATCAATCTTCTCTCTCTGGTACATGCATGATCACTCTCTCTCTCTGGTACATGCATGATCACTCTCTCTCTCTGGTACATGCATGATCACTCTTCTCTCTCTGGTACATGCATGATCACTCTTCTCTCTCTGGTACATGCATGATCAATCTTCTCTCTCTGGTACATGCACGATCACTCTCTCTCTCTGGTACATGCATGATCACTCTCTCTCTCTGGTACATGCATGATCACTCACTCTCTCTGGTACATGCATGATCTCTCTCTCTCTCTCTGGTACATGCATGATCACTCTCTCTCTCTCTGGTACATGCATGATCACTCTCTCTCGCTCTGGTATATGCATGATCTCTCTCTCTCTCTCTCTCTCTGGTACATGCATGATCACTCTCTCTCTCTGGTACATGCATGATCACTCTCTCTCTCTGGTACATAAATTATCACTCTTTCTCTCTGGTACATGCATGATCACTCTCTCTCTCTCTGGTACATGCATGATCTCTCTATCTCTCTCTCTGGTACATGCATGATCACTCTCTCTCTCTGGTGCATGCATGATCTCTCTCTCTCTCTCTGGTACATGCATGATCACTCTCTCTCTCTCTGGTACATGCATGATCTCTTTCTCTCTCTGGTACATGCATGATCAATCTTCTCTCTCTGGTACATGCATGATCACTCTCTCTCTCTGGTACATGCATGATCACTCTCTCTCTCTGGTACATGCATGATCAATCTTCTCTCTCTGGTACATGCATGATCACTCTCTCTCTCTGGTACATGCATGATCTCTCTCTCTCTCTGGTACATGCATGATCACTCTCTCTCTCTGGTACATGCATGATCTCTTTCTCTCTCTGGTACATGCATGATCAATCTTCTCTCTCTGGTACATGCATGATCACTCTCTCTCTCTGGTACATGCATGATCACTCTCTCTCTCTGGTACATGCATGATCCATCTTCTCTCTCTGGTACATGCATGATCACTCTTCTCTCTCTGGTACATGCATGATCACTCTCTCTCTCTGGTACATGCATGATCTCTTTCTCTCTCTGGTACATGCATGATCAATCTTCTCTCTCTGGTACATGCATGATCACTCTCTCTCTCTCTGGTACATGCATGATCACTCTTCTCTCTCTGGTACATGCATGATCACTCTTCTCTCTCTGGTACATGCATGATCACTCTCTCTCTCTGGTACATGCATGATCACTCTCTCTCTCTGGTACATGCATGATCACTCTCTCTCTCTGGTACATGCATGATCTCTTTCTCTCTCTGGTACATGCATGATCAATCTTCTCTCTCTGGTACATGCATGATCAATCTTCTCTCTCTGGTACATGCATGATCACTCTCTCTCTCTGGTACATGCATGATCTCTCTCTCTCTCTCTCTCTGGTACATGCATGATCACTCTCTCTCTCTGGTACATGCATGATCACTCTCTCTCTCTCTCTGGTACATGCATGATCTCTTTCTCTCTCTGGTACATGCATGATCAATCTTCTCTCTCTGGTACATGCATGATCACTCTTCTCTCTCTGGTACATGCATGATCAATCTTCTCTCTCTGGTACATGCATGATCACTCTCTCTCTCTGGTACATGCATGATCACTCTCTCTCTCTGGTACATGCATGATCACTCTTCTCTCTCTGGTACATGCATGATCACTCTTCTCTCTCTGGTACATGCATGATCAATCTTCTCTCTCTGGTACATGCATGATCACTCTCTCTCTCTGGTACATGCATGATCACTCTCTCTCTCTGGTACATGCATGATCACTCACTCTCTCTGGTACATGCATGATCTCTCTCTCTCTCTCTGGTACATGCATGATCACTCTCTCTCTCTCTGGTACATGCATGATCACTCTCTCTCTCTCTGGTATATGCATGATCTCTCTCTCTCTCTCTCTCTCTGGTACATGCATGATCACTCTCTCTCTCTGGTACATGCATGATCACTCTCTCTCTCTGGTACATAAATTATCACTCTCTCTCTCTCTGGTACATGCATGATCACTCTCTCTCTCTCTGGTACATGCATGATCTCTCTATCTCTCTCTCTGGTACATGCATGATCACTCTCTCTCTCTGGTGCATGCATGATCTCTCTCTCTCTCTCTGGTACATGCATGATCACTCTCTCTCTCTGGTACATGCATGATCTCTTTCTCTCTCTGGTACATGCATGATCAATCTTCTCTCTCTGGTACATGCATGATCACTCTCTCTCTCTGGTACATGCATGATCACTCTCTCTCTCTGGTACATGCATGATCAATCTTCTCTCTCTGGTACATGCATGATCACTCTTCTCTCTCTGGTACATGCATGATTAATCTTCTCTCTCTGGTACATGCATGATCACTCTCTCTCTCTGGTACAAGCATGATCACTCTCTCTCTCTGGTACATGCATGATCTCTTTCTCTCTCTGGTACATTCATGATCACTCTCTCTCTCTCTGGTACATGCATGATCTCTCTATCTCTCTGGTACATGCATGATCACTCTCTCTCTGGTACATGCATGATCTCTCTCTCTCTCTGGTACATGCATGATCAATCTTCTCTCTCTGGTACATGCATGATCACTCTCTCTCTCTGGTACATGCATGATCACTCTCTCTCTCTGGTACATGCATGATCACTCTTCTCTCTCTGGTACATGCATGATCACTCTTCTCTCTCTGGTACATGCATGATCACTCTCTCTCTCTGGTACATGCATGATCACTCTCTCTCTGTGGTACATGCATGATCACTCTCTCTCTCTCTCTCTGGTACATGCATGATCACCCTCTCTCTCTGATACATGCATTATCACTCTCTCTCTCTGGTACATGCATGATCACTCTCTCTCTCTGGTACATGCATGATCACTCTCTCTTTCTGGTACATGCATGATCTCTCTCTCTCTCTGGTACATGCATGATCCCTCTCTCTCTCTCTGGTACATGCATGATCAATCTTCTCTCTCTGGTACATGCATGATCACTCTCTCTCTCTGGTACATGCATGATCAATCTTCTCTCTCTGGTACATGCATGATCTCTCTCTCTCTCTGGTACATGCATGATCTCTCTCTCTCTCTGGTACATGCATGATCACTCTCTCTCTCTCTCTCTGGTACATGCATGATCACTCTCTCTCTCTGATACATGCATTATCACTCTCTCTCTCTGGTACATGCATGATCACTCTCTCTCTCTCTGGTACATGCATGATCACTCTCTCTCTCTGGTACATGCATGATCTCTCTCTCTCTGGTACATGCATGATCAATCTTCTCTCTCTGGTACATGCATGATCACTCTCTCTCTCTGGTACATGCATGATCTCTCTCTCTCTCTGGTGCATGCATGATCACTCTCTCTCTCTCTGGTACATGCATGATCACTCTCTCTCTCTCTCTGGTACATGCATGATCACTCTCTCTCTCTGGTACATGCATGATCACTCTCTCTCTCTGGTAAATGCATGATCACTCTCTCTCTCTGGTACATGCATGATCACTCTCTCACACCTCTGGTACATGCATGATCACTCTCTCTCTCTGGTACATGCATGATCACTCTCTCTCTCTGGTACATGCATGATCACTCTCTCTCTCTCTCTGGTACATGCATGATCAATCTTCTCTCTCTGGTACATGCATGATCACTCTCTCTCTCTTGTACATGCATGATCAATCTTCTCTCTCTGGTACATGCATGATCACTCTCTCTCTCTGGTACATGCACAATCTCTCTCTCTCTCTCTCTGGTACATGCATGATCACTCTCTCTCTCTCTGGTACATGCATGATCACTCTTCTCTCTCTGGTACATGCATGATCACTCTCTCTCTCTCTCTCTCTGGTACATGCATGATCACTCTTCTCTCTCTGGTACATGCATGATCACTCTCTCTCTCTGGTACATGCATGATCACTCACTCTCTCTGGTACATGCATGATCTCTCTCTCTCTCTCTGGTACATGCATGATCACTCTCTCTCTCTCTGGTACATGCATGATCACTCTTCTCTCTCTGGTACATGCATGATCACTCTCTCTCTCTCTCTCTCTGGTACATGCATGATCACTCTCTCTCTCTGGTACATGCATGATCACTCTCTCTCTCTGGTACATAAATTATCACTCTCTCTCTCTGGTACATGCATGATCTCTCTATCTCTCTCTCTCTGGTACATGCATGATCACTCTCTCTCTCTCTGGTACATGCATGATCACTCTTCTCTCTCTGTTACATGCATGATCACTCTCTCTCTCTCTCTGGTACATGCATGATCACTCTTCTCTCTCTGGTACATGCATGATCACTCTCTCTCTCTCTGGTACATGCATGATCACTCTTCTCTCTCTGGTACATGCATGATCACTTTCTCTCTCTCTGGTACATGCATGATCACTCTCTCTCCCTGGTACATGCATGATCACTCTCTCTCTCTCTGGTACATGCATGATCACTCTCTCTCTCTGGTACATGCATGATCAATCTTCTCTCTCTGGTACATGCATGATCACTCTCTCTCTCTGGTACATGCATGATCACTCTCTCTCTCTGGTACATGCATGATCAATCTTCTCTCTCTGGTACATGCATGATCACTCTCTCTCTCTCTGGTATATGCATGATCACTCTTCTCTCTCTGGTACATGCATGATCACTCTCTCTCTCTGATACATGCATGATCACTCTCTCTCTCTGGTACATGCATGATCTCTCTCTCTCTCTCTGGTACATGCATGATAACTCTCTCTCTCTCTGGTACATGCATGATCACTCTTCTCTCTCTGGTACATGCATGATCACTCTCTCTCTCTGGTACATGCATGATCACTCACTCTCTCTGGTACATGCATGATCTCTCTCTCTCTCTCTGGTACATGCATGATCACTCTCTCTCTCTCTGGTACATTCATGATCACTCTCTCTCTCTCTGGTATATGCATGATCTCTCTCTCTCTCTCTCTGGTACATGCATGATCACTCTCTCTCTCTGGTACATGCATGATCACTCTCTCTCTCTGGTACATAAATTATCACTCTCTCTCTCTGGTACATGCATGATCACTCTCTCTCTCTGGTACATGCATGATCTCTCTCTCTCTCTCTCTGGTACATGCATGATCACTCTCTCTCTCTCTGGTACATGCATGATCACTCTTCTCTCTCTGGTACATGCATGATCACTCTCTCTCTCTCTCTGGTACATGCATGATCACTCTTCTCTCTCTGGTACATGCATGATCACTCTCTCTCTCTCTCTGGTACATGCATGATCACTCTTCTCTCTCTGGTACATGCATGATCACTTTCTCTCCCTCTGGTACATGCATGATCACTCTCTCTCCCTGGTACATGCATGATCACTCTCTCTCTCTCTGGTACATGCATGATCACTCTCTCTCTCTGGTACATGCATGATCAATCTTCTCTCTCTGGTACATGCATGATCACTCTCTCTCTCTGGTACATGCATGATCACTCTCTCTCTCTCTGGTACATGCATGATCAATCTTCTCTCTCTGGTACATGCATGATCACTCTCTCTCTCTCTGGTATATGCATGATCACTCTTCTCTCTCTGGTACATGCATGATCACTCTCTCTCTCTGGTACATGCATGATCACTCTCTCTCTCTGGTACATGCATGATCACTCTCTCTCTCTGGTACATGCATGATCACTCTCTCTCTCTGGTACATGCATGATCACTCTCTCTCTCTCTCTGGTGCATGCATGATCACTCTCTCTCTCTGATACATGCATGATCACTCTCTCTCTCTGGTACATGCATGATCACTCTCTCTCTCTCTGGTACATGCATGATCACTCTCTCTCTCTGGTACATGCATGATCTCTCTCTCTCTCTCTCTGGTACATGCATGATCACTCTCTCTCTCTGGTACATGCATGATCACTCTCTCTCTCTGGTACATGCATGATCTCTTTCTCTCTCTGGTACATGCATGATCAATCTTCTCTCTCTGGTACATGCATGATCACTCTCTCTCTCTGGTACATGCATGATCACTCTCTCTCTCTGGTACATGCATGATCAATCTTCTCTCTCTGGTACATGCATGATCACTCTCTCTCTCTCTGGTACATGCATGATCACTCTTCTCTCTCTGGTACATGCATGATTAATATTCTCTCTCTGGTACATGCATGATCACTCTCTCTCTCTGGTACAAGCATGATCACTCTCTCTCTCTGGTACATGCATGATCTCTTTCTCTCTCTGGTACAAGCATGATCACTCTCTCTCTCTGGTACATGCATGATCACTCTCTCTCTCTGGTACATGCATGATCACTCTCTCTCTCTGGTACATGCATGATCAATCTTCTCTCTCTGGTACATGCATGATCACTCTCTCTCTCTCTGGTATATGCATGATCACTCTTCTCTCTCTGGTACATGCATGATCACTCTCTCTCTCTGGTACATGCATGATCACTCTCTCTCTCTGGTACATGCATGATCTCTCTCTCTCTCTGGTACATGCATGATAACTCTCTCTCTCTCTCTGGTACATGCATGATAGCTCTTCTCTCTCTGGTACATGCATGATCACTCTCTCTCTCTGGTACATGCATGATCACTCACTCTCTCTGGTACATGCATGATCTCTCTCTCTCTCTCTGGTACATGCATGATCACTCTCTCTCTCTCTGGTACATGCATGATCACTCTCTCTCTCTCTGGTATATGCATGATCTCTCTCTCTCTCTCTCTGGTACATGCATGATCACTCTCTCTCTCTGGTACATGCATGATCACTCTCTCTCTCTGGTACATAAATTATCACTCTCTCTCTCTGGTACATGCATGATCACTCTCTCTCTCTGGTACATGCATGATCTCTCTCTCTCTCTGGTACATGCATGATCACTCTCTCTCTCTCTCTGGTACATGCATGATCACTCTTCTCTCTCTGGTACATGCATGATCACTCTCTCTCTCTCTCTGGTACATGCATGATCACTCTTCTCTCTCTGGTACATGCATGATCACTCTCTCTCTCTCTGGTACATGCATGATCACTCTTCTCTCTCTGGTACATGCATGATCACTTTCTCTCTCTCTGGTACATGCATGATCACTCTCTCTCCCTGGTACATGCATGATCACTCTCTCTCTCTCTGGTACATGCATGATCACTCTCTCTCTCTGGTACATGCATGATCAATCTTCTCTCTCTGGTACATGCATGATCACTCTCTCTCTCTGGTACATGCATGATCAATCTTCTCTCTCTGGTACATGCATGATCACTCTCTCTCTCTCTGGTATATGCATGATCACTCTTCTCTCTCTGGTACATGCATGATCACTCTCTCTCTCTGGTACATGCATGATCACTCTCTCTCTCTGGTACATGCATGATCACTCTCTCTCTCTCTGGTACATGCATGATCACTCTCTCTCTCTGGTACATGCATGATCACTCTCTCTCTCTCTCTGGTGCATGCATGATCACTCTCTCTCTCTGATACATGCATGATCACTCTCTCTCTCTGGTACATGCATGATCACTCTCTCTCTCTCTGGTACATGCATGATCACTCTCTCTCTCTGGTACATGCATGATCTCTCTCTCTCTCTCTGGTACATGCATGATCACTCTCTCTCTCTCTGGTACATGCATGATCACTCTCTCTCTCTGGTACATGCATGATCTCTTTCTTTCTCTGGTACATGCATGATCAATCTTCTCTCTCTGGTACATGCATGATCACTCTCTCTCTCTGGTACATGCATGATCACTCTCTCTCTCTCTGGTACATGCATGATCAATCTTCTCTCTCTGGTACATGCATGATCACTCTCTCTCTCTCTGGTACATGCATGATCACTCTTCTCTCTCTGGTACATGCATGATTAATCTTCTCTCTCTGGTACATGCATGATCACTCTCTCTCTCTGGTACAAGCATGATCACTCTCTCTCTCTGGTACATGCATGATCTCTTTCTCTCTCTGGTACAAGCATGATCACTCTCTCTCTCTGGTACATGCATGATCTCTTTCTCTCTCTGGTACATTCATGATCACTCTCTCTCTCTCTCTGATACATGCATTATCACTCTCTCTCTCTGGTACATGCATGATCACTCTCTCTCTCTGGTACATGCATGATCACTCTCTCTTTCTGGTACATGCATGATCTCTCTCTCTCTCTGGTACATGCATGATCCCTCTCTCTCTCTCTGGTACATGCATGATCAATCTTCTCTCTCTGGTACATGCATGATCACTCTCTCTCTCTGGTACATGCATGATCAATCTTCTCTCTCTGGTACATGCATGATCTCTCTCTCTCTCTGGTACATGCATGATCTCTCTCTCTCTCTGGTACATGCATGATCACTCTCTCTCTCTCTCTCTGGTACATGCATGATCACTCTCTCTCTCTGATACATGCATTATCACTCTCTCTCTCTGGTACATGCATGATCACTCTCTCTCTCTGGTACATGCATGATCACTCTCTCTCTCTGGTACATGCATGATCTCTCTCTCTCTGGTACATGCATGATCTCTCTCTCTCTCTCTCTGGTACATGCATGATCAATCTTCTCTCTCTGGTACATGCATGATCACTCTCTCTCTCTGGTACATGCATGATCAATCTTCTCTCTCTGGTACATGCATGATCACTCTCTCTCTCTGGTACATGCATGATCTCTCTCTCTCTCTCTCTGGTACATGCATGTTCACTCTCTCTCTCTGGTACATGCATGATCTCTTTCTCTCTCTGGTACATGCATGATCAATCTTCTCTCTCTGGTACATGCATGATCACTCTCTCTCTGGTACATGCATGATCACTCTCTCTCTCTGGTACATGCATGATCACTCTTCTCTCTCTGGTACATGCATGATCACTCTTCTCTCTCTGGTACATGCATGATCAATCTTCTCTCTCTGGTACATGCATGATCACTCTCTCTCTCTGGTACATGCATGATCACTCCCTCTCTCTCTCTGGTACATGCATGATCACTCTTCTCTCTCTGGTACATGCATGATCACTCTTCTCTCTCCGGTACATGCATGATCACTCTCTCTCTCTGGTACATGCATGATCACTCTCTCTCTCTGGTACATGCATGATCACTCTCTCTCTCTCTGGTACATGCATGATCAATCCTCTCTCTCTGGTACATGCATGATCACTCTCTCTCTCTGGTACATGCATGATCAATCTTCTCTCTCTGGTACATGCATGATCTCTCTCTCTCTCTCTGGTACATGCATGATCACTCTCTCTCTCTGGTACATGCATGATCTCTCTCTCTCTCTGGTACATGCATGATCACTCTCTCTCTCTGGTAAATGCATGATCACTCTCTCTCTCTGGTGCATGCATGATCTCTTTCTCTCTCTGGTACATGCATGATCAATCTTCTCTCTCTGGTACATGCATGATCACTCTCTCTCTCTGGTACATGCATGATCACTCTTCTCTCTCTGGTACATGCATGATCACTCTCTCTCTCTGGTACATGCATGATCACTCTCTCTCTCTGGTACATGCATGATCACTCTCTCTCTCTCTCTGGTATATGCATGATCACTCTCTCTCTCTGGTACATGCATTATCACTCTCTCTCTCTGGTAAATGCATGATCACTCTCTCTCTCTGGTACATGCATGATCAATCTTCTCTCTCTGGTACATGCATGATCACTCTCTCTCTCTGGTACACGCATGATCAATCTTCTCTCTCTGGTACATGCATGGTCTCTCTCTCTCTCTGGTACATGCATGATCACTCTCTCTCTCTGGTACATGCATGATCTCTCTCTCTCTCTCTGGTACATGCATGATCACTCTCTCTCTCTGGTACATGCATGATCACTCTCTCTCTCTGGTACATGCATGATCAATCTTCTCTCTCTGGTACATGCATGATCACTCTCTCTCTCTGGTACATGCATGATCACTCTCTCTCTCTGGTACATGCATGATCTCTCTCTCTCTCTCTGGTACATGCATGATCACTCTCTCTCTCTCTCTCTGGTACATGCATGATCACTCTCTCTCTCTGATACATGCTTTATCACTCTCTCTCTCTGGTACATGCATGATCACTCTCTCTCTCTGGTACAGGCATGATCACTCTCTCTCTCTGGTACATGCATGATCTCTCTCTCTCTGGTACATGCATGATCTCTCTCTCTCTCTCTCTGGTACATGCATGATCAATCTTCTCTCTCTGGTACATGCATGATCTCTCTCTCTCTCTGGTACATGCATGATCACTCTCTCTCTCTGGTACATGCATGATCTCTCTCTCTCTCTCTCTCTGGTACATGCATGATCACTCTCTCTCTCTGGTACATGCATGATCAATCTTCTCTCTCTGGTACATGCATGATCAATCTTCTCTCTGGTACATGCATCATCAATCTTCTCTCTCTGGTACATGCATGATCAATCTTCTCTCTCTGGTACATGCATGATCACTCTCTCTCTCTGGTACATGCATGATCACTCTCTCTCTCTGGTATATGCATGATCTCTTTCTCTCTCTGGTACATGCATGATCACTCTCTCTCTCTGGTACATGCATGATCACTCTCTCTCTCTCTCTGGTACATGCATGATCACTCTTCTCTCTCTGGTACATGCATGATCTCTCTCTCTCTCTGGTACATGCATGATCACTCTTTCTCTCTCTGGTACATGCATGATCTCTCTCTCTCTCTGGTACATGCATGATCACTCTCTCTCTGGTACATGCATGATCACTCTCTCTCTCTCTGGTACATGCATGATCAATCTTCTCTCTCTGGTACATGCATGATCTCTCTCTCTCTCTGGTGCATGCATGATCACTCTCTCTCTCTCTGGTACATGCATGATCACTCTCTCTCTCTCTCTGGTACATGCATGATCACTCTCTCTCTCTGGTACATGCATGATCACTCTCTCTCTCTGGTACATGCATGATCACTCTCTCTCTCTGGTACATGCATGATCACTCTCTCACACCTCTGGTACATGCATGATCACTCTCTCTCTCTGGTACATGCATGATCACTCTCTCTCTCTGGTACATGCATGATCACTCTCTCTCTCTCTGGTACATGCATGATCAATCTTCTCTCTCTGGTACATGCATGATCACTCTCTCTCTCTGGTACATGCATGATCACTCTTCTCTCTCTGGTACATGCATGATCTCTCTCTCTCTCTGGTAAATGCATGATCACTCTTTCTCTCTCTGGTACATGCATGATCTCTCTCTCTCTCTGGTACATGCATGATCACTCTCTCTCTGGTACATAAATGATCACTCTCTCTCTCTCTGGTACATGCATGATCAATCTTCTCTCTCTGGTACATGCATGATCTCTCTCTCTCTCTGGTGCATGCATGATCACTCTCTCTCTCTCTGGTACATGCATGATCACTCTCTCTGTCTCTCTGGTACATGCATGATCACTCTCTCTCTCTCTGGTACATGCATGATCACTCTCTCTCTCTGGTACATGCATGATCACTCTCTCTCTCTGGTACATGCATGATCACTCTCTCACACCTCTGGTACATGCATGATCACTCTCTCTCTCTGGTACATGCATGATCACTCTCTCTCTCTGGTACATGCATGATCACTCTCTCTCTCTCTCTGGTACATGCATGATCAATCTTCTCTCTCTGGTAGATGCATGATCACTCTCTCTCTCTGGTACATGCATTATCAATCTTCTCTCTCTGGTACATGCATGATCACTCTCTCTCTCTGGTACATGCACAATCTCTCTCTCTCTCTCTCTCTCTGGTACATGCATGATCACTCTCTCTCTCTCTGGTACATGCATGATCACTCTTCTCTCTCTGGTACATGCATGATCACTCTCTCTCTCTCTGGTACATGCATGATCACTCTTCTCTCTCTGGTACATGCATGATCACTCACTCTCTCTGGTACATGCATGATCACTCACTCTCTCTGGTACATGCATGATCTCTCTCTCTCTCTCTGGTACATGCATGATCACTCTCTCTCTCTCTGGTACATGCATGATCACTCTCTCTCTCTCTGGTATATGCATGATCTCTCTCTCTCTCTCTCTCTGGTAAATGCATGATCACTCTCTCTCTCTGGTACATGCATGATCACTCTCTCTCTCTGGTACATAAATTATCACTCTGTCTCTCTGGTACATGCATGATCACTCTCTCTCTCTGGTACATGCATGATCTCTCTCTCTCTCTCTCTGGTAGATGCATGATCACTCTCTCTCTCTCTGGTACATGCATGATCACTCTTCTCTCTCTGGTACATGCATGATCACTCTCTCTCTCTCTCTGGTACATGCATGATCACTCTTCTCTCTCTGGTACATGCATGATCACTCTCTCTCTCTCTCTGGTACATGCATGATCACTCTTCTCTCTCTGGTACATGCATGATCACTTTCTCTCTCTCTGGTACATGCATGATCACTCTCTCTCCCTGGTACATGCATGATCACTCTCTCTCTCTCTGGTACATGCATGATCACTCTCTCTCTCTGGTACATGCATGATCAATCTTCTCTCTCTGGTACATGCATGATCACTCTCTCTCTCTGGTACATGCATGATCACTCTCTCTCTCTGGTACATGCATGATCAATCTTCTCTCTCTGGTACATGCATGATCACTCTCTCTCTCTCTGGTATATGCATGATCACTCTTCTCTCTCTGGTACATGCATGATCACTCTCTCTCTCTGGTACATGCATGATCACTCTCTCTCTCTGGTACATGCATGATCTCTCTCTCTCTCTGGTACATGCATGATCACTCTCTCTCTCTCTGGTGCATGCATGATCACTCTCTCTCTCTGATACATGCATGATCACTCTCTCTCTCTGGTACATGCATGATCACTCTCTCTCTCTGGTACATGCATGATCACTCTCTCTCTCTGGTACATGCATGATCTCTCTCTCTCTCTGGTACATGCATGATCACTCTCTCTCTCTGGTACATGCATGATCTCTTTCTCTCTCTGGTACATGCATGATCAATCTTCTCTCTCTGGTACATGCATGATCACTCTCTCTCTCTGGTACATGCATGATCACTCTCTCTCTCTGGTACATGCATGATCACTCTTCTCTCTCTGGTACATGCATGATCACTCTTCTCTCTCTGGTACATGCATGATCACTCTCTCTCTCTGGTACATGCATGATCTCTTTCTCTCTCTGGTACATGCATGATCAATCTTCTCTCTCTGGTACATGCATGATCACTCTCTCTCTCTGGTACATTCATGATCACTCTTCTCTCTCTGGTACATGCATGATCACTCTTCTCTATCTGGTACATGCATGATCACTCTCTCTCTCTGGTACATGCATGATCACTCTCTCTCTCTGGTACATGCATGATCACTCTCTCTCTCTGGTACATGCATGATCTCTTTCTCTCTCTGGTACATGCATGATCAATCTTCTCTCTCTGGTACATGCATGATCAATCTTCTCTCTCTGGTACATGCATGATCACTCTCTCTCTCTGGTACATGCATGATCACTCTTCTCTCTCTGGTACATGCATGATCAATCTTCTCTCTCTGGTACATGCATGATCACTCTCTCTCTCTGGTACATGCATGATCACTCTTCTCTCTCTGGTACATGCATGATCAATCTTTTCTCTCTGGTACATGCATGATCACTCTCTCTCTCTGGTACATGCATGATCACTCTCTCTCTCTGGTACATGCATGATCACTCTCTCTCTCTGGTACATGCATGATCACTCTCTCTCTCTCTGGCACATGCATGATCAATCTTCTCTCTCTGGTACATGCATGATCAATCTTCTCTCTCTGGTACATGCATGATCTCTCTCTCTCTCTCTCTCTGGTACATGCATGATCACTCTCTCTCTCTGGTACATGCATGATCTCTCTCTCTCTCTGGTACATGCTTGATCACTCTCTCTCTCTGGTACATGCATGATCACTCTCTCTCTCTGGTGCATGCATGATCTGTTTCTCTCTCTGGTACATGCATGATCAATCTTCTCTCTCTGGTACATGCATGATCACTCTCTCTCTGGTACATGCATGATCACTCTTCTCTCTCTGGTACATGCATGATCACTCTTCTCTCTCTGGTACATGCATGATCACTCTCTCTCTCTGGTACATGCATGATCACTCTCTCTCTCTGGTACATGCATGATCACTCTCTCTCTCTGGTACATGCATGATCTCTCTCTCTCTCTCTGGTACATGCATGATCACTCTCTCTCTCTCTGGTACATGCATGATCACTCTCTCTCTCTGATACATGCATTATCACTCTCTCTCTCTGGTACATGCATGATCACTCTCTCTCTCTGGTACATGCATGATCACTCTTCTCTCTCTGGTACATGCATGATCTCTCTCTCTCTCTGGTACATGCATGATCACTCTCTCTCTCTGGTACATGCATGATCACTCTCTCTCTCTGGTACATGCATGATCACTCTCTCTCTCGCTGGTACATGCATGATCAATCTTCTCTCTCCGGTACATGCATGATCACTCTCTCTCTCTGGTACATGCATGATCAATCTTCTCTCTCTGGTACATGCATGATCTCTCTCTCTCTCTGGTACATGCATGATCACTCTCTCTCTCTGGTACATGCATGATCTCTCTCTCTCTCTGGTACATGCATGATCACTCTCTCTCTCTCTCTGGTACATGCATGATCACTCTCTCTCTCTGGTTCATGCATGATCTCTCTCTCTCTCTCTGGTACATGCATGATCACTCTCTCTCTCTGGTACATGCATGATCACTCTCTCTCTCTGGTACATGCATGATCACTCTCTCTCTCTGGTACATGCATGATCAATCTTCTCTCTCTGGTACATGCATGATCACTCTCTCTCTCTGGTACATGTATGATCACTCTCTCTCTCTCTCTGGTACATGCATGATCACTCTCTCTCTCTGGTGCATGCATGATCTCTCTCTCTCTCTCTCTGGTACATGCATGATCACTCTCTCTCTCTCTGGTACATGCATGATCACTCTCTCTCTCTGGTACATGCATGATTACTCTCTCTCTCTGGTACATGCATGATCAATCTTCTCTCTCTGGTACATGCATGATCACTCTCTCTCTCTGGTACATGCATGATCACTCTCTCTCTCTGGTACATGCATGATCACTCTTCTCTCTCTGGTACATGCATGATCAATCTTCTCTCTCTGGTACATGCATGATCACTCTCTCTCTCTGGTACATGCATGATCACTCCCTCTCTCTCTCTGGTACATGCATGATCACTCTTCTCTCTCTGGTACATGCATGATCACTCTTCTCTCTCTGGTACATGCATGATCACTCTCTCTCTCTGGTACATGCATGATCACTCTCTCTCTCTGGTACATGCATGATCACTCTCTCTCTCTCTGGTACATGCATGATCAATCCTCTCTCTCTGGTACATGCATGATCACTCTCTCTCTCTGGTACATGCATGATCAATCTTCTCTCTCTGGTACATGCATGATCTCTCTCTCTCTCTGGTACATGCATGATCACTCTCTCTCTCTGGTACATGCATGATCTCTCTCTCTTTCTGGTACATGCATGATCACTCTCTCTCTCTGGTAAATGCATGATCACTCTCTCTCTCTCTGGTGCATGCATGATCTCTTTCTCTCTCTGGTACATGCATGATCAATCTTCTCTCTCTGGTACATGCATGATCACTCTCTCTCTCTGGTACATGCATGATCACTCTTCTCTCTCTGGTACATGCATGATCACTCTTCTCTCTCTGGTACATGCATGATCACTCTCTCTCTCTGGTACATGCATGATCACTCTCTCT
This sequence comes from Eucyclogobius newberryi, assembly GCF_026437365.1. NCBI lineage: Eukaryota > Metazoa > Chordata > Actinopteri > Gobiiformes > Gobiidae > Eucyclogobius > Eucyclogobius newberryi. The sequence continues at coordinate 8,861,487 of NW_027316500.1, read as the reverse complement.
CTCTGGTACATGCATGATCACTCTCTCTCTCTGGTACATGCATGATCACTCTCTCTCTCTCTGGTATATGCATGATCACTCTCTCTCTCTGGTACATGCATGATCACTCTCTCTCTCTGGTAAATGCATGATCACTCTCTCTCTCTGGTACATGCATGATCACTCTCTCTCTCTGGTACATGCATGATCTCTCTCTCTCTCTGGTAGATGCATGATCAATCTTCTCTCTCTGGTACATGCATGATCACTCTCTCTCTCTGGTACATGCATGATCAATCTTCTCTCTCTGGTACATGCATGATCTCTCTCTCTCTCTGGTACATGCATGATCACTATCTCTCTCTGGTACATGCATGATCTCTCTCTCTCTCTCTGGTACATGCATGATCACTCTCTCTCTCTGGTACATGCATGATCACTCTCTCTCTCTGGTACATGCATGATCTCTTTCTCTCTCTGGTACATGCATGATCAATCTTCTCTCTCTGGTACATGCATGATCACTCTCTCTCTCTGGTACATGCATGATCTCTCTCTCTCTCTGGTACATGCATGATCACTCTCTCTCTCTCTGGTACATGCATGATCACACTCTCTCTCTGATACATGCTTTATCACTCTCTCTCTCTGGTACATGCATGATCACTCCCTCTCTCTGGTACATGCATGATCACTCTCTCTCTCTGGTACATGCATGATCTCTCTCTCTCTCTGGTACATGCATGATCTCTCTCTCTCTCTCTGGTACATGCATGATCAATCTTCTCTCTCTGGTACACGCATGATCTCTCTCTCTCTCTGGTATATGCATGATCACTCTCTCTCTCTGGTACATGCATGATCTCTCTCTCTGGTACATGCATGATCACTCTCTCTCTCTGGTACATGCATGATCAATCTTCTCTCTCTGGTACATGCATGATCAATCTTCTCTCTCTGGTACATGCATCATCAATCTTCTCTCTCTGGTACATGCATGATCAATCTTCTCTCTCTGGTACATGCATGATCACTCTCTCTCTCTGGTACATGCATGATCACTCTCTCTCTCTGGTATATGCATGATCTCTTTCTCTCTCTGGTACATGCATGATCACTCTCTCTCTCTGGTACATGCATGATCACTCTTCTCTCTCTGGTACATGCATGATCTCTCTCTCTCTCTGGTACATGCATGATCACTCTTTCTCTCTCTGGTACATGCATGATCTCTCTCTCTCTCTGGTACATGCATGATCACTCTCTCTCTGGTACATGCATGATCACTCTCTCTCTCTCTGGTACATGCATGATCAATCTTCTCTCTCTGGTACATGCATGATCTCTCTCTCTCTCTGGTGCATGCATGATCACTCTCTCTCTCTCTGGTACATGCATGATCACTCTCTCTCTCTCTTTGGTACATGCATGATCACTCTCTCTCTCTGGTACATGCATGATCACTCTCTCTCTCTGGTACATGCATGATCACTCTCTCTCTCTGGTACATCCATGATCACTCTCTCACACCTCTGGTACATGCATGATCACTCTCTCTCTCTGGTACATGCATGATCACTCTCTCTCTCTGGTACATGCATGATCACTCTCTCTCTCTCTGGTACATGCATGATCAATCTTCTCTCTCTGGTACATGCATGATCACTCTCTCTCTCTGGTACATGCATGATCAATCTTCTCTCTCTGGTACATGCATGATCACTCTTCTCTCTCTGGTACATGCATGATCACTCTCTCTCTCTGGTACATGCATGATCACTCACTCTCTCTGGTACATGCATGATCTCTCTCTCTCTCTCTGGTACATGCATGATCACTCTCTCTCTCTCTGGTACATGCATGATCACTCTCTCTCTCTCTCTCTGGTATATGCATGATCTCTCTCTCTCTCTCTCTGGTACATGCATGATCACTCTCTCTCTCTGGTACATGCATGATCACTCTCTCTCTCTGGTACATAAATTATCACTCTCTCTCTCTGGTACATGCATGATCACTCTCTCTCTCTGGTACATGCATGATCTCTCTCTCTCTCTCTCTCTGGTACATGCATGATCACTCTCTCTCTCTCTGGTACATGCATGATCACTCTTCTCTCTCTGGTACATGCATGATCACTCTCTCTCTCTCTCTGGTACATGCATGATCACTCTTCTCTCTCTGGTACATGCATGATCACTCTCTCTCTCTCTGGTACATGCATGATCACTCTTCTCTCTCTGGTACATGCATGATGACTTTCTCTCTCTCTGGTACATGCATGATCACTCTCTCTCCCTGGTACATGCATGATCACTCTCTCTCTCTCTGGTACATGCATGATCACTCTCTCTCTCTGGTACATGCATGATCAATCTTCTCTCTCTGGTACATGCATGATCAATCTTCTCTCTCTGGTACATGCATGATCACTCTCTCTCTCTGGTACATGCATGATCAATCTTCTCTCTCTGGTACATGCATGATCACTCTCTCTCTCTCTGGTATATGCATGATCACTCTTCTCTCTCTGGTACATGCATGATCACTCTCTCTCTCTCTGGTACATGCATGATCACTCTCTCTCTTTGGTACATGCATGATCTCTCTCTCTCTCTGGTACATGCATGATCACTCTCTCTCTCTCTGGTGCATGCATGATCACTCTCTCTCTCTGATACATGCATGATCACTCTCTCTCTCTGGTACATGCATGATCACTCTCTCTCTCTGGTACATGCATGATCACTCTCTCTCTCTGGTACATGCATGATCTCTCTCTCTCTCTGGTACATGCATGATCACTCTCTATCTCTGGTACATGAATGATCACTCTCTCACACCTCTGGTACATGCATGATCACTCTATCTCTGGTACATGCATGATCACTCTCTCTCTCTGGTACATGCATGATCACTCTCTCTCTCTCTGGTACATGCATGATCAATCTTCTCTCTCTGGTACATGCATGATCACTCTCTCTCTCTGGTACATGCATGATCAATCTTCTCTCTCTGGTACATGCATGATCACTCTCTCTCTCTGGTACATGCACAATCTCTCTCTCTCTCTCTCTGGTACATGCATGATCTCTCTCTCTCTCTCTGGTACATGCATGATCACTCTTCTCTCTCTGGTACATGCATGATCACTCTCTCTCTCTCTGGTACATGCATGATCACTCTTCTCTCTCTGGTACATGCATGATCACTCTCTCTCTCTGGTACATGCATGATCACTCACTCTCTCTGGTACATGCATGATCTCTCTCACTCTCTCTGGTACATGCATGATCACTCTCTCTCTCTCTGGTACATGCATGATCACTCTCTCTCTCTCTCTGGTATATGCATGATCTCTCTCTCTCTCTCTCTGGTACATGCATGATCACTCTCTCTCTCTGGTACATGCATGATCACTCTCTCTCTCTGGTACATAAATTATCACTCTCTCTCTCTGGTACATGCATGATCACTCTCTCTCTCTGGTACATAAATTATCACTCTCTCTCTCTGGTACATGCATGATCACTCTCTCTCTCTGGTACATGCATGATCTCTCTCTCTCTCTCTCTGGTACATGCATGATCACTCTCTCTCTCTCTGGTACATGCATGATCACTCTTCTCTCTCTGGTACATGCATGATCACTCTCTCTCTCTCTCTGGTACATGCATGATCACTCTTCTCTCTCTGGTACATGCATGATCACTCTCTCTCTCTCTGGTACATGCATGATCACTCTTCTCTCTCTGGTACATGCATGATGACTTTCTCTCTCTCTGGTACATGCATGATCACTCTCTCTCCCTGGTATATGCATGATCACTCTCTCTCTCTCTGGTACATGCATGATCACTCTCTCTCTCTGGTACATGCATGATCAATCTTCTCTCTCTGGTACATGCATGATCAATCTTCTCTCTCTGGTACATGCATGATCACTCTCTCTCTCTGGTACATGCATGATCAATCTTCTCTCTCTGGTACATGCATGATCACTCTCTCTCTCTCTGGTATATGCATGATCTCTCTCTCTCTCTCTCTGGTACATGCATGATCACTCTATCTCTCTGGTACATGCATGATCTCTCTCTCTCTCTGGTACATGCATGATCACTCTCTCTCTCTCTGGTGCATGCATGATCACTCTCTCTCTCTGGTACATGCATGATCACTCTCTCTCTCTGGTACATGCAAGATATCTCTCTCTCTCTGGTACATGCTTTATCACTCTCTCTCTCTGGTACATGCATGATCACTCTCTCTCTCTGGTACATGCATGATCACTCTCTCTCTCTGGTACATGCATGATCTCTCTCTCTCTCTGGTACATGCATGATCTCTCTCTCTCTCTCTGGTACATGCATGATCAATCTTCTCTCTCTGGTACATGCATGATCTCTCTCTCTCTCTGGTATATGCATGATCACTCTCTCTCTCTCTGGTACATGCATGATCTCTCTCTCTCTCTCTGGTACATGCATGATCACTCTCTCTCTCTGGTACATGCATGATCAATCTTCTCTCTCTGGTACATGCATGATCAATCTTCTCTCTCTGGTACATGCATCATCAATCTTCTCTCTCTGGTACATGCATGATCAATCTTCTCTCTCTGGTACATGCATGATCACTCTCTCTCTCTGGTACATGCATGATCACTCTCTCTCTCTGGTACATGCATGATCTCTCTCTCTCTCTGGTACATGCATGATCTCTCTCTCTCTCTCTGGTACATGCATGATCAATCTTCTCTCTCTGGTACATGCATGATCTCTCTCTCTCTCTGGTATATGCATGATCACTCTCTCTCTCTGGTACATGCATGATCTCTCTCTCTCTCTCTGGTACATGCATGATCACTCTCTCTCTCTGGTACATGCATGATCAATCTTCTCTCTCTGGTACATGCATGATCAATCTTCTCTCTCTGGTACATGCATCATCAATCTTCTCTCTCTGGTACATGCATGATCAATCTTCTCTCTCTGGTACATGCATGATCACTCTCTCTCTCTGGTACATGCATGATCACTCTCTCTCTCTGGTACATGCATGATCAATCTTCTCTCTCTGGTGCATGCATGATCACTCTCTCTCTCTGGTACATGCATGATCACTCTCTCTCTCTCTGGTACATGCAAGATATCTCTCTCTCTCTGGTACATGCTTTATCACTCTCTCTCTCTGGTACATGCATGATCACTCTCTCTCTCTGGTACATGCATGATCACTCTCTCTCTCTGGTACATGCATGATCTCTCTCTCTCTCTGGTACATGCATGATCTCTCTCTCTCTCTCTGGTACATGCATGATCAATCTTCTCTCTCTGGTACATGCATGATCTCTCTCTCTCTCTGGTATATGCATGATCACTCTCTCTCTCTGGTACATGCATGATCTCTCTCTCTCTCTCTGGTACATGCATGATCACTCTCTCTCTCTGGTACATGCATGATCAATCTTCTCTCTCTGGTACATGCATGATCAATCTTCTCTCTCTGGTACATGCATCATCAATCTTCTCTCTCTGGTACATGCATGATCAATCTTCTCTCTCTGGTACATGCATGATCACTCTCTCTCTCTGGTACATGCATGATCACTCTCTCTCTCTGGTATATGCATGATCTCTTTCTCTCTCTGGTACATGCATGATCACTCTCTCTCTCTGGTACATGCATGATCACTCTCTCTCTCTGGTACATGCATGATCACTCTTCTCTCTCTGGTACATGCATGATCTCTCTCTCTCTCTGGTACATGCATGATCACTCTTTCTTTCTCTGGTACATGCATGATCTCTCTCTCTCTCTGGTACATGCATGATCACTCTCTCTCTGGTACATGCATGATCACTCTCTCTCTCTCTGGTACATGCATGATCAATCTTCTCTCTCTGGTACATGCATGATCTCTCTCTCTCTCTGGTGCATGCATGATCTCTCTCTCTCTCTCTGGTACATGCATGATCACTCTCTCTCTCTCTCTGGTACATGCATGATCACTCTCTCTCTCTGGTACATGCATGATCACTCTCTCTCTCTGGTACATGCATGATCACTCTCTCTCTCTGGTACATGCATGATCACTCTCTCACACCTCTGGTACATGCATGATCACTCTCTCTCTCTGGTACGTGCATGATCACTCTCTCTCTCTGGTACATGCATGATCACTCTCTCTCTCTCTGGTACATGCATGATCAATCTTCTCTCTCTGGTACATGCATGATCACTCTCTCTCTCTGGTACATGCATGATCAATCTTCTCTCTCTGGTACATGCATGATCACTCTCTCTCTCTGGTACATGCACAATCTCTCTCTCTCTCTCTCTCTGGTACATGCATGATCACTCTCTCTCTCTCTGGTACATGCATGATCACTCTTCTCTCTCTGGTACATGCATGATCACTCTCTCTCTCTCTGGTACATGCATGATCACTCTTCTCTCTCTGGTACATGCATGATCACTCTCTCTCTCTGGTACATGCATGATCACTCACTCTCTCTGGTACATGCATGATCTCTCTCTCTCTCTCTGGTACATGCATGATCACTCTCTCTCTCTCTGGTACATGCATGATCACTCTCTCTCTCTCTCTGGTATATGCATGATCTCTCTCTCTCTCTCTCTGGTACATGCATGATCACTCTCTCTCTCTGGTACATGCATGATCACTCTCTCTCTCTGGTACATAAATTATCACTCTCTCTCTCTGGTACATGCATGATCACTCTCTCTCTCTGGTACATGCATGATCTCTCTCTCTCTCTCTCTGGTACATGCATGATCACTCTCTCTCTCTCTCTGGTACATGCATGATCACTCTTCTCTCTCTGGTACATGCATGATCACTCTCTCTCTCTCTCTGGTACATGCATGATCACTCTTCTCTCTCTGGTACATGCATGATCACTCTCTCTCTCTCTGGTACATGCATGATCACTCTTCTCTCTCTGGTACATGCATGATGACTTTCTCTCTCTCTGGTACATGCATGATCACTCTCTCTCCCTGGTACATGCATGATCACTCTCTCTCTCTCTGGTACATGCATGATCACTCTCTCTCTCTGGTACATGCATGATCAATCTTCTCTCTCTGGTACATGCATGATCAATCTTCTCTCTCTGGTACATGCATGATCACTCTCTCTCTCTGGTACATGCATGATCAATCTTCTCTCTCTGGTACATGCATGATCACTCTCTCTCTCTCTGGTATATGCATGATCACTCTTCTCTCTCTGGTACATGCATGATCACTCTCTCTCTCTGGTACATGCATGATCACTCTCTCTCTCTGGTACATGCATGATCTCTCTCTCTCTCTGGTACATGCATGATCACTCTCTCTCTCTCTGGTGCATGCATGATCACTCTCTCTCTCTGATACATGCATGATCACTCTCTCTCTCTGGTACATGCATGATCACTCTCTCTCTCTGGTACATGCATGATCACTCTCTCTCTCTGGTACATGCATGATATCTCTCTCTCTCTGGTACATGCATGATCACTCTCTCTCTCTGGTACATGCATGATCTCTTTCTCTCTCTGGTACATGCATGATCAATCTTCTCTCTCTGGTACATGCATGATCACTCTCTCTCTCTGGTACATGCATGATCACTCTTCTCTCTCTGGTACATGCATGATCACTCTTCTCTCTCTGGTACATGCATGATCACTCTCTCTCTCTCTGGTACATGCATGATCTCTTTCTCTCTCTGGTACATGCATGATCAATCTTCTCTCTCTGGTACATGCATGATCACTCTCTCTCTCTGGTACATGCATGATCACTCTTCTCTCTCTGGTACATGCATGATCACTCTTCTCTCTCTGGTACATGCATGATCACTCTCTCTCTCTGGTACATGCATGATCACGCTCTCTCTCTGGTACATGCATGATCACTCTCTCTCTCTGGTACATGCATGATCTCTTTCTCTCTCTGGTACATGCATGATCAATCTTCTCTCTCTGGTACATGCATGATCAATCTTCTCTCTCTGGTACATGCATGATCACTCTCTCTCTCTGGTACATGCATGATCTCTCTCTCTCTCTCTCTGGTACATGCATGATCACTCTCTCTCTCTGGTACATGCATGATCACTCTCTCTCTCTGGTACATGCATGATCTCTTTCTCTCTCTGGTACATGCATGATCAATCTTCTCTCTCTGGTACATGCATGATCACTCTCTCTCTCTGGTACATGCATGATCACTCTTCTCTCTCTGGTACATGCATGATCTCTCTCTCTCTCTGGTACATGCATGATCACTCTTTCTCTCTCTGGTACATGCATGATCTCTCTCTCTCTCTGGTACATGCATGATCACTCTCTCTCTGGTACATGCATGATCACTCTCTCTCTCTCTGGTACATGCATGATCAATCTTCTCTCTCTGGTACATGCATGATCTCTCTCTCTCTCTGGTGCATGCATGATCACTCTCTCTCTCTCTGGTACATGCATGATCACTCTCTCTCTCTCTCTGGTACATGCATGATCACTCTCTTTCTCTGGTACATGCATGATCACTCTCTCTCTCTGGTACATGCATGATCACTCTCTCTCTCTGGTACATGCATGATCACTCTCTCACACCTCTGGTACATGCATGATCACTCTCTCTCTCTGGTACATGCATGATCACTCTCTCTCTCTGGTACATGCATGATCACTCTCTCTCTCTCTGGTACATGCATGATCACTCTCTCTCTCTCTGGTACATGCATGATCACTCTTCTCTCTCTGGTACATGCATGATGACTTTCTCTCTCTCTGGTACATGCATGATCACTCTCTCTCCCTGGTACATGCATGATCACTCTCTCTCTCTCTGGTACATGCGTGATCACTCTCTCTCTCTGGTACATGCATGATCAATCTTCTCTCTCTGGTACATGCATGATCAATCTTCTCTCTCTGGTACATGCATGATCACTCTCTCTCTCTGGTACATGCATGATCAATCTTCTCTCTCTGGTACATGCATGATCACTCTCTCTCTCTCTGGTATATGCATGATCACTCTTCTCTCTCTGGTACATGCATGATCACTCTCTCTCTCTGGTACATGCATGATCACTCTCTCTCTCTGGTACATGCATGATCTCTCTCTCTCTCTGGTACATGCATGATCACTCTCTCTCTCTCTGGTGCATGCATGATCACTCTCTCTCTCTGATACATGCATGATCACTCTCTCTCTCTGGTACTTGCATGATCACTCTCTCTCTCTGGTACATGCATGATCACTCTCTCTCTCTGGTACATGCATGATATCTCTCTCTCTCTGGTACATGCATGATCACTCTCTCTCTCTGGTACATGCATGATCTCTTTCTCTCTCTGGTACATGCATGATCAATCTTCTCTCTCTGGTACATGCATGATCACTCTCTCTCTCTGGTACATGCATGATCACTCTTCTCTCTCTGGTACATGCATGATCACTCTTCTCTCTCTGGTACATGCATGATCACTCTCTCTCTCTCTGGTACATGCATGATCTCTTTCTCTCTCTGGTACATGCATGATCAATCTTCTCTCTCTGGTACATGCATGATCACTCTCTCTCTCTGGTACATGCATGATCACTCTTCTCTCTCTGGTACATGCATGATCACTCTTCTCTCTCTGGTACATGCATGATCACTCTCTCTCTCTGGTACATGCATGATCACGCTCTCTCTCTGGTACATGCATGATCACTCTCTCTCTCTGGTACATGCATGATCTCTTTCTCTCTCTGGTACATGCATGATCAATCTTCTCTCTCTGGTACATGCATGATCAATCTTCTCTCTCTGGTACATGCATGATCACTCTCTCTCTCTGGTACATGCATGATCTCTCTCTCTCTCTCTCTGGTACATGCATGATCACTCTCTCTCTCTGGTACATGCATGATCACTCTCTCTCTCTGGTACATGCATGATCTCTTTCTCTCTCTGGTACATGCATGATCAATCTTCTCTCTCTGGTACATGCATGATCACTCTCTCTCTCTGGTACATGCATGATCACTCTTCTCTCTCTGGTACATGCATGATCTCTCTCTCTCTCTGGTACATGCATGATCACTCTTTCTCTCTCTGGTACATGCATGATCTCTCTCTCTCTCTGGTACATGCATGATCACTCTCTCTCTGGTACATGCATGATCACTCTCTCTCTCTCTGGTACATGCATGATCAATCTTCTCTCTCTGGTACATGCATGATCTCTCTCTCTCTCTGGTGCATGCATGATCACTCTCTCTCTCTCTCTGGTACATGCATGATCACTCTCTCTCTCTCTCTGGTACATGCATGATCACTCTCTTTCTCTGGTACATGCATGATCACTCTCTCTCTCTGGTACATGCATGATCACTCTCTCTCTCTGGTACATGCATGATCACTCTCTCACACCTCTGGTACATGCATGATCACTCTCTCTCTCTGGTACATGCATGATCACTCTCTCTCTCTGGTACATGCATGATCACTCTCTCTCTCTCTGGTACATGCATGATCAATCTTCTCTCTCTGGTACATGCATGATCACTCTCTCTCTCTGGTACATGCATGATCAATCTTCTCTCTCTGGTACATGCATGATCACTCTCTCTCTCTGGTACATGCACAATCTCTCTCTCTCTCTCTCTCTGGTACATGCATGATCACTCTCTCTCTCTCTGGTACATGCATGATCACTCTTCTCTCTCTGGTACATGCATGATCACTCTCTCTCTCTCTGGTACATGCATGATCACTCTTCTCTCTCTGGTACATGCATGATCACTCTCTCTCTCTGGTACATGCATGATCACTCACTCTCTCTGGTACATGCATGATCTCTCTCTCTCTCTCTGGTACATGCATGATCACTCTCTCTCTCTCTGGTACATGCATGATCACTCTCTCTCTCTCTGGTATATGCATGATCTCTCTCTCTCTCTCTCTGGTACATGCACAATCTCTCTCTCTCTCTCTCTCTGGTACATGCATGATCACTCTCTCTCTCTCTGGTACATGCATGATCACTCTTCTCTCTCTGGTACATGCATGATCACTCTCTCTCTCTCTGGTACATGCATGATCACTCTTCTCTCTCTGGTACATGCATGATCACTCTCTCTCTCTGGTACATGCATGATCACTCACTCTCTCTGGTACATGCATGATCTCTCTCTCTCTCTCTGGTACATGCATGATCACTCTCTCTCTCTCTGGTACATGCATGATCACTCTCTCTCTCTCTGGTACATAAATTATCACTCTGTCTCTCTGGTACATGCATGATCACTCTCTCTCTCTGGTACATGCATGATCTCTCTCTCTCTCTCTCTGGTACATGCATGATCACTCTCTCTCTCTGGTACATGCATGATCACTCTCTCTCTCTGGTACATGCATGATCTCTTTCTCTCTCTGGTACATGCATGATCAATCTTCTCTCTCTGGTACATGCATGATCACTCTCTCTCTCTGGTACATGCATGATCACTCTTCTCTCTCTGGTACATGCATGATCTCTCTCTCTCTCTGGTACATGCATGATCACTCTTTCTCTCTCTGGTACATGCATGATCTCTCTCTCTCTCTGGTACATGCATGATCACTCTCTCTCTGGTACATGCATGATCACTCTCTCTCTCTCTGGTACATGCATGATCAATCTTCTCTCTCTGGTACATGCATGATCTCTCTCTCTCTCTGGTGCATGCATGATCACTCTCTCTCTCTCTGGTACATGCATGATCACTCTCTCTCTCTCTCTGGTACATGCATGATCACTCTCTCTCTCTGGTACATGCATGATCACTCTCTCTCTCTGGTACATGCATGATCACTCTCTCTCTCTGGTACATGCATGATCACTCTCTCACACCTCTGGTACATGCATGATCACTCTCTCTCTCTGGTACATGCATGATCACTCTCTCTCTCTGGTACATGCATGATCACTCTCTCTCTCTCTGGTACATGCATGATCAATCTTCTCTCTCTGGTACATGCATGATCACTCTCTCTCTCTGGTACATGCATGATCAATCTTCTCTCTCTGGTACATGCATGATCACTCTCTCTCTCTGGTACATGCACAATCTCTCTCTCTCTCTCTCTCTGGTACATGCATGATCACTCTCTCTCTCTCTGGTACATGCATGATCACTCTTCTCTCTCTGGTACATGCATGATCACTCTCTCTCTCTCTGGTACATGCATGATCACTCTTCTCTCTCTGTTACATGCATGATCACTCTCTCTCTCTGGTACATGCATGATCACTCACTCTCTCTGGTACATGCATGATCTCTCTCTCTCTCTCTGGTACATGCATGATCACTCTCTCTCTCTCTCTGGTACATGCATGATCACTCTCTCTCTCTCTGGTATATGCATGATCTCTCTCTCTCTCTCTCTCTGGTAAATGCATGATCACTCTCTCTCTCTGGTACATGCATGATCACTCTCTCTCTCTGGTACATAAATTATCACTCTGTCTCTCTGGTACATGCATGATCACTCTCTCTCTCTGGTACATGCATGATCTCTCTCTCTCTCTCTCTGGTACATGCATGATCACTCTCTCTCTCTCTGGTACATGCATGATCACTCTTCTCTCTCTGGTACATGCATGATCACTCTCTCTCTCTCTCTGGTACATGCATGATCACTCTTCTCTCTCTGGTACATGCATGATCACTCTCTCTCTCTCTCTGGTACATGCATGATCACTCTTCTCTCTCTGGTACATGCATGATCACTTTCTCTCTCTCTGGTACATGCATGATCACTCTCTCTCCCTGGTACATGCATGATCACTCTCTCTCTCTCTGGTACATGCATGATCACTCTCTCTCTCTGGTACATGCATGATCAATCTTCTCTCTCTGGTACATGCATGATCACTCTCTCTCTCTGGTACATGCATGATCACTCTCTCTCTCTGGTACATGCATGATCAATCTTCTCTCTCTGGTACATGCATGATCACTCTCTCTCTCTCTGGTATATGCATGATCACTCTTCTCTCTCTGGTACATGCATGATCACTCTCTCTCTCTGGTACATGCATGATCACTCTCTCTCTCTGGTACATGCATGATCTCTCTCTCTCTCTGGTACATGCATGATCACTCTCTCTCTCTCTGGTGCATGCATGATCACTCTCTCTCTCTGATACATGCATGATCACTCTCTCTCTCTGGTACATGCATGATCACTCTCTCTCTCTGGTACATGCATGATCACTCTCTCTCTCTGGTACATGCATGATATCTCTCTCTCTCTGGTACATGCATGATCACTCTCTCTCTCTGGTACATGCATGATCTCTTTCTCTCTCTGGTACATGCATGATCAATCTTCTCTCTCTGGTACATGCATGATCACTCTCTCTCTCTGGTACATGCATGATCACTCTCTCTCTCTGGTACATGCATGATCACTCTTCTCTCTCTGGTACATGCATGATCACTCTCCTCTCTTGTACATGCATGATCACTCTCTCTCTCTGGTACATGCATGATCTCTTTCTCTCTCTGGTACATGCATGATCAATCTTCTCTCTCTGGTACATGCATGATCACTCTCTCTCTCTGGTACATGCATGATCACTCTTCTCTCTCTGGTACATGCATGATCACTCTTCTCTCTCTGGTACATGCATGATCACTCTCTCTCTCTGGTACATGCATGATCACTCTCTCTCTCTGGTACATGCATGATCACTCTCTCTCTCTGGTACATGCATGATCTCTTTCTCTCTCTGGTACATGCATGATCAATCTTCTCTCTCTGGTACATGCATGATCAATCTTCTCTCTCTGGTACATGAATGATCACTTTCTCTCTCTGGTACATGCATGATCTCTCTCTCTCTCTCTCTGGTACATGCATGATCACTCTCTCTCTCTGGTACATGCATGATCACTCTCTCTCTCTGGTACATGCATGATCTCTTTCTCTCTCTGGTACATGCATGATCAATCTTCTCTCTCTGGTACATGCATGATCACTCTCTCTCTCTGGTACATGCATGATCACTCTCTCTCTCTGGTACATGCATGATCACTCTCTCTCTCTGGTACATGCATGATCACTCTTCTCTCTCTGGTACATGCATGATCAATCTCCTCTCTCTGGTACATGCATGATCACTCTCTCTCTCTGGTACATGCATGATCACTCTCTCTCTCTGGTACATGCATGATCACTCTCTCTCTCTGGTACATGCATGATCACTCTCTCTCTCTCTGGCACATGCATGATCAATCTTCTCTCTCTGGTACATGCATGATCACTCTCTCTCTCTGGTACATGCATGATCAATCTTCTCTCTCTGGTACATGCATGATCTCTCTCTCTCTCTCTCTCTGGTACATGCATGATCACTCTCTCTCTCTGGTACATGCATGATCTCTCTCTCTCTCTGGTACATGCTTGATCACTCTCTCTCTCTGGTACATGCATGATCACTCTCTCTCTCTGGTGCATGCATGATCTGTTTCTCTCTCTGGTACATGCATGATCAATCTTCTCTCTCTGGTACATGCATGATCACTCTCTCTCTGGTACATGCATGATCACTCTTCTCTCTCTGGTACATGCATGATCACTCTTCTCTCTCTGGTACATGCATGATCACTCTCTCTCTCTGGTACATGCATGATCACTCTCTCTCTCTGGTACATGCATGATCACTCTCTCTCTCTGGTACATGCATGATCTCTCTCTCTCTCTCTGGTACATGCATGATCACTCTCTCTCTCTCTGGTACATGCATGATCACTCTCTCTCTCTGATACATGCATTATCACTCTCTCTCTCTGGTACATGCAGGATCACTCTCTCTCTCTGGTACATGCATGATCACTCTTCTCTCTCTGGTACATGCATGATCTCTCTCTCTCTCTGGTACATGCATGATCACTCTCTCTCTCTGGTACATGCATGATCACTCTCTCTCTCTGGTACATGCATGATCACTCTCTCTCTCTCTGGTACATGCATGATCAATCTTCTCTCTCCGGTACATGCATGATCACTCTCTCTCCCTCTGGTACATGCATGATCAATCTTCTCTCTCTGGTACATGCATGATCTCTCTCTCTCTCTGGTACATGCATGATCACTCTCTCTCTCTGGTACATGCATGATCTCTCTCTCTCTCTGGTACATGCATGATCACTCTCTCTCTCTCTCTGGTACATGCATTATCACTCTCTCTCTCTTGTTCATGCATGATCTCTCTCTCTCTCTCTGGTACATGCATGATCACTCTCTCTCTCTGGTACATGCATGATCACTCTCTCTCTCTGGTACATGCATGATCACTCTCTCTCTCTGGTACATGCATGATCAATCTTCTCTCTCTGGTACATGCATGATCACTCTCTCTCTCTGGTACATGCATGATCTCTCTCTCTCTCTCTCTCTGGTACATGCATGATCACTCTCTCTCTCTGGTGCATGCATGATCTCTCTCTCTCTCTCTCTGGTACATGCATGATCACTCTCTCTCTCTGGTACATGCATGATCACTCTCTCTCTTTGGTACATGCATGATTACTCTCTCTCTCTGGTACATGCATGATCAATCTTCTCTCTCTGGTACATAAATGATCACTCTCTCTCTCTGGTACATGCATGATCACTCTCTCTCTCTGGTACATGCATGATCACTCTTCTCTCTCTGGTACATGCATGATCACTCTTCTCTCTCTGGTACATGCATGATCAATCTTCTCTCTCTGGTACATGCATGATCACTCTCTCTCTCTGGTACATGCATGATCACTCCCTCTCTCTGGTACATGCATGATCACTCTCTCTCTCTCTGGTACATGCATGATCAATCTTCTCTCTCTGGTACATGCATGATCACTCTCTCTCTCTGGTACATGCATGATCAATCTTCTCTCTCTGGTACATGCATGATCACTCTCTCTCTCTGGTACATGCACAATCTCTCTCTCTCTCTCTCTGGTACATGCATGATCACTCTCTCTCTCTCTGGTACATGCATGATCACTCTTCTCTCTCTGGTACATGCATGATCACTCTCTCTCTCTCTGGTACATGCATGATCACTCTTCTCTCTCTGGTACATGCATGATCACTCTCTCTCTCTGGTACATGCATGATCACTCACTCTCTCTGGTACATGCATGATCTCTCTCACTCTCTCTGGTACATGCATGATCACTCTCTCTCTCTCTGGTACATGCATGATCACTCTCTCTCTCTCTCTGGTACATGCATGATCACTCTCTCTCTCTGGTACATGCATGATCACTCTCTCTCTCTGGTACATAAATTATCACTCTCTCTCTCTGGTACATGCATGATCACTCTCTCTCTCTGGTACATAAATTATCACTCTCTCTCTCTGGTACATGCATGATCACTCTCTCTCTCTGGTACATGCATGATCTCTCTCTCTCTCTCTCTGGTACATGCATGATCACTCTCTCTCTCTCTGGTACATGCATGATCACTCTTCTCTCTCTGGTACATGCATGATCACTCTCTCTCTCTCTCTGGTACATGCATGATCACTCTTCTCTCTCTGGTACATGCATGATCACTCTCTCTCTCTCTGGTACATGCATGATCACTCTTCTCTCTCTGGTACATGCATGATGACTTTCTCTCTCTCTGGTACATGCATGATCACTCTCTCTCCCTGGTATATGCATGATCACTCTCTCTCTCTCTGGTACATGCATGATCACTCTCTCTCTGGTACATGCATGATCAATCTTCTCTCTCTGGTACATGCATGATCAATCTTCTCTCTCTGGTACATGCATGATCACTCTCTCTCTCTGGTACATGCATGATCAATCTTCTCTCTCTGGTACATGCATGATCACTCTCTCTCTCTATGGTATATGCATGATCTCTCTCTCTCTCTCTCTGGTACATGCATGATCACTCTCTCTCTCTGGTACATGCATGATCTCTCTCTCTCTCTGGTACATGCATGATCACTCTCTCTCTCTCTCTGGTGCATGCATGATCACTCTCTCTCTCTGGTACATGCATGATCACTCTCTCTCTCTGGTACATGCATGATATCTCTCTCTCTCTGGTACATGCTTTATCACTCTATCTCTCTGGTACATGCATGATCACTCTCTCTCTCTGGTACATGCATGATCACTCTCTCTCTCTGGTACATGCATGATCCCTCTCTCTCTCTGGTACATGCATGATCTCTCTCTCTCTCTCTGGTACATGCATGATCAATCTTCTCTCTCTGGTACATGCATGATCTCTCTCTCTCTCTGGTATATGCATGATCACTCTCTCTCTCTGGTACATGCATGATCTCTCTCTCTCTCTCTGGTACATGCATGATCACTCTCTCTCTCTGGTACATGCATGATCAATCTTCTCTCTCTGGTACATGCATGATCAATCTTCTCTCTCTGGTACATGCATCATCAATCTTCTCTCTCTGGTACATGCATGATCAATCTTCTCTCTCTGGTACATGCATGATCACTCTCTCTCTCTGGTACATGCATGATCACTCTCTCTCTCTGGTATATGCATGATCTCTTTCTCTCTCTGGTACATGCATGATCACTCTCTCTCTCTGGTACATGCATGATCACTCTCTCTCTCTGGTACATGCATGATCACTCTTCTCTCTCTGGTACATGCATGATCTCTCTCTCTCTCTGGTACATGCATGATCACTCTTTCTTTCTCTGGTACATGCATGATCTCTCTCTCTCTCTGGTACATGCATGATCACTCTCTCTCTGGTACATGCATGATCACTCTCTCTCTCTCTGGTACATGCATGATCAATCTTCTCTCTCTGGTACATGCATGATCTCTCTCTCTCTCTGGTGCATGCATGATCACTCTCTCTCTCTCTGGTACATGCATGATCACTCTCTCTCTCTCTCTGGTACATGCATGATCACTCTCTCTCTCTGGTACATGCATGATCACTCTCTCTCTCTGGTACATGCATGATCACTCTCTCTCTCTGGTACATGCATGATCACTCTCTCACACCTCTGGTACATGCATGATCACTCTCTCTCTCTGGTACATGCATGATCACTCTCTCTCTCTGGTACATGCATGATCACTCTCTCTCTCTCTGGTACATGCATGATCAATCTTCTCTCTCTGGTACATGCATGATCACTCTCTCTCTCTGGTACATGCATGATCAATCTTCTCTCTCTGGTACATGCATGATCACTCTCTCTCTCTGGTACATGCACAATCTCTCTCTCTCTCTCTCTGGTACATGCATGATCACTCTCTCTCTCTCTGGTACATGCATGATCACTCTTCTCTCTCTGGTACATGCATGATCACTCTCTCTCTCTCTGGTACATGCATGATCACTCTTCTCTCTCTGGTACATGCATGATCACTCTCTCTCTCTGGTACATGCATGATCACTCACTCTCTCTGGTACATGCATGATCTCTCTCTCTCTCTCTGGTACATGCATGATCACTCTCTCTCTCTCTGGTACATGCATGATCACTCTCTCTCTCTCTCTGGTATATGCATGATCTCTCTCTCTCTCTCTCTGGTACATGCATGATCACTCTCTCTCTCTGGTACATGCATGATCACTCTCTCTCTCTGGTACATAAATTATCACTCTCTCTCTCTGGTACATGCATGATCACTCTCTCTCTCTGGTACATGCATGATCTCTCTCTCTCTCTCTCTGGTACATGCATGATCACTCTCTCTCTCTCTGGTACATGCATGATCACTCTTCTCTCTCTGGTACATGCATGATCACTCTCTCTCTCTCACTGGTACATGCATGATCACTCTTCTCTCTCTGGTACATGCATGATCACTATCTCTCTCTCTGGTACATGCATGATCACTCTTCTCTCTCTGGTACATGCATGATGACTTTCTCTCTCTCTGGTACATGCATGATCACTCTCTCTCCCTGGTACATGCATGATCACTCTCTCTCTCTCTGGTACATGCATGATCACTCTCTCTCTCTGGTACATGCATGATCAATCTTCTCTCTCTGGTACATGCATGATCAATCTTCTCTCTCTGGTACATGCATGATCACTTTCTCTCTCTGGTACATGCATGATCAATCTTTTCTCTCTAGTACATGCATGATCACTCTCTCTCTCTCTGGTATATGCATGATCACTCTTCTCTCTCTGGTACATGCATGATCACTCTCTCTCTCTGGTACATGCATGATCACTCTCTCTCTCTGGTACATGCATGATCTCTCTCTCTCTGGTACATGCATGATCACTCTCTCTCTCTCTGGTGCATGCATGATCACTCTCTCTCTCTGATACATGCATGATCACTCTCTCTCTCTGGTACATGCATGATCACTCTCTCTCTCTGGTACATGCATGATCACTCTCTCTCTCTGGTACATGCATGATCACTCTCTCTCTCTCTGGTACATGCATGATCAATCTTCTCTCTCTGGTACATGCATGATCACTCTCTCTCTCTGGTACATGCATGATCAATCTTCTCTCTCTGGTACATGCATGATCACTCTCTCTCTCTGGTACATGCACAATCTCTCTCTCTCTCTCTCTGGTACATGCATGATCACTCTCTCTCTCTCTGGTACATGCATGATCACTCTTCTCTCTCTGGTACATGCATGATCACTCTCTCTCTCTCTGGTACATGCATGATCACTCTTCTCTCTCTGGTACATGCATGATCACTCTCTCTCTCTGGTACATGCATGATCACTCACTCTCTCTGGTACATGCATGATCTCTCTCTCTCTCTCTGGTACATGCATGATCACTCTCTCTCTCTCTGGTACATGCATGATCACTCTCTCTCTCTCTCTGGTATATGCATGATCTCTCTCTCTCTCTCTCTGGTACATGCATGATCACTCTCTCTCTCTGGTACATGCATGATCACTCTCTCTCTCTGGTACATAAATTATCTCTCTCTCTCTCTGGTACATGCATGATCACTCTCTCTCTCTGGTACATGCATGATCTCTCTCTCTCTCTCTCTGGTACATGCATGATCACTCTCTCTCTCTCTGGTACATGCATGATCACTCTTCTCTCTCTGGTACATGCATGATCACTCTCTCTCTCTCACTGGTACATGCATGATCACTCTTCTCTCTCTGGTACATGCATGATCACTATCTCTCTCTCTGGTACATGCATGATCACTCTTCTCTCTCTGGTACATGCATGATGACTTTCTCTCTCTCTGGTACATGCATGATCACTCTCTCTCCCTGGTACATGCATGATCACTCTCTCTCTCTCTGGTACATGCATGATCACTCTCTCTCTCTGGTACATGCATGATCAATCTTCTCTCTCTGGTACATGCATGATCAATCTTCTCTCTCTGGTACATGCATGATCACTCTCTCTCTCTGGTACATGCATGATCAATCTTTTCTCTCTAGTACATGCATGATCACTCTCTCTCTCTCTGGTATATGCATGATCACTCTTCTCTCTCTGGTACATGCATGATCACTCTCTCTCTCTGGTACATGCATGATCACTCTCTCTCTCTGGTACATGCATGATCTCTCTCTCTCTGGTACATGCATGATCACTCTCTCTCTCTCTGGTGCATGCATGATCACTCTCTCTCTCTGATACATGCATGATCACTCTCTCTCTCTGGTACATGCATGATCACTCTCTCTCTCTGGTACATGCATGATCACTCTCTCTCTCTGGTACATGCATGATACCTCTCTCTCTCTGGTACATGCATGATCACTCTCTCTCTCTGGTACATGCATGATCTCTTTCTCTCTCTGGTACATGCATGATCAATCTTCTCTCTCTGGTACATGCATGATCACTCTCTCTCTCTGGTACATGCATGATCACTCTCTCTCTCTGGTACATGCATGATCACTCTTCTCTCTCTGGTACATGCATGATATCTCTCTCTCTCTGGTACATGCATGATCACTCTCTCTCTCTGGTACATGCATGATCTCTTTCTCTCTCTGGTACATGCATGATCAATCTTCTCTCTCTGGTACATGCATGATCACTCTCTCTCTCTGGTACATGCATGATCACTCTCTCTCTCTGGTACATGCATGATCTCTCTCTCTCTCTCTCTGGTACATGCATGATCAATCTTCTCTCTCTGGTACATGCATGATCTCTCTCTCTCTCTGGTATATGCATGATCACTCTCTCTCTCTGGTACATGCATGATCTCTCTCTCTCTCTCTGGTACATGCATGATCACTCTCTCTCTCTGGTACATGCATGATCAATCTTCTCTCTCTGGTACATGCATGATCAATCTTCTCTCTCTGGTACATGCATCATCAATCTTCTCTCTCTGGTACATGCATGATCAATCTTCTCTCTCTGGTACATGCATGATCACTCTCTCTCTCTGGTACATGCATGATCACTCTCTCTCTCTGGTATATGCATGATATCTTTCTCTCTCTGGTACATGCATGATCACTCTCTCTCTCTGGTACATGCATGATCACTCTCTCTCTCTGGTACATGCATGATCACTCTTCTCTCTCTGGTACATGCATGATCTCTCTCTCTCTCTGGTACATGCATGATCACTCTTTCTTTCTCTGGTACATGCATGATCTCTCTCTCTCTCTGGTACATGCATGATCACTCTCTCTCTGGTACATGCATGATCACTCTCTCTCTGGTACATGCATGATCAATCTTCTCTCTCTGGTACATGCATGATCTCTCTCTCTCTCTGGTGCATGCATGATCACTCTCTCTCTCTCTGGTACATGCATGATCACTCTCTCTCTCTCTCTGGTACATGCATGATCACTCTCTCTCTCTGGTACATGCATGATCACTCTCTCTCTCTGGTACATGCATGATCACTCTCTCTCTCTGGTACATGCATGATCACTCTCTCACACCTCTGGTACATGCATGATCACTCTCTCTCTCTGGTACATGCATGATCACTCTCTCTCTCTGGTACATGCATGATCACTCTCTCTCTCTCTGGTACATGCATGATCAATCTTCTCTCTCTGGTACATGCATGATCACTCTCTCTCTCTGGTACATGCATGATCAATCTTCTCTCTCTGGTACATGCATGATCACTCTCTCTCTCTGGTACATGCACAATCTCTCTCTCTCTCTCTCTGGTACATGCATGATCACTCTCTCTCTCTCTGGTACATGCATGATCACTCTTCTCTCTCTGGTACATGCATGATCACTCTCTCTCTCTCTGGTACATGCATGATCACTCTTCTCTCTCTGGTACATGCATGATCACTCTCTCTCTCTGGTACATGCATGATCACTCACTCTCTCTGGTACATGCATGATCTCTCTCTCTCTCTCTGGTACATGCATGATCACTCTCTCTCTCTCTGGTACATGCATGATCACTCTCTCTCTCTCTCTGGTATATGCATGATCTCTCTCTCTCTCTCTCTGGTACATGCATGATCACTCTCTCTCTCTGGTACATGCATGATCACTCTCTCTCTCTGGTACATAAATTATCTCTCTCTCTCTCTGGTACATGCATGATCACTCTCTCTCTCTGGTACATGCATGATCTCTCTCTCTCTCTCTCTGGTACATGCATGATCACTCTCTCTCTCTCTGGTACATGCATGATCACTCTTCTCTCTCTGGTACATGCATGATCACTCTCTCTCTCTCACTGGTACATGCATGATCACTCTTCTCTCTCTGGTACATGCATGATCACTATCTCTCTCTCTGGTACATGCATGATCACTCTTCTCTCTCTGGTACATGCATGATGACTTTCTCTCTCTCTGGTACATGCATGATCACTCTCTCTCCCTGGTACATGCATGATCACTCTCTCTCTCTCTGGTACATGCATGATCACTCTCTCTCTCTGGTACATGCATGATCAATCTTCTCTCTCTGGTACATGCATGATCAATCTTCTCTCTCTGGTACATGCATGATCACTCTCTCTCTCTGGTACATGCATGATCAATCTTTTCTCTCTAGTACATGCATGATCACTCTCTCTCTCTCTGGTATATGCATGATCACTCTTCTCTCTCTGGTACATGCATGATCACTCTCTCTCTCTGGTACATGCATGATCACTCTCTCTCTCTGGTACATGCATGATCTCTCTCTCTCTGGTACATGCATGATCACTCTCTCTCTCTCTGGTGCATGCATGATCACTCTCTCTCTCTGATACATGCATGATCACTCTCTCTCTCTGGTACATGCATGATCACTCTCTCTCTCTGGTACATGCATGATCACTCTCTCTCTCTGGTACATGCATGATATCTCTCTCTCTCTGGTACATGCATGATCACTCTCTCTCTCTGGTACATGCATGATCTCTTTCTCTCTCTGGTACATGCATGATCAATCTTCTCTCTCTGGTACATGCATGATCACTCTCTCTCTCTGGTACATGCATGATCACTCTCTCTCTCTGGTACATGCATGATCACTCTTCTCTCTCTGGTACATGCATGATCACTCTTCTCTCTCTGGTACATGCATGATCACTCTCTCTCTCTCTGGTACATGCATGATCTCTTTCTCTCTCTGGTACATGCATGATCAATCTTCTCTCTCTGGTACATGCATGATCACTCTCTCTCTCTGGTACATGCATGATCACTCTTCTCTCTCTGGTACATGCATGATCACTCTTCTCTCTCTGGTACATGCATGATCACTCTCTCTCTCTGGTACATGCATGATCACTCTCTCTCTCTCTGGTACATGCATGATCACTCTCTCTCTCTGGTACATGCATGATCTCTTTCTCTCTCTGGTACATGCATGATCAATCTTCTCTCTCTGGTACATGCATGATCAATCTTCTCTCTCTGGTACATGCATGATCACTCTCTCTCTCTGGTACATGCATGATCTCTCTCTCTCTCTCTCTGGTACATGCATGATCACTCTCTCTCTCTGGTACATGCATGATCACTCTCTCTCTCTGGTACATGCATGATCTCTTTCTCTCTCTGGTACATGCATGATCAATCTTCTCTCTCTGGTACATGCATGATCACTCTCTCTCTCTGGTACATGCATGATCACTCTCTCTCTCTGGTACATGCATGATCACTCTTCTCTCTCTGGTACATGCATGATCACTCTTCTCTCTCTGGTACATGCATGATCAATCTTCTCTCTCTGGTACATGCATGATCACTCTCTCTCTCTGGTACATGCATGATCACTCTCTCTCTCTGGTACATGCATGATCACTCTCTCTCTCTGGTACATGCATGATCACTCTCTCTCTCTCTGGTACATGCATGATCAATCTTCTCTCTCTGGTACATGCATGATCACTCTCTCTCTCTCTGGTACATGCATGATCAATCTTCTCTCTCTGGTACATGCATGATCTCTCTCTCTCTCTCTCTGGTACATTCATGATCACTCTCTCTCTCTGGAACATGCATGATCTCTCTCTCTCTCTTGTACATGCTTGATCACTCTCTCTCTCTGGTACATGCATGATCACTCTCTCTCTCTCTGGTACATGCATGATCACTCTCTCTCTCTGGTACATGCATGATCTCTCTCTCTCTCTCTGGTACATGCATGATCACTCTCTCTCTCTCTAGTATATGCATGATCACTCTCTCTCTCTGATACATGCATTATCACTCTCTCTCTCTGGTACATGCATGATCACTCTCTCTCTCTGGTACATGCATGATCACTCTCTCTCTCTGGTGCATGCATGATCTCTTTCTCTCTCTGGTACATGCATGATCAATCTTCTCTCTCTGGTACATGCATGATCACTCTCTCTCTCTGGTACATGCATGATCACTCTTCTCTCTCTGGTACATGCATGATCACTCTTCTCTCTCTGGTACATGCATGATCACTCTCTCTCTGGTACATGCATGATCACTCTCTCTCTCTGGTAAATGCATGATCACTCTCTCTCTCTGGTACATGCATGATCTCTCTCTCTCTCTCTGGTACATGCATGATCACTCTCTCTCTCTCTAGTACATGCATGATCACTCTCTCTCTCTGATACATGCATTATCACTCTCTCTCTCTCTGGTACATGCATGATCACTCTCTCTCTCTGGTACATGCATGATCACTCTTCTCTCTCTGGTACATGCATGATCTATCTCTCTCTCTGGTACATGCATGATCACTCTCTCTCTCTGGTACATGCATGATCACTCTCTCTCTCTGGTACATGCATGATCACTCTCTCTCTCTCTGGTACATGCATGATCAATCTTCTCTCTCCGGTACATGCATGATAACTCTCTCTCTCTGGTACATGCATGATCAATCTTCTCTCTCTGGTACATGCATGATCTCTCTCTCTCTCTGGTACATGCATGATCACTCTCTCTCTCTGGTACATGCATTATCTCTCTCTCTCTCTGGTACATGCATGATCACTCTCTCTCTCTCTGGTACATGCATGATCACTCTCTCTCTCTGGTGCATGCATGATCTCTCTCTCTCTCTCTGGTACATGCATGATCACTCTCTCTCTCTGGTACATGCATGATCACTCTCTCTCTCTGGTACATGCATGATCTCTTTCTCTCTCTGGTACATGCATGATCAATCTTCTCTCTCTGGTACATGCATGATCACTCTCTCTCTCTGGTACATGCATGATCACTCTCTCTCTCTGGTACATGCATGATCAATCTTCTCTCTCTGGTACATGCATGATCACTCTCTCTCTCTGGTACATGCATGATCACTCTTCTCTCTCTGGTACATGCATGATTAATCTTCTCTCTCTGGTACATGCATGATCACTCTCTCTCTCTGGTACAAGCATGATCACTCTCTCTCTCTGGTACATGCATGATCTCTTTCTCTCTCTGGTGCATTCATGATCACTCTCTCTCTCTCTGGTACATGCATGATCTCTCTATCTCTCTGGTACATGCATGATCACTCTCTCTCTGGTACATGCATGATCTCTCTCTCTCTCTGGTACATGCATGATCAATCTTCTCTCTCTGGTACATGCATGATCACTCTCTCTCTCTGGTACATGCATGATCACTCTCTCTCTCTCTCTGGTACATGCATGATCACTCTTCTCTCTCTGGTACATGCATGATCACTCTTCTCTCTCTGGTACATGCATGATCACTCTCTCTCTCTCTAGTACATGCATGATCACTCTCTCTCTCTGATACATGCATTATCACTCTCTCTCTCTCTGGTACATGCATGATCACTCTCTCTCTCTGGTACATGCATGATCACTCTTCTCTCTCTGGTACATGCATGATCTCTCTCTCTCTCTGGTACATGCATGATCACTCTCTCTCTCTGGTACATGCATGATCACTCTCTCTCTCTGGTACATGCATGATCACTCTCTCTCTCTCTGGTACATGCATGATCAATCTTCTCTCTCCGGTACATGCATGATAACTCTCTCTCTCTGGTACATGCATGATCAATCTTCTCTCTCTGGTACATGCATGATCTCTCTCTCTCTCTGGTACATGCATGATCACTCTCTCTCTCTGGTACATGCATGATCTCTCTCTCTCTCTGGTACATGCATGATCACTCTCTCTCTCTCTCTGGTACATGCATGATCACTCTCTCTCTCTGGTGCATGCATGATCTCTCTCTCTCTCTCTGGTACATGCATGATCACTCTCTCTCTCTGGTACATGCATGATCACTCTCTCTCTCTGGTACATGCATGATCTCTTTCTCTCTCTGGTACATGCATGATCAATCTTCTCTCTCTGGTACATGCATGATCACTCTCTCTCTCTGGTACATGCATGATCACTCTCTCTCTCTGGTACATGCATGATCAATCTTCTCTCTCTGGTACATGCATGATCACTCTCTCTCTCTGGTACATGCATGATCACTCTTCTCTCTCTGGTACATGCATGATTAATCTTCTCTCTCTGGTACATGCATGATCACTCTCTCTCTCTGGTACAAGCATGATCACTCTCTCTCTCTGGTACATGCATGATCTCTTTCTCTCTCTGGTGCATTCATGATCACTCTCTCTCTCTCTGGTACATGCATGATCTCTCTATCTCTCTGGTACATGCATGATCACTCTCTCTCTGGTACATGCATGATCTCTCTCTCTCTCTGGTACATGCATGATCAATCTTCTCTCTCTGGTACATGCATGATCACTCTCTCTCTCTGGTACATGCATGATCACTCTCTCTCTCTCTCTGGTACATGCATGATCACTCTTCTCTCTCTGGTACATGCATGATCACTCTTCTCTCTCTGGTACATGCATGATCACTCTCTCTCTCTGGTACATGCATGATCACTCTCTCTCTCTGGTACATGCATGATCACTCTCTTTCTCTCTCTCTGGTACATGCATGATCACTCTCTCTCTCTGATACATGCATTATCACTCTCTCTCTCTGGTACATGCATGATCACTATCTCTCTCTGGTACATGCATGATCACTCTCTCTCTCTCTCTGGTACATGCATGATCTCTCTCTCTCTCTGGTACATGCATGATCTCTCTCTCTCTCTGGTACATGCATGATCACTCTCTCTCTCTCTCTCTCTGGTACATGCATGATCACTCTCTCTCTCTGATACATGCATTATCACTCTCTCTCTCTGGTACATGCATGATCATTCTCTCTCTCTCTGGTACATGCATGATCACTCTCTCTCTCTGGTACATGCATGATCACTCTCTCTCTCTGGTACATGCATGATCTCTCTCTCTCTGGTACATGCATGATCTCTCTCTCTCTCTCTCTGGTACATGCATGATCAATCTTCTCTCTCTGGTACATGCATGATCACTCTCTCTCTCTGGTACATGCATGATCAATCTTCTCACTCTGGTACATGCATGATCACTCTCTCTCTCTGGTACATGCATGATATCTCTCTCTCTCTCTCTCTTGTACATGCATGATCACTCTCTCTCTCTCTCTGGTACATGCATGATCACTCTCTCTCTCTGGTACATGCATGATCTCTTTCTCTCTCTGGTACATGCATGATCAATCTTCTCTCTCTGGTACATGCATGATCACTCTCTCTCTCTGGTACATGCATGATCACTCTCTCTCTCTGCTCTCTGGTACATGCATGATCACTCTTCTCTCTCTGGTACATGCATGATCAATCTTCTCTCTCTGGTACATGCATGATCACTCTCTCTCTCTGGTACATGCATGATCACTCTCTCTCTCTCTCTGGTACATGCATGATCACTCTTCTCTCTCTGGTACATGCATGATCACTCTTCTCTCTCTGGTACATGCATGATCAATCTTCTCTCTCTGGTACATGCATGATCACTCTCTCTCTCTGGTACATGCATGATCACTCTCTCTCTCTGCTCTCTGGTACATGCATGATCACTCTTCTCTCTCTGGTACATGCATGATCAATCTTCTCTCTCTGGTACATGCATGATCACTCTCTCTCTCTGGTACATGCATGATCACTCTCTCTCTCTCTCTGGTACATGCATGATCACTCTTCTCTCTCTGGTACATGCATGATCACTCTTCTCTCTCTGGTACATGCATGATCACTCTCTCTCTCTGGTACATGCATGATCACTCTCTCTCTCTGGTACATGCATGATCACTCTCTCTCTCTCTGGTACATGCATGATCAATCTTCTCTCTCTGGTACATGCATGATCACTCTCTCTCTCTGGTACATGCATGATCAATCTTCTCTCTCTGGTACATGCATGATCTCTCTCTCTCTCTGGTACATGCATGATCACTCTCTCTCTCTGGTACATGCATGATCTCTCTCTCTCTCTGGTACATGCATGATCACTCTCTCTCTCTGGTAAATGCATGATCACTCTCTCTCTCTGGTGCATGCATGATCTCTTTCTCTCTCTGGTACATGCATGATCAATCTTCTCTCACTGGTACATGCATGATCACTCTCTCTCTCTGGTACATGCATGATCACTCTTCTCTCTCTGGTACATGCATGATCACTCTCTCTCTCTGGTACATGCATGATCAATCTTCTCTCTCTGGTACATGCATGATCTCTCTCTCTCTCTGGTACATGCATGATCACTCTCTCTCTCTGGTACATGCATGATCTCTCTCTCTCTCTGGTACATGCATGATCACTCTCTCTCTCTCTCTGGTACATGCATGATCACTCTCTCTCTCTGGTGCATGCATGATCTCTCTCTCTCTCTGGTACATGCATGATCACTCTCTCTCTCTGGTACATGCATGATCACTCTCTCTCTCTGGTACATGCATGATCTCTTTCTCTCTCTGGTACATGCATGATCAATCTTCTCTCTCTGGTACATGCATGATCACTCCCTCTCTCTGGTACATGCATGATCACTCTCTCTCTCTGGTACATGCATGATCACTCTCTCTCTCTCTCTGGTACATGCATGATCACTCTTCTCTCTCTGGTGCATTCATGATCACTCTCTCTCTCTCTGGTACATGCATGATCTCTCTATCTCTCTGGTACATGCATGATCACTCTCTCTCTGGTACATGCATGATCTCTCTCTCTCTCTGGTACATGCATGATCAATCTTCTCTCTCTGGTACATGCATGATCACTCTCTCTCTCTGGTACATGCATGATCACTCTCTCTCTCTCTCTGGTACATGCATGATCACTCTTCTCTCTCTGGTACATGCATGATCACTCTTCTCTCTCTGGTACATGCATGATCACTCTCTCTCTCTGGTACATGCATGATCACTCTCTCTCTCTGGTACATGCATGATCACTATCTCTCTCTCTCTCTGGTACATGCATGATCACTCTCTCTCTCTGATACATGCATTATCACTCTCTCTCTCTGGTACATGCATGATCACTCTCTCTCTCTGGTACATGCATGATCACTCTCTCTCTCTCTCTGGTACATGCATGATCTCTCTCTCTCTCTGGTACATGCATGATCCCTCTCTAACTCTCTGGTACATGCATGATCAATCTTCTCTCTCTGGTACATGCATGATCACTCTCTCTCTCTGGTACATGCATGATCAATCTTCTCTCTCTGGTACATGCATGATCTCTCTCTCTCTCTCTGGTACATGCATGATCCCTCTCTCTCTCTGGTACATGCATGATCACTCTCTCTCTCTCTCTCTGGTACATGCATGATCACTCTCTCTCTCTGATACCTGCATTATCACTCTCTCTCTCTGGTACATGCATGATCACTCTCTCTCTCTCTGGTACATGCATGATCACTCTCTCTCTCTCTGGTACATGCATGATCACTCTCTCTCTCTGGTACATGCATGATCTCTCTCTCTCTGGTACATGCATGATCTCTCTCTCTCTCTCTGGTACATGCATGATCACTCTCTCTCTCTCTGATACATGCATGATCACTCTCTCTCCCTGGTACATGCATGATCACTCTCTCTCTCTCTGGTACATGCATGATCACTCTCTCTCTCTGGTACATGCATGATCAATCTTCTCTCTCTGGTACATGCATGATCACTCTCTCTCTCTGGTACATGCATGATATCTCTCTCTCTCTCTCTCTGGTACATGCATGATCACTCTCTCTCTCTGGTACATGCATGATCACTCTCTCTCTCTGGTACATGCATGATCTCTTTCTCTCTCTGGTACATGCATGATCAATCTTCTCTCTCTGGTACATGCATGATCACTCTCTCTCTCTGGTATATGCATGATCACTCTCTCTCTCTGGTACATGCATGATCACTCTTCTCTCTCTGGTACATGCATGATCACTCTTCTCTCTCTGGTACATGCATGATCAATCTTCTCTCTCTGGTACATGCATGATCACTCTCTCTCTCTGGTACATGCATGATCACTCTCTCTCTCTCTCTGGTACATGCATGATCACTCTTCTCTCTCTGGTACATGCATGATCACTCTTCTCTCTCTGGTACATGCATGATCACTCTCTCTCTCTGGTACATGCATGATCACTCTCTCTCTCTGGTACATGCATGATCACTCTCTCTCTCTCTGGTACATGCATGATCAATCTTCTCTCTCTGGTACATGCATGATCACTCTCTCTCTCTGGTACATGCATGATCAATCTTCTCTCTCTGGTACATGCATGATCTCTCTCTCTCTCTCTGGTACATGCATGATCACTCTCTCTCTCTGGTACATGCATGATCTCTCTCTCTCTCTGGTACATGCATGATCACTCTCTCTCTCTGGTAAATGCATGATCACTCTCTCTCTCTGGTGCATGCATGATCTCTTTCTCTCTCTGGTACATGCATGATCAATCTTCTCTCACTGGTACATGCATGATCACTCTCTCTCTCTGGTACATGCATGATCACTCTTCTCTCTCTGGTACATGCATGATCACTCTTCTCTCTCTGGTACATGCATGATCACTCTCTCTCTCTCTCTCTGGTACATGCATGATCACTCTCTCTCTCTGGTACATGCATGATCAATCTTCTCTCTCTGGTACATGCATGATCAATCTTCTCTCTCTGGTACATGCATGATCACTTTCTCTCTCTGGTACATGCATGATCAATCTTTTCTCTCTAGTACATGCATGATCACTCTCTCTCTCTCTGGTATATGCATGATCACTCTTCTCTCTCTGGTACATGCATGATCACTCTCTCTCTCTGGTACATGCATGATCACTCTCTCTCTCTGGTACATGCATGATCTCTCTCTCTCTGGTACATGCATGATCACTCTCTCTCTCTCTGGTGCATGCATGATCACTCTCTCTCTCTGATACATGCATGATCACTCTCTCTCTCTGGTACATGCATGATCACTCTCTCTCTCTGGTACATGCATGATCACTCTCTCTCTCTGGTACATGCATGATATCTCTCTCTCTCTGGTACATGCATGATCACTCTCTCTCTCTGGTACATGCATGATCTCTTTCTCTCTCTGGTACATGCATGATCAATCTTCTCTCTCTGGTACATGCATGATCACTCTCTCTCTCTGGTACATGCATGATCACTCTCTCTCTCTGGTACATGCATGATCTCTCTCTCTCTCTCTCTGGTACATGCATGATCAATCTTCTCTCTCTGGTACATGCATGATCTCTCTCTCTCTCTGGTATATGCATGATCACTCTCTCTCTCTGGTACATGCATGATCTCTCTCTCTCTCTCTGGTACATGCATGATCACTCTCTCTCTCTGGTACATGCATGATCAATCTTCTCTCTCTGGTACATGCATGATCAATCTTCTCTCTCTGGTACATGCATCATCAATCTTCTCTCTCTGGTACATGCATGATCAATCTTCTCTCTCTGGTACATGCATGATCACTCTCTCTCTCTGGTACATGCATGATCACTCTCTCTCTCTGGTATATGCATGATCTCTTTCTCTCTCTGGTACATGCATGATCACTCTCTCTCTCTGGTACATGCATGATCACTCTCTCTCTCTGGTACATGCATGATCACTCTTCTCTCTCTGGTACATGCATGATCTCTCTCTCTCTCTGGTACATGCATGATCACTCTTTCTTTCTCTGGTACATGCATGATCTCTCTCTCTCTCTGGTACATGCATGATCACTCTCTCTCTGGTACATGCATGATCACTCTCTCTCTGGTACATGCATGATCAATCTTCTCTCTCTGGTACATGCATGATCTCTCTCTCTCTCTGGTGCATGCATGATCACTCTCTCTCTCTCTGGTACATGCATGATCACTCTCTCTCTCTCTCTGGTACATGCATGATCACTCTCTCTCTCTGGTACATGCATGATCACTCTCTCTCTCTGGTACATGCATGATCACTCTCTCTCTCTGGTACATGCATGATCACTCTCTCACACCTCTGGTACATGCATGATCACTCTCTCTCTCTGGTACATGCATGATCACTCTCTCTCTCTGGTACATGCATGATCACTCTCTCTCTCTCTGGTACATGCATGATCAATCTTCTCTCTCTGGTACATGCATGATCACTCTCTCTCTCTGGTACATGCATGATCAATCTTCTCTCTCTGGTACATGCATGATCACTCTCTCTCTCTGGTACATGCACAATCTCTCTCTCTCTCTCTCTCTGGTACATGCATGATCACTCTCTCTCTCTCTGGTACATGCATGATCACTCTTCTCTCTCTGGTACATGCATGATCACTCTCTCTCTCTCTGGTACATGCATGATCACTCTTCTCTCTCTGGTACATGCATGATCACTCTCTCTCTCTGGTACATGCATGATCACTCACTCTCTCTGGTACATGCATGATCTCTCTCTCTCTCTCTGGTACATGCATGATCACTCTCTCTCTCTCTGGTACATGCATGATCACTCTCTCTCTCTCTCTGGTATATGCATGATCTCTCTCTCTCTCTCTCTGGTACATGCATGATCACTCTCTCTCTCTGGTACATGCATGATCACTCTCTCTCTCTGGTACATAAATTATCTCTCTCTCTCTCTGGTACATGCATGATCACTCTCTCTCTCTGGTACATGCATGATCTCTCTCTCTCTCTCTCTGGTACATGCATGATCACTCTCTCTCTCTCTGGTACATGCATGATCACTCTTCTCTCTCTGGTACATGCATGATCACTCTCTCTCTCTCACTGGTACATGCATGATCACTCTTCTCTCTCTGGTACATGCATGATCACTATCTCTCTCTCTGGTACATGCATGATCACTCTTCTCTCTCTGGTACATGCATGATGACTTTCTCTCTCTCTGGTACATGCATGATCACTCTCTCTCCCTGGTACATGCATGATCACTCTCTCTCTCTCTGGTACATGCATGATCACTCTCTCTCTCTGGTACATGCATGATCAATCTTCTCTCTCTGGTACATGCATGATCAATCTTCTCTCTCTGGTACATGCATGATCACTCTCTCTCTCTGGTACATGCATGATCAATCTTTTCTCTCTAGTACATGCATGATCACTCTCTCTCTCTCTGGTATATGCATGATCACTCTTCTCTCTCTGGTACATGCATGATCACTCTCTCTCTCTGGTACATGCATGATCACTCTCTCTCTCTGGTACATGCATGATCTCTCTCTCTCTGGTACATGCATGATCACTCTCTCTCTCTCTGGTGCATGCATGATCACTCTCTCTCTCTGATACATGCATGATCACTCTCTCTCTCTGGTACATGCATGATCACTCTCTCTCTCTGGTACATGCATGATCACTCTCTCTCTCTGGTACATGCATGATATCTCTCTCTCTCTGGTACATGCATGATCACTCTCTCTCTCTGGTACATGCATGATCTCTTTCTCTCTCTGGTACATGCATGATCAATCTTCTCTCTCTGGTACATGCATGATCACTCTCTCTCTCTGGTACATGCATGATCACTCTCTCTCTCTGGTACATGCATGATCACTCTTCTCTCTCTGGTACATGCATGATATCTCTCTCTCTCTGGTACATGCATGATCACTCTCTCTCTCTGGTACATGCATGATCTCTTTCTCTCTCTGGTACATGCATGATCAATCTTCTCTCTCTGGTACATGCATGATCACTCTCTCTCTCTGGTACATGCATGATCACTCTCTCTCTCTGGTACATGCATGATCTCTCTCTCTCTCTCTCTGGTACATGCATGATCAATCTTCTCTCTCTGGTACATGCATGATCTCTCTCTCTCTCTGGTATATGCATGATCACTCTCTCTCTCTGGTACATGCATGATCTCTCTCTCTCTCTCTGGTACATGCATGATCACTCTCTCTCTCTGGTACATGCATGATCAATCTTCTCTCTCTGGTACATGCATGATCAATCTTCTCTCTCTGGTACATGCATCATCAATCTTCTCTCTCTGGTACATGCATGATCAATCTTCTCTCTCTGGTACATGCATGATCACTCTCTCTCTCTGGTACATGCATGATCTCTCTCTCTCTCTGGTATATGCATGATCTCTTTCTCTCTCTGGTACATGCATGATCACTCTCTCTCTCTGGTACATGCATGATCACTCTCTCTCTCTGGTACATGCATGATCACTCTTCTCTCTCTGGTACATGCATGATCTCTCTCTCTCTCTGGTACATGCATGATCACTCTTTCTTTCTCTGGTACATGCATGATCTCTCTCTCTCTCTGGTACATGCATGATCACTCTCTCTCTGGTACATGCATGATCACTCTCTCTCTGGTACATGCATGATCAATCTTCTCTCTCTGGTACATGCATGATCTCTCTCTCTCTCTGGTGCATGCATGATCACTCTCTCTCTCTCTGGTACATGCATGATCACTCTCTCTCTCTCTCTGGTACATGCATGATCACTCTCTCTCTCTGGTACATGCATGATCACTCTCTCTCTCTGGTACATGCATGATCACTCTCTCTCTCTGGTACATGCATGATCACTCTCTCACACCTCTGGTACATGCATGATCACTCTCTCTCTCTGGTACATGCATGATCACTCTCTCTCTCTGGTACATGCATGATCACTCTCTCTCTCTCTGGTACACGCATGATCAATCTTCTCTCTCTGGTACATGCATGATCACTCTCTCTCTCTGGTACATGCATGATCAATCTTCTCTCTCTGGTACATGCATGATCACTCTCTCTCTCTGGTACATGCACAATCTCTCTCTCTCTCTCTCTGGTACATGCATGATCACTCTCTCTCTCTCTGGTACATGCATGATCACTCTTCTCTCTCTGGTACATGCATGATCACTCTCTCTCTCTCTGGTACATGCATGATCACTCTTCTCTCTCTGGTACATGCATGATCACTCTCTCTCTCTGGTACATGCATGATCACTCACTCTCTCTGGTACATGCATGATCTCTCTCTCTCTCTCTGGTACATGCATGATCACTCTCTCTCTCTCTGGTACATGCATGATCACTCTCTCTCTCTCTCTGGTATATGCATGATCTCTCTCTCTCTCTCTCTGGTACATGCATGATCACTCTCTCTCTCTGGTACATGCATGATCACTCTCTCTCTCTGGTACATAAATTATCTCTCTCTCTCTCTGGTACATGCATGATCACTCTCTCTCTCTGGTACATGCATGATCTCTCTCTCTCTCTCTCTGGTACATGCATGATCACTCTCTCTCTCTCTGGTACATGCATGATCACTCTTCTCTCTCTGGTACATGCATGATCACTCTCTCTCTCTCACTGGTACATGCATGATCACTCTTCTCTCTCTGGTACATGCATGATCACTATCTCTCTCTCTGGTACATGCATGATCACTCTTCTCTCTCT
Source organism: Eucyclogobius newberryi (assembly GCF_026437365.1). Lineage (NCBI taxonomy): Eukaryota > Metazoa > Chordata > Actinopteri > Gobiiformes > Gobiidae > Eucyclogobius > Eucyclogobius newberryi. The sequence goes on along the minus strand of NW_027316500.1, from coordinate 8,825,251 downwards.
GGTACATGCATGATGACTTTCTCTCTCTCTGGTACATGCATGATCACTCTCTCTCCCTGGTACATGCATGATCACTCTCTCTCTCTCTGGTACATGCATGATCACTCTCTCTCTCTGGTACATGCATGATCAATCTTCTCTCTCTGGTACATGCATGATCAATCTTCTCTCTCTGGTACATGCATGATCACTCTCTCTCTCTGGTACATGCATGATCAATCTTTTCTCTCTAGTACATGCATGATCACTCTCTCTCTCTCTGGTATATGCATGATCACTCTTCTCTCTCTGGTACATGCATGATCACTCTCTCTCTCTGGTACATGCATGATCACTCTCTCTCTCTGGTACATGCATGATCTCTCTCTCTCTGGTACATGCATGATCACTCTCTCTCTCTCTGGTGCATGCATGATCACTCTCTCTCTCTGATACATGCATGATCACTCTCTCTCTCTGGTACATGCATGATCACTCTCTCTCTCTGGTACATGCATGATCACTCTCTCTCTCTGGTACATGCATGATATCTCTCTCTCTCTGGTACATGCATGATCACTCTCTCTCTCTGGTACATGCATGATCTCTTTCTCTCTCTGGTACATGCATGATCAATCTTCTCTCTCTGGTACATGCATGATCACTCTCTCTCTCTGGTACATGCATGATCACTCTCTCTCTCTGGTACATGCATGATCACTCTTCTCTCTCTGGTACATGCATGATCACTCTTCTCTCTCTGGTACATGCATGATCACTCTCTCTCTCTCTGGTACATGCATGATCTCTTTCTCTCTCTGGTACATGCATGATCAATCTTCTCTCTCTGGTACATGCATGATCACTCTCTCTCTCTGGTACATGCATGATCACTCTTCTCTCTCTGGTACATGCATGATCACTCTTCTCTCTCTGGTACATGCATGATCACTCTCTCTCTCTGGTACATGCATGATCACTCTCTCTCTCTCTGGTACATGCATGATCACTCTCTCTCTCTGGTACATGCATGATCTCTTTCTCTCTCTGGTACATGCATGATCAATCTTCTCTCTCTGGTACATGCATGATCAATCTTCTCTCTCTGGTACATGCATGATCACTCTCTCTCTCTGGTACATGCATGATCTCTCTCTCTCTCTCTCTGGTACATGCATGATCACTCTCTCTCTCTGGTACATGCATGATCACTCTCTCTCTCTGGTACATGCATGATCTCTTTCTCTCTCTGGTACATGCATGATCAATCTTCTCTCTCTGGTACATGCATGATCACTCTCTCTCTCTGGTACATGCATGATCACTCTCTCTCTCTGGTACATGCATGATCACTCTTCTCTCTCTGGTACATGCATGATCACTCTTCTCTCTCTGGTACATGCATGATCAATCTTCTCTCTCTGGTACATGCATGATCACTCTCTCTCTCTGGTACATGCATGATCACTCTCTCTCTCTGGTACATGCATGATCACTCTCTCTCTCTGGTACATGCATGATCACTCTCTCTCTCTCTGGTACATGCATGATCAATCTTCTCTCTCTGGTACATGCATGATCACTCTCTCTCTCTCTGGTACATGCATGATCAATCTTCTCTCTCTGGTACATGCATGATCTCTCTCTCTCTCTCTCTGGTACATTCATGATCACTCTCTCTCTCTGGAACATGCATGATCTCTCTCTCTCTCTTGTACATGCTTGATCACTCTCTCTCTCTGGTACATGCATGATCACTCTCTCTCTCTCTGGTACATGCATGATCACTCTCTCTCTCTGGTACATGCATGATCTCTCTCTCTCTCTCTGGTACATGCATGATCACTCTCTCTCTCTCTAGTATATGCATGATCACTCTCTCTCTCTGATACATGCATTATCACTCTCTCTCTCTGGTACATGCATGATCACTCTCTCTCTCTGGTACATGCATGATCACTCTCTCTCTCTGGTGCATGCATGATCTCTTTCTCTCTCTGGTACATGCATGATCAATCTTCTCTCTCTGGTACATGCATGATCACTCTCTCTCTCTGGTACATGCATGATCACTCTTCTCTCTCTGGTACATGCATGATCACTCTTCTCTCTCTGGTACATGCATGATCACTCTCTCTCTGGTACATGCATGATCACTCTCTCTCTCTGGTAAATGCATGATCACTCTCTCTCTCTGGTACATGCATGATCTCTCTCTCTCTCTCTGGTACATGCATGATCACTCTCTCTCTCTCTAGTACATGCATGATCACTCTCTCTCTCTGATACATGCATTATCACTCTCTCTCTCTCTGGTACATGCATGATCACTCTCTCTCTCTGGTACATGCATGATCACTCTTCTCTCTCTGGTACATGCATGATCTCTCTCTCTCTCTGGTACATGCATGATCACTCTCTCTCTCTGGTACATGCATGATCACTCTCTCTCTCTGGTACATGCATGATCACTCTCTCTCTCTCTGGTACATGCATGATCAATCTTCTCTCTCCGGTACATGCATGATAACTCTCTCTCTCTGGTACATGCATGATCAATCTTCTCTCTCTGGTACATGCATGATCTCTCTCTCTCTCTGGTACATGCATGATCACTCTCTCTCTCTGGTACATGCATTATCTCTCTCTCTCTCTGGTACATGCATGATCACTCTCTCTCTCTCTCTGGTACATGCATGATCACTCTCTCTCTCTGGTGCATGCATGATCTCTCTCTCTCTCTCTGGTACATGCATGATCACTCTCTCTCTCTGGTACATGCATGATCACTCTCTCTCTCTGGTACATGCATGATCTCTTTCTCTCTCTGGTACATGCATGATCAATCTTCTCTCTCTGGTACATGCATGATCACTCTCTCTCTCTGGTACATGCATGATCACTCTCTCTCTCTGGTACATGCATGATCAATCTTCTCTCTCTGGTACATGCATGATCACTCTCTCTCTCTGGTACATGCATGATCACTCTTCTCTCTCTGGTACATGCATGATTAATCTTCTCTCTCTGGTACATGCATGATCACTCTCTCTCTCTGGTACAAGCATGATCACTCTCTCTCTCTGGTACATGCATGATCTCTTTCTCTCTCTGGTGCATTCATGATCACTCTCTCTCTCTCTGGTACATGCATGATCTCTCTATCTCTCTGGTACATGCATGATCACTCTCTCTCTGGTACATGCATGATCTCTCTCTCTCTCTGGTACATGCATGATCAATCTTCTCTCTCTGGTACATGCATGATCACTCTCTCTCTCTGGTACATGCATGATCACTCTCTCTCTCTCTCTGGTACATGCATGATCACTCTTCTCTCTCTGGTACATGCATGATCACTCTTCTCTCTCTGGTACATGCATGATCACTCTCTCTCTCTCTAGTACATGCATGATCACTCTCTCTCTCTGATACATGCATTATCACTCTCTCTCTCTCTGGTACATGCATGATCACTCTCTCTCTCTGGTACATGCATGATCACTCTTCTCTCTCTGGTACATGCATGATCTCTCTCTCTCTCTGGTACATGCATGATCACTCTCTCTCTCTGGTACATGCATGATCACTCTCTCTCTCTGGTACATGCATGATCACTCTCTCTCTCTCTGGTACATGCATGATCAATCTTCTCTCTCCGGTACATGCATGATAACTCTCTCTCTCTGGTACATGCATGATCAATCTTCTCTCTCTGGAACATGCATGATCTCTCTCTCTCTCTGGTACATGCATGATCACTCTCTCTCTCTGGTACATGCATGATCTCTCTCTCTCTCTGGTACATGCATGATCACTCTCTCTCTCTCTCTGGTACATGCATGATCACTCTCTCTCTCTGGTGCATGCATGATCTCTCTCTCTCTCTCTGGTACATGCATGATCACTCTCTCTCTCTGGTACATGCATGATCACTCTCTCTCTCTGGTACATGCATGATCTCTTTCTCTCTCTGGTACATGCATGATCAATCTTCTCTCTCTGGTACATGCATGATCACTCTCTCTCTCTGGTACATGCATGATCACTCTCTCTCTCTGGTACATGCATGATCAATCTTCTCTCTCTGGTACATGCATGATCACTCTCTCTCTCTGGTACATGCATGATCACTCTTCTCTCTCTGGTACATGCATGATTAATCTTCTCTCTCTGGTACATGCATGATCACTCTCTCTCTCTGGTACAAGCATGATCACTCTCTCTCTCTGGTACATGCATGATCTCTTTCTCTCTCTGGTGCATTCATGATCACTCTCTCTCTCTCTGGTACATGCATGATCTCTCTATCTCTCTGGTACATGCATGATCACTCTCTCTCTGGTACATGCATGATCTCTCTCTCTCTCTGGTACATGCATGATCAATCTTCTCTCTCTGGTACATGCATGATCACTCTCTCTCTCTGGTACATGCATGATCACTCTCTCTCTCTCTCTGGTACATGCATGATCACTCTTCTCTCTCTGGTACATGCATGATCACTCTTCTCTCTCTGGTACATGCATGATCACTCTCTCTCTCTGGTACATGCATGATCACTCTCTCTCTCTGGTACATGCATGATCACTCTCTTTCTCTCTCTCTGGTACATGCATGATCACTCTCTCTCTCTGATACATGCATTATCACTCTCTCTCTCTGGTACATGCATGATCACTATCTCTCTCTGGTACATGCATGATCACTCTCTCTCTCTCTCTGGTACATGCATGATCTCTCTCTCTCTCTGGTACATGCATGATCTCTCTCTCTCTCTGGTACATGCATGATCACTCTCTCTCTCTCTCTCTCTGGTACATGCATGATCACTCTCTCTCTCTGATACATGCATTATCACTCTCTCTCTCTGGTACATGCATGATCATTCTCTCTCTCTCTGGTACATGCATGATCACTCTCTCTCTCTGGTACATGCATGATCACTCTCTCTCTCTGGTACATGCATGATCTCTCTCTCTCTGGTACATGCATGATCTCTCTCTCTCTCTCTCTGGTACATGCATGATCAATCTTCTCTCTCTGGTACATGCATGATCACTCTCTCTCTCTGGTACATGCATGATCAATCTTCTCACTCTGGTACATGCATGATCACTCTCTCTCTCTGGTACATGCATGATATCTCTCTCTCTCTCTCTCTGGTACATGCATGATCACTCTCTCTCTCTCTGGTACATGCATGATCACTCTCTCTCTCTGGTACATGCATGATCTCTTTCTCTCTCTGGTACATGCATGATCAATCTTCTCTCTCTGGTACATGCATGATCACTCTCTCTCTCTGGTACATGCATGATCACTCTCTCTCTCTGCTCTCTGGTACATGCATGATCACTCTTCTCTCTCTGGTACATGCATGATCAATCTTCTCTCTCTGGTACATGCATGATCACTCTCTCTCTCTGGTACATGCATGATCACTCTCTCTCTCTCTCTGGTACATGCATGATCACTCTTCTCTCTCTGGTACATGCATGATCACTCTTCTCTCTCTGGTACATGCATGATCAATCTTCTCTCTCTGGTACATGCATGATCACTCTCTCTCTCTGGTACATGCATGATCACTCTCTCTCTCTGCTCTCTGGTACATGCATGATCACTCTTCTCTCTCTGGTACATGCATGATCAATCTTCTCTCTCTGGTACATGCATGATCACTCTCTCTCTCTGGTACATGCATGATCACTCTCTCTCTCTCTCTGGTACATGCATGATCACTCTTCTCTCTCTGGTACATGCATGATCACTCTTCTCTCTCTGGTACATGCATGATCACTCTCTCTCTCTGGTACATGCATGATCACTCTCTCTCTCTGGTACATGCATGATCACTCTCTCTCTCTCTGGTACATGCATGATCAATCTTCTCTCTCTGGTACATGCATGATCACTCTCTCTCTCTGGTACATGCATGATCAATCTTCTCTCTCTGGTACATGCATGATCTCTCTCTCTCTCTGGTACATGCATGATCACTCTCTCTCTCTTGTACATGCATGATCTCTCTCTCTCTCTCTGGTACATGCATGATCACTCTCTCTCTCTGGTAAATGCATGATCACTCTCTCTCTCTGGTGCATGCATGATCTCTTTCTCTCTCTGGTACATGCATGATCAATCTTCTCTCACTGGTACATGCATGATCACTCTCTCTCTCTGGTACATGCATGATCACTCTTCTCTCTCTGGTACATGCATGATCACTCTCTCTCTCTGGTACATGCATGATCAATCTTCTCTCTCTGGTACATGCATGATCTCTCTCTCTCTCTGGTATATGCATGATCACTCTCTCTCTCTGGTACATGCATGATCTCTCTCTCTCTCTGGTACATGCATGATCACTCTCTCTCTCTCTCTGGTACATGCATGATCACTCTCTCTCTCTGGTGCATGCATGATCTCTCTCTCTCTCTGGTACATGCATGATCACTCTCTCTCTCTGGTACATGCATGATCACTCTCTCTCTCTGGTACATGCATGATCTCTTTCTCTCTCTGGTACATGCATGATCAATCTTCTCTCTCTGGTACATGCATGATCACTCCCTCTCTCTGGTACATGCATGATCACTCTCTCTCTCTGGTACATGCATGATCACTCTCTCTCTCTCTCTGGTACATGCATGATCACTCTTCTCTCTCTGGTGCATTCATGATCACTCTCTCTCTCTCTGGTACATGCATGATCTCTCTATCTCTCTGGTACATGCATGATCACTCTCTCTCTGGTACATGCATGATCTCTCTCTCTCTCTGGTACATGCATGATCAATCTTCTCTCTCTGGTACATGCATGATCACTCTCTCTCTCTGGTACATGCATGATCACTCTCTCTCTCTCTCTGGTACATGCATGATCACTCTTCTCTCTCTGGTACATGCATGATCACTCTTCTCTCTCTGGTACATGCATGATCACTCTCTCTCTCTGGTACATGCATGATCACTCTCTCTCTCTGGTACATGCATGATCACTATCTCTCTCTCTCTCTGGTACATGCATGATCACTCTCTCTCTCTGATACATGCATTATCACTCTCTCTCTCTGGTACATGCATGATCACTCTCTCTCTCTGGTACATGCATGATCACTCTCTCTCTCTCTCTGGTACATGCATGATCTCTCTCTCTCTCTGGTACATGCATGATCCCTCTCTAACTCTCTGGTACATGCATGATCAATCTTCTCTCTCTGGTACATGCATGATCACTCTCTCTCTCTGGTACATGCATGATCAATCTTCTCTCTCTGGTACATGCATGATCTCTCTCTCTCTCTCTGGTACATGCATGATCCCTCTCTCTCTCTGGTACATGCATGATCACTCTCTCTCTCTCTCTCTGGTACATGCATGATCACTCTCTCTCTCTGATACCTGCATTATCACTCTCTCTCTCTGGTACATGCATGATCACTCTCTCTCTCTCTGGTACATGCATGATCACTCTCTCTCTCTCTGGTACATGCATGATCACTCTCTCTCTCTGGTACATGCATGATCTCTCTCTCTCTGGTACATGCATGATCTCTCTCTCTCTCTCTGGTACATGCATGATCACTCTCTCTCTCTCTGATACATGCATGATCACTCTCTCTCCCTGGTACATGCATGATCACTCTCTCTCTCTCTGGTACATGCATGATCACTCTCTCTCTCTGGTACATGCATGATATCTCTCTCTCTCTCTCTCTGGTACATGCATGATCACTCTCTCTCTCTGGTACATGCATGATCACTCTCTCTCTCTGGTACATGCATGATCTCTTTCTCTCTCTGGTACATGCATGATCAATCTTCTCTCTCTGGTACATGCATGATCACTCTCTCTCTCTGGTATATGCATGATCACTCTCTCTCTCTGGTACATGCATGATCACTCTTCTCTCTCTGGTACATGCATGATCACTCTTCTCTCTCTGGTACATGCATGATCAATCTTCTCTCTCTGGTACATGCATGATCACTCTCTCTCTCTGGTACATGCATGATCACTCTCTCTCTCTCTCTGGTACATGCATGATCACTCTTCTCTCTCTGGTACATGCATGATCACTCTTCTCTCTCTGGTACATGCATGATCACTCTCTCTCTCTGGTACATGCATGATCACTCTCTCTCTCTGGTACATGCATGATCACTCTCTCTCTCTCTGGTACATGCATGATCAATCTTCTCTCTCTGGTACATGCATGATCACTCTCTCTCTCTGGTACATGCATGATCAATCTTCTCTCTCTGGTACATGCATGATCTCTCTCTCTCTCTGGTACATGCATGATCACTCTCTCTCTCTGGTACATGCATGATCTCTCTCTCTCTCTGGTACATGCATGATCACTCTCTCTCTCTGGTAAATGCATGATCACTCTCTCTCTCTGGTGCATGCATGATCTCTTTCTCTCTCTGGTACATGCATGATCAATCTTCTCTCACTGGTACATGCATGATCACTCTCTCTCTCTGGTACATGCATGATCACTCTTCTCTCTCTGGTACATGCATGATCACTCTTCTCTCTCTGGTACATGCATGATCACTCTCTCTCTCTCTCTCTGGTACATGCATGATCACTCTCTCTCTCTGGTACATGCATGATCACTCTCTCTCTCTGGTACATGCATGATCTCTCTCTCTCTCTCTGGTACATGCATGATCACTCTCTCTCTCTCTCTGGTACATGCATGATCACTCTCTCTCTCTGATACATGCATTATCACTCTCTCTCTCTGGTACATGCATGATCACTCTCTCTCTCTGGTACATGCATGATCTCTTTCTCTCTCTGGTACATGCATGATCAATCTTCTCTCTCTGGTACATGCATGATCACTCTCTCTCTCTGGTACATGCATGATCACTCTCTCTCTCTGGTACATGCATGATCACTCTTCTCTCTCTGGTACATGCATGATCACTCTCTCTCTCTCTCTCTGGTACATGCATGATCACTCTCTCTCTCTGGTACATGCATGATCTCTTTCTCTCTCTGGTACATGCATGATCAATCTTCTCTCTCTGGTACATGCATGATCACTCTCTCTCTCTGGTACATGCATGATCACTCTCTCTCTCTGGTACATGCATGATCAATCTTCTCTCTCTGGTACATGCATGATCACTCTCTCTCTCTGGTACATGCATGATCACTCTTCTCTCTCTGGTACATGCATGATTAATCTTCTCTCTCTGGTACATGCATGATCACTCTCTCTCTCTGGTACAAGCATGATCACTCTCTCTCTCTGGTACATGCATGATCTCTTTCTCTCTCTGGTGCATTCATGATCACTCTCTCTCTCTCTGGTACATGCATGATCTCTCTATCTCTCTGGTACATGCATGATCACTCTCTCTCTGGTACATGCATGATCTCTCTCTCTCTCTGGTACATGCATGATCAATCTTCTCTCTCTGGTACATGCATGATCACTCTCTCTCTCTGGTACATGCATGATCACTCTCTCTCTCTCTCTGGTACATGCATGATCACTCTTCTCTCTCTGGTACATGCATGATCACTCTTCTCTCTCTGGTACATGCATGATCACTCTCTCTCTCTCTAGTACATGCATGATCACTCTCTCTCTCTCATACATGCATTATCACTCTCTCTCTCTCTGGTACATGCATGATCACTCTCTCTCTCTGGTACATGCATGATCACTCTTCTCTCTCTGGTACATGCATGATCTCTCTCTCTCTCTGGTACATGCATGATCACTCTCTCTCTCTGGTACATGCATGATCACTCTCTCTCTCTGGTACATGCATGATCACTCTCTCTCTCTCTGGTACATGCATGATCAATCTTCTCTCTCCGGTACATGCATGATAACTCTCTCTCTCTGGTACATGCATGATCAATCTTCTCTCTCTGGTACATGCATGATCTCTCTCTCTCTCTGGTACATGCATGATCACTCTCTCTCTCTGGTACATGCATGATCTCTCTCTCTCTCTGGTACATGCATGATCACTCTCTCTCTCTCTCTGGTACATGCATGATCACTCTCTCTCTCTGGTGCATGCATGATCTCTCTCTCTCTCTCTGGTACATGCATGATCACTCTCTCTCTCTGGTACATGCATGATCACTCTCTCTCTCTGGTACATGCATGATCTCTTTCTCTCTCTGGTACATGCATGATCAATCTTCTCTCTCTGGTACATGCATGATCACTCTCTCTCTCTGGTACATGCATGATCACTCTCTCTCTCTGGTACATGCATGATCAATCTTCTCTCTCTGGTACATGCATGATCACTCTCTCTCTCTGGTACATGCATGATCACTCTTCTCTCTCTGGTACATGCATGATTAATCTTCTCTCTCTGGTACATGCATGATCACTCTCTCTCTCTGGTACAAGCATGATCACTCTCTCTCTCTGGTACATGCATGATCTCTTTCTCTCTCTGGTGCATTCATGATCACTCTCTCTCTCTCTGGTACATGCATGATCTCTCTATCTCTCTGGTACATGCATGATCACTCTCTCTCTGGTACATGCATGATCTCTCTCTCTCTCTGGTACATGCATGATCAATCTTCTCTCTCTGGTACATGCATGATCACTCTCTCTCTCTGGTACATGCATGATCACTCTCTCTCTCTCTCTGGTACATGCATGATCACTCTTCTCTCTCTGGTACATGCATGATCACTCTTCTCTCTCTGGTACATGCATGATCACTCTCTCTCTCTGGTACATGCATGATCACTCTCTCTCTCTGGTACATGCATGATCACTCTCTTTCTCTCTCTCTGGTACATGCATGATCACTCTCTCTCTCTGATACATGCATTATCACTCTCTCTCTCTGGTACATGCATGATCACTCTCTCTCTCTGGTACATGCATGATCACTCTCTCTCTCTCTCTGGTACATGCATGATCTCTCTCTCTCTCTGGTACATGCATGATCCCTCTCTAACTCTCTGGTACATGCATGATCAATCTTCTCTCTCTGGTACATGCATGATCACTCTCTCTCTCTGGTACATGCATGATCAATCTTCTCTCTCTGGTACATGCATGATCTCTCTCTCTCTCTGGTACATGCATGATCTCTCTCTCTCTCTGGTACATGCATGATCACTCTCTCTCTCTCTCTCTCTGGTACATGCATGATCACTCTCTCTCTCTGATACATGCATTATCACTCTCTCTCTCTGGTACATGCATGATCATTCTCTCTCTCTCTGGTACATGCATGATCACTCTCTCTCTCTGGTACATGCATGATCACTCTCTCTCTCTGGTACATGCATGATCTCTCTCTCTCTGGTACATGCATGATCTCTCTCTCTCTCTCTCTCTGGTACATGCATGATCAATCTTCTCTCTCTGGTACATGCATGATCACTCTCTCTCTCTGGTACATGCATGATCAATCTTCTCACTCTGGTACATGCATGATCACTCTCTCTCTCTGGTACATGCATGATATCTCTCTCTCTCTCTCTCTGGTACATGCATGATCACTCTCTCTCTCTCTGGTACATGCATGATCACTCTCTCTCTCTGGTACATGCATGATCTCTTTCTCTCTCTGGTACATGCATGATCAATCTTCTCTCTCTGGTACATGCATGATCACTCTCTCTCTCTCTGGTACATGCATGATCACTCTCTCTCTCTGCTCTCTGGTACATGCATGATCACTCTTCTCTCTCTGGTACATGCATGATCAATCTTCTCTCTCTGGTACATGCATGATCACTCTCTCTCTCTGGTACATGCATGATCACTCTCTCTCTCTCTCTGGTACATGCATGATCACTCTTCTCTCTCTGGTACATGCATGATCACTCTTCTCTCTCTGGTACATGCATGATCAATCTTCTCTCTCTGGTACATGCATGATCACTCTCTCTCTCTGGTACATGCATGATCACTCTCTCTCTCTGCTCTCTGGTACATGCATGATCACTCTTCTCTCTCTGGTACATGCATGATCAATCTTCTCTCTCTGGTACATGCATGATCACTCTCTCTCTCTGGTACATGCATGATCACTCTCTCTCTCTCTCTGGTACATGCATGATCACTCTTCTCTCTCTGGTACATGCATGATCACTCTTCTCTCTCTGGTACATGCATGATCACTCTCTCTCTCTGGTACATGCATGATCACTCTCTCTCTCTGGTACATGCATGATCACTCTCTCTCTCTCTGGTACATGCATGATCAATCTTCTCTCTCTGGTACATGCATGATCACTCTCTCTCTCTGGTACATGCATGATCAATCTTCTCTCTCTGGTACATGCATGATCTCTCTCTCTCTCTGGTACATGCATGATCACTCTCTCTCTCTGGTACATGCATGATCTCTCTCTCTCTCTGGTACATGCATGATCACTCTCTCTCTCTGGTAAATGCATGATCACTCTCTCTCTCTGGTGCATGCATGATCTCTTTCTCTCTCTGGTACATGCATGATCAATCTTCTCTCACTGGTACATGCATGATCACTCTCTCTCTCTGGTACAAGCATGATCACTCTCTCTCTCTGGTACATGCATGATCTCTTTCTCTCTCTGGTGCATTCATGATCACTCTCTCTCTCTCTGGTACATGCATGATCTCTCTATCTCTCTGGTACATGCATGATCACTCTCTCTCTGGTACATGCATGATCTCTCTCTCTCTCTGGTACATGCATGATCAATCTTCTCTCTCTGGTACATGCATGATCACTCTCTCTCTCTGGTACATGCATGATCACTCTCTCTCTCTCTCTGGTACATGCATGATCACTCTTCTCTCTCTGGTACATGCATGATCACTCTTCTCTCTCTGGTACATGCATGATCACTCTCTCTCTCTCTAGTACATGCATGATCACTCTCTCTCTCTCATACATGCATTATCACTCTCTCTCTCTCTGGTACATGCATGATCACTCTCTCTCTCTGGTACATGCATGATCACTCTTCTCTCTCTGGTACATGCATGATCTCTCTCTCTCTCTGGTACATGCATGATCACTCTCTCTCTCTGGTACATGCATGATCACTCTCTCTCTCTGGTACATGCATGATCACTCTCTCTCTCTCTGGTACATGCATGATCAATCTTCTCTCTCCGGTACATGCATGATAACTCTCTCTCTCTGGTACATGCATGATCAATCTTCTCTCTCTGGTACATGCATGATCTCTCTCTCTCTCTGGTACATGCATGATCACTCTCTCTCTCTGGTACATGCATGATCTCTCTCTCTCTCTGGTACATGCATGATCACTCTCTCTCTCTCTCTGGTACATGCATGATCACTCTCTCTCTCTGGTGCATGCATGATCTCTCTCTCTCTCTCTGGTACATGCATGATCACTCTCTCTCTCTGGTACATGCATGATCACTCTCTCTCTCTGGTACATGCATGATCTCTTTCTCTCTCTGGTACATGCATGATCAATCTTCTCTCTCTGGTACATGCATGATCACTCTCTCTCTCTGGTACATGCATGATCACTCTCTCTCTCTGGTACATGCATGATCAATCTTCTCTCTCTGGTACATGCATGATCACTCTCTCTCTCTGGTACATGCATGATCACTCTTCTCTCTCTGGTACATGCATGATTAATCTTCTCTCTCTGGTACATGCATGATCACTCTCTCTCTCTGGTACAAGCATGATCACTCTCTCTCTCTGGTACATGCATGATCTCTTTCTCTCTCTGGTGCATTCATGATCACTCTCTCTCTCTCTGGTACATGCATGATCTCTCTATCTCTCTGGTACATGCATGATCACTCTCTCTCTGGTACATGCATGATCTCTCTCTCTCTCTGGTACATGCATGATCAATCTTCTCTCTCTGGTACATGCATGATCACTCTCTCTCTCTGGTACATGCATGATCACTCTCTCTCTCTCTCTGGTACATGCATGATCACTCTTCTCTCTCTGGTACATGCATGATCACTCTTCTCTCTCTGGTACATGCATGATCACTCTCTCTCTCTGGTACATGCATGATCACTCTCTCTCTCTGGTACATGCATGATCACTCTCTTTCTCTCTCTCTGGTACATGCATGATCACTCTCTCTCTCTGATACATGCATTATCACTCTCTCTCTCTGGTACATGCATGATCACTCTCTCTCTCTGGTACATGCATGATCACTCTCTCTCTCTCTCTGGTACATGCATGATCTCTCTCTCTCTCTGGTACATGCATGATCCCTCTCTAACTCTCTGGTACATGCATGATCAATCTTCTCTCTCTGGTACATGCATGATCACTCTCTCTCTCTGGTACATGCATGATCAATCTTCTCTCTCTGGTACATGCATGATCTCTCTCTCTCTCTGGTACATGCATGATCTCTCTCTCTCTCTGGTACATGCATGATCACTCTCTCTCTCTCTCTCTCTGGTACATGCATGATCACTCTCTCTCTCTGATACATGCATTATCACTCTCTCTCTCTGGTACATGCATGATCATTCTCTCTCTCTCTGGTACATGCATGATCACTCTCTCTCTCTGGTACATGCATGATCACTCTCTCTCTCTGGTACATGCATGATCTCTCTCTCTCTGGTACATGCATGATCTCTCTCTCTCTCTCTCTCTGGTACATGCATGATCAATCTTCTCTCTCTGGTACATGCATGATCACTCTCTCTCTCTGGTACATGCATGATCAATCTTCTCACTCTGGTACATGCATGATCACTCTCTCTCTCTGGTACATGCATGATATCTCTCTCTCTCTCTCTCTGGTACATGCATGATCACTCTCTCTCTCTCTGGTACATGCATGATCACTCTCTCTCTCTGGTACATGCATGATCTCTTTCTCTCTCTGGTACATGCATGATCAATCTTCTCTCTCTGGTACATGCATGATCACTCTCTCTCTCTCTGGTACATGCATGATCACTCTCTCTCTCTGCTCTCTGGTACATGCATGATCACTCTTCTCTCTCTGGTACATGCATGATCAATCTTCTCTCTCTGGTACATGCATGATCACTCTCTCTCTCTGGTACATGCATGATCACTCTCTCTCTCTCTCTGGTACATGCATGATCACTCTTCTCTCTCTGGTACATGCATGATCACTCTTCTCTCTCTGGTACATGCATGATCAATCTTCTCTCTCTGGTACATGCATGATCACTCTCTCTCTCTGGTACATGCATGATCACTCTCTCTCTCTGCTCTCTGGTACATGCATGATCACTCTTCTCTCTCTGGTACATGCATGATCAATCTTCTCTCTCTGGTACATGCATGATCACTCTCTCTCTCTGGTACATGCATGATCACTCTCTCTCTCTCTCTGGTACATGCATGATCACTCTTCTCTCTCTGGTACATGCATGATCACTCTTCTCTCTCTGGTACATGCATGATCACTCTCTCTCTCTGGTACATGCATGATCACTCTCTCTCTCTGGTACATGCATGATCACTCTCTCTCTCTCTGGTACATGCATGATCAATCTTCTCTCTCTGGTACATGCATGATCACTCTCTCTCTCTGGTACATGCATGATCAATCTTCTCTCTCTGGTACATGCATGATCTCTCTCTCTCTCTGGTACATGCATGATCACTCTCTCTCTCTGGTACATGCATGATCTCTCTCTCTCTCTGGTACATGCATGATCACTCTCTCTCTCTGGTAAATGCATGATCACTCTCTCTCTCTGGTGCATGCATGATCTCTTTCTCTCTCTGGTACATGCATGATCAATCTTCTCTCACTGGTACATGCATGATCACTCTCTCTCTCTGGTACATGCATGATCACTCTTCTCTCTCTGGTACATGCATGATCACTCTCTCTCTCTGGTACATGCATGATCAATCTTCTCTCTCTGGTACATGCATGATCTCTCTCTCTCTCTGGTACATGCATGATCACTCTCTCTCTCTGGTACATGCATGATCTCTCTCTCTCTCTGGTACATGCATGATCACTCTCTCTCTCTCTCTGGTACATGCATGATCACTCTCTCTCTCTGGTGCATGCATGATCTCTCTCTCTCTCTGGTACATGCATGATCACTCTCTCTCTCTGGTACATGCATGATCACTCTCTCTCTCTGGTACATGCATGATCTCTTTCTCTCTCTGGTACATGCATGATCAATCTTCTCTCTCTGGTACATGCATGATCACTCCCTCTCTCTGGTACATGCATGATCACTCTCTCTCTCTGGTACATGCATGATCACTCTCTCTCTCTCTCTGGTACATGCATGATCACTCTTCTCTCTCTGGTGCATTCATGATCACTCTCTCTCTCTCTGGTACATGCATGATCTCTCTATCTCTCTGGTACATGCATGATCACTCTCTCTCTGGTACATGCATGATCTCTCTCTCTCTCTGGTACATGCATGATCAATCTTCTCTCTCTGGTACATGCATGATCACTCTCTCTCTCTGGTACATGCATGATCACTCTCTCTCTCTCTCTGGTACATGCATGATCACTCTTCTCTCTCTGGTACATGCATGATCACTCTTCTCTCTCTGGTACATGCATGATCACTCTCTCTCTCTGGTACATGCATGATCACTCTCTCTCTCTGGTACATGCATGATCACTCTCTCTCTCTCTCTCTCTGGTACATGCATGATCACTCTCTCTCTCTGATACATGCATTATCACTCTCTCTCTCTGGTACATGCATGATCACTCTCTCTCTCTGGTACATGCATGATCACTCTCTCTCTCTCTCTGGTACATGCATGATCTCTCTCTCTCTCTGGTACATGCATGATCCCTCTCTAACTCTCTGGTACATGCATGATCAATCTTCTCTCTCTGGTACATGCATGATCACTCTCTCTCTCTGGTACATGCATGATCAATCTTCTCTCTCTGGTACATGCATGATCTCTCTCTCTCTCTCTGGTACATGCATGATCCCTCTCTCTCTCTGGTACATGCATGATCACTCTCTCTCTCTCTCTCTGGTACATGCATGATCACTCTCTCTCTCTGATACATGCATTATCACTCTCTCTCTCTGGTACATGCATGATCACTCTCTCTCTCTCTGGTACATGCATGATCACTCTCTCTCTCTGGTACATGCATGATCACTCTCTCTCTCTGGTACATGCATGATCTCTCTCTCTCTGGTACATGCATGATCTCTCTCTCTCTCTCTGGTACATGCATGATCACTCTCTCTCTCTGATACATGCATGATCACTCTCTCTCCCTGGTACATGCATGATCACTCTCTCTCTCTGGTACATGCATGATCACTCTCTCTCTCTGGTACATGCATGATCAATCTTCTCTCTCTGGTACATGCATGATCACTCTCTCTCTCTGGTACATGCATGATATCTCTCTCTCTCTCTCTCTGGTACATGCATGATCACTCTCTCTCTCTGGTACATGCATGATCACTCTCTCTCTCTGGTACATGCATGATCTCTTTCTCTCTCTGGTACATGCATGATCAATCTTCTCTCTCTGGTACATGCATGATCACTCTCTCTCTCTGGTACATGCATGATCACTCTCTCTCTCTGGTACATGCATGATCACTCTTCTCTCTCTGGTACATGCATGATCACTCTTCTCTCTCTGGTACATGCATGATCAATCTTCTCTCTCTGGTACATGCATGATCACTCTCTCTCTCTGGTACATGCATGATCACTCTCTCTCTCTCTCTGGTACATGCATGATCACTCTTCTCTCTCTGGTACATGCATGATCACTCTTCTCTCTCTGGTACATGCATGATCACTCTCTCTCTCTGGTACATGCATGATCACTCTCTCTCTCTGGTACATGCATGATCACTCTCTCTCTCTCTGGTACATGCATGATCAATCTTCTCTCTCTGGTACATGCATGATCACTCTCTCTCTCTGGTACATGCATGATCAATCTTCTCTCTCTGGTACATGCATGATCTCTCTCTCTCTCTCTGGTACATGCATGATCACTCTCTCTCTCTGGTACATGCATGATCTCTCTCTCTCTCTGGTACATGCATGATCACTCTCTCTCTCTGGTAAATGCATGATCACTCTCTCTCTCTGGTGCATGCATGATCTCTTTCTCTCTCTGGTACATGCATGATCAATCTTCTCTCACTGGTACATGCATGATCACTCTCTCTCTCTGGTACATGCATGATCACTCTTCTCTCTCTGGTACATGCATGATCACTCTTCTCTCTCTGGTACATGCATGATCACTCTCTCTCTCTCTCTCTGGTACATGCATGATCACTCTCTCTCTCTGGTACATGCATGATCACTCTCTCTCTCTGGTACATGCATGATCTCTCTCTCTCTCTCTGGTACATGCATGATCACTCTCTCTCTCTCTCTGGTACATGCATGATCACTCTCTCTCTCTGATACATGCATTATCACTCTCTCTCTCTGGTACATGCATGATCACTCTCTCTCTCTGGTACATGCATGATCACTCTCTCTCTCTGGTACATGCATGATCTCTCTCTCTCTCTGGTACATGCATGATCTCTCTCTCTCTCTGGTACATGCATGATCACTCTCTCTCTCTCTGGTATATGCATGATCTATCTTCTCTCTCAGGTACATGCATGATCACTCTCTCTCTCTGGTACATGCATGATCAATCTTCTCTCTCTGGTACATGCATGATCTCTCTCT
This sequence comes from Eucyclogobius newberryi, assembly GCF_026437365.1. NCBI lineage: Eukaryota > Metazoa > Chordata > Actinopteri > Gobiiformes > Gobiidae > Eucyclogobius > Eucyclogobius newberryi. The sequence goes on along the minus strand of NW_027316500.1, from coordinate 8,806,594 downwards.
CTCTCTGGTACATGCATGATCACTCTCTCTCTCTGGTACATGCATGATCTCTCTCTCTCTCTCTCTGGTACATGCATGATCACTCTCTCTCTCTGGTACATGCATGATCACTCTCTCTCTCTGGTACATGCATGATCTCTTTCTCTCTCTGGTACATGCATGATCAATCTTCTCTCTCTGGTACATGCATGATCACTCTCTCTCTCTGGTACATGCATGATCAATCTCTCTCTCTGGTACATGCATGATCTCTCTCTCTCTCTGGTACATGCATGATCACTCTCTCTCTCTCTCTCTGGTACATGCATGATCACTCTCTCTCTCTGATACATGCTTTATCACTCTCTCTCTCTGGTACATGCATGATCACTCTCTCTCTCTGGTACATGCATGATCTCTCTCTCTCTCTGGTACATGCATGATCTCTCTCTCTCTCTCTGGTACATGCATGATCAATCTTCTCTCTCTGGTACATGCATGATCTCTCTCTCTCTCTGGTACATGCATGATCACTCTCTCTCTCTGGTACATGCATGATCTCTCTCTCTCTCTCTGGTACATGCATGATCACTCTCTCTCTCTGGTACATGCATGATCACTCTCTCTCTCTGGTACATGCATGATCTCTTTCTCTCTCTGGTACATGCATGATCAATCTTCTCTCTCTGGTACATGCATGATCACTCTCTCTCTCTGGTACATGCATGATCAATCTCTCTCTCTGGTACATGCATGATCTCTCTCTCTCTCTGGTACATGCATGATCACTCTCTCTCTCTCTCTCTGGTACATGCATGATCACTCTCTCTCTCTGATACATGCTTTATCACTCTCTCTCTCTGGTACATGCATGATCACTCTCTCTCTCTGGTACATGCATGATCTCTCTCTCTCTCTGGTACATGCATGATCTCTCTCTCTCTCTCTGGTACATGCATGATCAATCTTCTCTCTCTGGTACATGCATGATCTCTCTCTCTCTCTGGTACATGCATGATCACTCTCTCTCTCTGGTACATGCATGATCTCTCTCTCTCTCTCTGGTACATGCATGATCACTCTCTCTCTCTGGTACATGCATGATCAATCTTCTCTCTCTGGTACATGCATGATCAATCTTCTCTCTCTGGTACATGCATGATCACTCTCTCTCTCTGGTACATGCATGATCACTCTCTCTCTCTGGTACATGCATGATCTCTTTCTCTCTCTGGTACATGCATGATCACTCTCTCTCTCTGGTACATGCATGATCACTCTCTCTCTCTGGTACATGCATGATCACTCTTCTCTCTCTGGTACATGCATGATCTCTCTCTCTCTCTCTGGTACATGCATGATCACTCTTTCTCTCTCTGGTACATGCATGATCTCTCTCTCTCTCTGGTACATGCATGATCACTCTCTCTCTGGTACATGCATGATCACTCTCTCTCTCTCTGGTACATGCATGATCAATCTTCTCTCTCTGGTACATGCATGATCTCTCTCTCTCTCTGGTGCATGCATGATCACTCTCTCTCTCTCTGGTACATGCATGATCACTCTCTCTCTCTCTCTGGTACATGCATGATCACTCTCTCTCTCTGGTACATGCATGATCACTCTCTCTCTCTGGTACATGCATGATCACTCTCTCTCTCTGGTACATGCATGATCACTCTCTCTCTCTCTGGTACATGCATGATCACTCTCTCTCTCTGGTACATGCATGATCACTCTCTCTCTCTGGTACATGCATGATCACTCTCTCTCTCTCTGGTACATGCATGATCAATCTTCTCTCTCTGGTACATGCATGATAACTCTCTCTCTCTGGTACATGCATGATCAATCTTCTCTCTCTGGTACATGCATGATCACTCTCTCTCTCTTGTACATGCACAATCTCTCTCTCTCTCTCTCTGGTACATGCATGATCACTCTCTCTCTCTCTGGTACATGCATGATCACTCTTCTCTCTCTGGTACATGCATGATCACTCTCTCTCTCTCTGGTACATGCATGATCACTCTTCTCTCTCTGGTACATGCATGATCACTCTCTCTCTCTGGTACATGCATGATCACTCACTCTCTCTGGTACATGCATGATCTCTCTCTCTCTCTCTGGTACATGCATGATCACTCTCTCTCTCTCTGGTACATGCATGATCACTCTCTCTCTCTGGTATATGCATGATCTCTCTCTCTCTCTCTGGTACATGCATGATCACTCTCTCTCTCTGGTACATGCATGATCACTCTCTCTCTGGTACATAAATTATCACTCTCTCTCTCTGGTACATGCATGATCACTCTCTCTCTCTGGTACATGCATGATCTCTCTCTCTCTCTCTCTGGTACATGCATGATCACTCTCTCTCTCTCTCTGGTACATGCATGATCACTCTTCTCTCTCTGGTACATGCATGATCACTCTCTCTCTCTCTCTGGTACATGCATGATCACTCTTCTCTCTCTGGTACATGCATGATCACTCTCTCTCTCTCTGGTACATGCATGATCACTCTTCTCTCTCTGGTACATGCATGATCACTTTCTTTCTCTCTGGTACATGCATGATCACTCTCTCTCCCTGGTACATGCATGATCACTCTCTCTCTCTCTGGTACATGCATGATCACTCTCTCTCTCTGGTACATGCATGATCAATCTTCTCTCTCTGGTACATGCATGATCACTCTCTCTCTCTGGTACATGCATGATCACTCTCTCTCTCTGGTACATGCATGATCAATCTTCTCTCTCTGGTACATGCATGATCACTCTCTCTCTCTCTGGTATATGCATGATCACTCTCTCTCTCTGGTACATGCATGATCAATCTTCTCTCTCTGGTACATGCATGATCACTCTCTCCCTCTGGTACATGCATGATCACTCTTCTCTCTCTGGTACATGCATGATCACTCTTCTCTCTCTGGTACATGCATGATCACTCTCTCTCTCTCTGGTACATGCATGATCACTCTTCTCTCTCTGGTGCATGCATGATCACTCTCTCTCTCTGATACATGCATGATCACTCTCTCTCTCTGGTACATGCATGATCACTATCTCTCTCTCTGGTACATGCATGATCACTCTCTCTCTCTGGTACATGCATGATCTCTCTCTCTCTCTCTGGTACATGCATGATCACTCTCTCTCTCTCTGGTATATGCATGATCACTCTCTCTCTCTCTGGTACATGCATGATCACTCTCTCTCTCTGGTACATGCATGATCACTCTCTCTCTCTGGTACATGCATGATCACTCTCTCTCTCTCTGGTACATGCATGATCAATCTTCTCTCTCTGGTACATGCATGATCACTCTCTCTCTCTGGTACATGCATGATCAATCTTCTCTCTCTGGTACATGCATGATCTCTCTCTCTCTCTCTGGTACATGCATGATCACTCTCTCTCTCTCTGGTACATGCATGATCTCTCTCTCTCTCTCTGGTACATGCATGATCACTCTCTCTCTCTGGTACATGCATGATCACTCTCTCTCTCTGGTACATGCATGATCTCTTTCTCTCTCTGGTACATGCATGATCACTCTCTCTCTCTGGTACATGCATGATCAATTTTCTCTCTCTGGTACATGCATGATCACTCTCTCTCTCTGGTACATGCATGATCTCTCTCTCTCTCTCTCTGGTACATGCATAATCACTCTCTCTCTCTGGTACATGCATGATCAATCTCTCTCTATGGTACATGCATGATCTCTTTCTCTCTCTGGCACATGCATGATCAATCTTCTCTCTCTGGTACATGCATGATCACTCACTCTCTCTGGTACATGCATGATCACTCTCTCTCTCTGGTACATGCATGATCACTCTTCTATCTCTGGTACATGCATGATCACTCTTCTCTCTCTGGTACATGCATGATCAATCTTCTCTCTCTGGTACATGCATGATCACTCTCTCTCTCTGGTACATGCATGATCACTCTCTCTCTCTCTCTGGTACATGCATGATCACTCTTCTCTCTCTGGTACATGCATGATCACTCTTCTCTCTCTGGTACATGCATGATCACTCTCTCTCTCTGGTACATGCATGATCACTCTCTCTCTCTCTCTGGTACATGCATGATCACTCTCTCTCTCTCTGGTACATGCATGATCAATCTTCTCTCTCTGGTACATGCATGATCACTCTCTCTCTCTGGTACATGCATGATCAATCTTCTCTCTCTGGTACATGCATGATCTCTCTCTCTCTCTGGTACATGCATGATCACTCTCTCTCTCTGGTACATGCATGATCTCTCTCTCTCTCTGGTACATGCATGATCACTCTCTCTCTCTGGTAAATGCATGATCACTCTCTCTCTCTGGTGCATGCATGATCTCTTTCTCTCTCTGGTACATGCATGATCAATCTTCTCTCTCTGGTACATGCATGATCACTCTCTCTCTCTGGTACATGCATGATCACTCTTCTCTCTCTGGTACATGCATGATCACTCTTCTCTCTCTGGTACATGCATGATCACTCTCTCTCTCTGGTACATGCATGATCACTCTCTCTCTCTGGTACATGCATGATCACTCTCTCTCTCTGGTACATGCATGATCACTCTCTCTCTCTCTGGTACATGCATGATCACTCTCTCTCTCTCTGGTACATGCATGATCACTCTCTCTCTCTGGTATATGCATGATCTCTCTCTCTCTCTCTGGTACATGCATGATCACTCTCTCTCTCTGGTACATGCATGATCACTCTCTCTCTGGTACATAAATTATCACTCTCTCTCTCTCTGGTACATGCATGATCACTCTCTCTCTCTCTGGTACATGCATGATCTCTCTCTCTCTCTCTCTGGTACATGCATGATCACTCTCTCTCTCTCTGGTACATGCATGATCACTCTTCTCTCTCTGGTACATGCATGATCACTCTCTCTCTCTCTCTGGTACATGCATGATCACTCTTCTCTCTCTGGTACATGCATGATCACTCTCTCTCTCTCTGGTACATGCATGATCACTCTTCTCTCTCTGGTACATGCATGATCACTTTCTTTCTCTCTGGTACATGCATGATCACTCTCTCTCCCTGGTACATGCATGATCACTCTCTCTCTCTCTGGTACATGCATGATCACTCTCTCTCTCTGGTACATGCATGATCAATCTTCTCTCTCTGGTACATGCATGATCACTCTCTCTCTCTGGTACATGCATGATCACTCTCTCTCTCTGGTACATGCATGATCAATCTTCTCTCTCTGGTACATGCATGATCACTCTCTCTCTCTCTGGTATATGCATGATCACTCTTCTCTCTCTGGTACATGCATGATCACTCTCTCTCTCTCTGGTACATGCATGATCACTCTCTCTCTCTGGTACATGCATGATCTCTCTCTCTCTCTGGTACATGCATGATCACTCTCTCTCTCTCTGGTGCATGCATGATCACTCTTCTCTCTCTGATACATGCATGATCACTCTCTCTCTCTCTGGTACATGCATGATCACTCTCTCTCTCTGGTACATGCATGATCACTCTCTCTCTCTGGTACATGCATGATCTCTCTCTCTCTCTGGTACATGCATGATCACTCTCTCTCTCTGGTACATGCATGATCACTCTCTCTCTCTGGTACATGCATGATCAATCTTCTCTCTCTGGTACATGCATGATCACTCTCTCCCTCTGGTACATGCATGATCACTCTTCTCTCTCTGGTACATGCATGATCACTCTTCTCTCTCTGGTACATGCATGATCACTCTCTCTCTCTGGTACATGCATGATCACTCTTCTCTCTCTGGTGCATGCATGATCACTCTCTCTCTCTGATACATGCATGATCACTCTCTCTCTCTGGTACATGCATGATCACTCTCTCTCTCTCTGGTACATGCATGATCACTCTCTCTCTCTGGTACATTTATGATCTCTCTCTCTCTCTCTGGTACATGCATGATCACTCTCTCTCTCTCTCTGGTATATGCATGATCACTCTCTCTCTCTCTGGTACATGCATGATCACTCTCTCTACCTGGTACATGCATGATCACTCTCTCTCTCTGGTACATGCATGATCACTCTCTCTCTCTCTGGTACATGCATGATCAATTTTCTCTCTCTGGTACATGCATGATCACTCTCTCTCTCTGGTACATGCATGATCAATCTTCTCTCTCTGGTACATGCATGATCTCTCTCTCTCTCTGGTACATGCATGATCACTCTCTCTCTCTGGTACATGCATGATCTCTCTCTCTCTCTCTGGTACATGCATGATCACTCTCTCTCTCTGGTACATGCATGATCACTCTCTCTCTCTGGTACATGCATGATCTCTTTCTCTCTCTGGTACATGCATGATCACTCTCTCTCTCTCTGGTACATGCATGATCACTCTCTCTCTCTGGTACATGCATGATCAATCTTCTCTCTCTGGTACATGCATGATCACTCTCTCTCTCTCTGGTATATGCATGATCACTCTTCTCTCTCTGGTACATGCATGATCACTCTCTCTCTGGTACATGCATGATCACTCTCTCTCTCTGGTACATGCATGATCTCTCTCTCTCTCTGGTACATGCATGATCACTCTCTCTCTCTCTGGTGCATGCATGATCACTCTCTCTCTCTGATACATGCATGATCACTCTCTCTCTCTGGTACATGCATGATCACTCTCTCTCTCTGGTACATGCATGATCACTCTCTCTCTCTGGTACATGCATGATCTCTCTCTCTCTCTGGTACATGCATGATCACTCTCTCTCTCTGGTACATGCATGATCACTCTCTCTCTCTGGTACATGCATGATCAATCTTCTCTCTCTGGTACATGCATGATCACTCTCTCCCTATGGTACATGCATGATCACTCTTCTCTCTCTGGTACATGCATGATCACTCTTCTCTCTCTGGTACATGCATGATCACTCTCTCTCTCTGGTACATGCATGATCACTCTTCTCTCTCTGGTGCATGCATGATCACTCTCTCTCTCTGATACATGCATGATCACTCTCTCTCTCTGGTACATGCATGATCACTCTCTCTCTCTCTGGTACATGCATGATCACTCTCTCTCTCTGGTACATGCATGATCTCTCTCTCTCTCTCTGGTACATGAATGATCACTCTCTCTCTCTCTGGTATATGCATGATCACTCTCTCTCTCTCTGGTACATGCATGATCACTCTCTCTCTCTGGTACATGCATGATCACTCTCTCTCTCTGGTACATGCATGATCACTCTCTCTCTCTCTGGTACATGCATGATCAATCTTCTCTCTCTGGTACATGCATGATCACTCTCTCTCTCTGGTACATGCATGATCAATCTTCTCTCTCTGGTACATGCATGATCTCTCTCTCTCTCTGGTACATGCATGATCACTCTCTCTCTCTGGTACATGCATGATCTCTCTCTCTCTCTCTGGTACATGCATGATCACTCTCTCTCTCTGGTACATGCATGATCACTCTCTCTCTCTGGTACATGCATGATCTCTTTCTCTCTCTGGTACATGCATGATCACTCTCTCTCTCTGGTACATGCATGATCAATCTTCTCTCTCTGGTACATGCATGATCACTCTCTCTCTCTGGTACATGCATGATCTCTCTCTCTCTCTCTCTGGTACATGCATGATCACTCTCTCTCTCTGGTACATGCATGATCAATCTCTCTCTCTGGTACATGCATGATCTCTTTCTCTCTCTGGCACATGCATGATCAATCTTCTCTCTCTGGTACATGCATGATCACTCACTCTCTCTGGTACATGCATGATCACTCTGTCTCTGGTACATGCATGATCACTCTTCTCTCTCTGGTACATGCATGATCACTCTTCTCTCTCTGGTACATGCATGATCAATCTTCTCTCTCTGGTACATGCATGATCACTCTCTCTCTCTGGTACATGCATGATCACTCTCTCTCTCTCTCTGGTACATGCATGATCACTCTTCTCTCTCTGGTACATGCATGATCACTCTTCTCTCTCTGGTACATGCATGATCACTCTCTCTCTCTGGTACATGCATGATCACTCTCTCTCTCTGGTACATGCATGATCACTCTCTCTCTCTCTGGTACATGCATGATCAATCTTCTCTCTCTGGTACATGCATGATCACTCTCTCTCTCTGGTACATGCATGATCAATCTTCTCTCTCTGGTACATGCATGATCTCTCTCTCTCTCTGGTACATGCATGATCACTCTCTCTCTCTGGTACATGCATGATCTCTCTCTCTCTCTGGTACATGCATGATCACTCTCTCTCTCTGGTAAATGCATGATCACTCTCTCTCTCTGGTGCATGCATGATCTCTTTCTCTCTCTGGTACATGCATGATCAATCTTCTCTCTCTGGTACATGCATGATCACTCTCTCTCTCTGGTACATGCATGATCACTCTTCTCTCTCTGGTACATGCATGATCACTCTTCTCTCTCTGGTACATGCATGATCACTCTCTCTCTCTGGTACATGCATGATCACTCTCTCTCTCTGGTACATGCATGATCACTCTCTCTCTCTGGTACATGCATGATCTCTCTCTCTCTCTCTGGTACATGCATGATCACTCTCTCTCTCTCTGGTACATGCATGATCACTCTCTCTCTCTGATACATGCATTATCACTCTTCTCTCTCTGGTACATGCATGATCACTCTTCTCTCTCTGGTACATGCATGATCACTCTCTCTCTCTGGTACATGCATGATCACTCTCTCTCTCTGGTACATGCATGATCACTCTCTCTCTCTGGTACATGCATGATCTCTCTCTCTCTCTCTGGTACATGCATGATCACTCTCTCTCTCTCTGGTACATGCATGATCACTCTCTCTCTCTGATACATGCATGATCACTCTCTCTCTCTGGTACATGCATGATCTCTCTCTCTCTCTGGTACATGCATGATCTCTCTCTCTCTCTGGTACATGCATGATCACTCTCTCTCTCTCTGGTATATGCATGATCACTCTCTCTCTCTGGTACATGCATTATCACTCTCTCTCTCTGGTAAATGCATGATCACTCTCTCTCTCTGGTACATGCATGATCACTCTCTCTCTCTGGTACATGCATGATCTCTCTCTCTCTCTGGTACATGCATGATCTCTCTCTCTCTCTCTGGTACATGCATGATCAATCTTCACTCTCTGGTACATGCATGATCACTCTCTCTCTCTGGTACATGCATGATCAATCTTCTCTCTCTGGTACATGCATGATCTCTCTCTCTCTGGTACATGCATGATCACTCTCTCTCTCTGGTACATGCATGATCTCTCTCTCTCTCTCTGGTACATGCATGATCACTCTCTCTCTCTGGTACATGCATGATCACTCTCTCTCTCTGGTACATGCATGATCTCTTTCTCTCTCTGGTACATGCATGATCACTCTTCTCTCTCTGGTACATGCATGATTAATCTTCTCTCTCTGGTACATGCATGATCACTCTCTCTCTCTGGTACAAGCATGATCACTCTCTCTCTCTGGTACATGCATGATCACTCTCTCTCTCTGGTACATGCATGATCACTCTCTCTCTCTGGTACATGCATGATCACTCTCTCTCTCTGGTACATGCATGATCTCTCTCTCTCTCTCTGGTACATGCATGATCACTCTCTCTCTCTCTCTCTGGTACATGCATGATCACTCTCTCTCTCTGATACATGCTTTATCACCCTCTCTCTCTGGTACATGCATGATCACTCTCTCTCTCTGGTACATGCATGATCACTCTCTCTCTCTGGTACATGCATGATCTCTCTCTCTCTCTGGTACATGCATGATCTCTCTCTCTCTCTCTGGTACATGCATGATCAATCTTCTCTCTCTGGTACATGCATGATCACTCTCTCTCTCTGGTACATGCATGATCAATCTTCTCTCTCTGGTACATGCATGATCTCTCTCTCTCTCTGGTACATGCATGATCACTCTCTCTCTCTCTGGTACATGCATGATCTCTCTCTCTCTCTCTCTGGTACATGCATGATCACTCTCTCTCTCTGGTACATGCATGATCAATCTTCTCTCTCTGGTACATGCATGATCAATCTTCTCTCTCTGGTACATGCATCATCAATCTTCTCTCTCTGGTACATGCATGATCAATCTTCTCTCTCTGGTACATGCATGATCACTCTCTCTCTCTGGTACATGCATGATCACTCTCTCTCTCTCTGGTACATGCATGATCTCTTTCTCTCTCTGGTACATGCATGATCACTCTCTCTCTCTGGTACATGCATGATCACTCTCTCTCTCTGGTACATGCATGATCACTCTTCTCTCTCTGGTACATGCATGATCTCTCTCTCTCTCTGGTACATGCATGATCACTCTTTCTCTCTCTGGTACATGCATGATCTCTCTCTCTCTCTCTGGTACATGCATGATCACTCTCTCTCTGGTACATGCATGATCACTCTCTCTCTCTCTGGTACATGCATGATCAATCTTCTCTCTCTGGTACATGCATGATCTCTCTCTCTCTCTGGTGCATGCATGATCACTCTCTCTCTCTCTGGTACATGCATGATCACTCTCTCTCTCTCTCTGGTACATGCATGATAACTCTCTCTCTCTGGTACATGCATGATCACTCTCTCTCTCTGGTACATGCATGATCACTCTCTCTCTCTCTGGTACATGCATGATCACTCTCTCTCTCTCTGGTACATGCATGATCACTCTCTCTCTCTGGTACATGCATGATCACTCTCTCTCTCTGGTACATGCATGATCACTCTCTCTCTCTCTGGTACATGCATGATCAATCTTCTCTCTCTGGTACATGCATGATCACTCTCTCTCTCTGGTACATGCATGATCAATCTTCTCTCTCTGGTACATGCATGATCACTCTCTCTCTCTGGTACATGCACAATCTCTCTCTCTCTCTCTCTGGTACATGCATGATCACTCTCTCTCTCTCTCTGGTACATGCATGATCACTCTTCTCTCTCTGGTACATGCATGATCACTCTCTCTCTCTCTGGTACATGCATGATCACTCTTCTCTCTCTGGTACATGCATGATCACTCTCTCTCTCTGGTACATGCATGATCACTCACTCTCTCTGGTACATGCATGATCTCTCTCTCTCTCTCTGGTACATGCATGATCACTCTCTCTCTCTCTGGTACATGCATGATCACTCTCTCTCTCTGGTATATGCATGATCTCTCTCTCTCTCTCTGGTACATGCATGATCACTCTCTCTCTCTGGTACATGTATGATCACTCTCTCTCTCTGGTACATAAATGATCACTCTCTCTCTCTGGTACATGCATGATCACTCTCTCTCTCTGGTACATGCATGATCTCTCTCTCTCTCTCTCTGGTACATGCATGATCACTCTCTCTCTCTCTGGTACATGCATGATCACTCTTCTCTCTCTGGTACATGCATGATCACTCTCTCTCTCTTTTTGGTACATGCATGATCACTCTTCTCTCTCTGGTACATGCATGATCACTCTCTCTCTCTGGTACATGCATGATCTCTTTCTCTCTCTGGTACATGCATGATCACTCTCTCTCTCTGGTACATGCATGATCAATTTTCTCTCTCTGGTACATGCATGATCACTCTCTCTCTCTGGTACATGCATGATCTCTCTCTCTCTCTCTCTCTCTGGTACATGCATGATCACTCTCTCTCTCTGGTACATGCATGATCAATCTCTCTCTCTGGTACATGCATGATCTCTTTCTCTCTCTGGCACATGCATGATCAATCTTCTCTCTCTGGTACATGCATGATCACTCACTCTCTCTGGTACATGCATGATCACTCTCTCTCTCTGGTACATGCATGATCACTCTTCTATCTCTGGTACATGCATGATCACTCTTCTCTCTCTGGTACATGCATGATCAATCTTCTCTCTCTGGTACATGCATGATCACTCTCTCTCTCTGGTACATGCATGATCACTCTCTCTCTCTCTCTGGTACATGCATGATCACTCTTCTCTCTCTGGTACATGCATGATCACTCTTCTCTCTCTGGTACATGCATGATCACTCTCTCTCTCTGGTACATGCATGATCACTCTCTCTCTCTGGTACATGCATGATCACTCTCTCTCTCTCTGGTACATGCATGATCAATCTTCTCTCTCTGGTACATGCATGATCACTCTCTCTCTCTGGTACATGCATGATCAATCTTCTCTCTCTGGTACATGCATGATCTCTCTCTCTCTCTGGTACATGCATGATCACTCTCTCTCTCTGGTACATGCATGATCTCTCTCTCTCTCTGGTACATGCATGATCACTCTCTCTCTCTGGTAAATGCATGATCACTCTCTCTCTCTGGTGCATGCATGATCTCTTTCTCTCTCTGGTACATGCATGATCAATCTTCTCTCTCTGGTACATGCATGATCACTCTCTCTCTCTGGTACATGCATGATCACTCTCTCTCTCTGGTACATGCATGATCACTCTCTCTCTGGTACATGCATGATCACTCTCTCTCTCTCTGGTACATGCATGATCACTCTCTCTCTCTCTGGTACATGCATGATCACTCTCTCTCTCTGGTATATGCATGATCTCTCTCTCTCTCTCTGGTACATGCATGATCACTCTCTCTCTCTGGTACATGCATGATCACTCTCTCTCTGGTACATAAATTATCACTCTCTCTCTCTGGTACATGCATGATCACTCTCTCTCTCTCTGGTACATGCATGATCTCTCTCTCTCTCTCTCTCTCTGGTACATGCATGATCACTCTCTCTCTCTCTGGTACATGCATGATCACTCTTCTCTCTCTGGTACATGCATGATCACTCTCTCTCTCTCTCTGGTACATGCATGATCACTCTTCTCTCTCTGGTACATGCATGATCACTCTCTCTCTCTCTGGTACATGCATGATCACTCTTCTCTCTCTGGTACATGCATGATCACTTTCTTTCTCTCTGGTACATGCATGATCACTCTCTCTCCCTGGTACATGCATGATCACTCTCTCTCTCTCTGGTACATGCATGATCACTCTCTCTCTCTGGTACATGCATGATCAATCTTCTCTCTCTGGTACATGCATGATCACTCTCTCTCTCTGGTACATGCATGATCACTCTCTCTCTCTGGTACATGCATGATCAATCTTCTCTCTCTGGTACATGCATGATCACTCTCTCTCTCTCTGGTATATGCATGATCACTCTTCTCTCTCTGGTACATGCATGATCACTCTCTCTCTCTCTGGTACATGCATGATCACTCTCTCTCTCTGGTACATGCATGATCTCTCTCTCTCTCTGGTACATGCATGATCACTCTCTCTCTCTCTGGTGCATGCATGATCACTCTCTCTCTCTGATACATGCATGATCACTCTCTCTCTCTGGTACATGCATGATCACTCTCTCTCTCTGGTACATGCATGATCACTCTCTCTCTCTGGTACATGCATGATCTCTCTCTCTCTCTGGTACATGCATGATCACTCTCTCTCTCTGGTACATGCATGATCACTCTCTCTCTCTGGTACATGCATGATCAATCTTCTCTCTCTGGTACATGCATGATCACTCTCTCCCTCTGGTACATGCATGATCACTCTTCTCTCTCTGGTACATGCATGATCACTCTTCTCTCTCTGGTACATGCATGATCACTCTCTCTCTCTGGTACATGCATGATCACTCTTCTCTCTCTGGTGCATGCATGATCACTCTCTCTCTCTGATACATGCATGATCACTCTCTCTCTCTGGTACATGCATGATCACTCTCTCTCTCTCTGGTACATGCATGATCACTCTCTCTCTCTGGTACATTTATGATCTCTCTCTCTCTCTCTGGTACATGCATGATCACTCTCTCTCTCTCTCTGGTATATGCATGATCACTCTCTCTCTCTCTGGTACATGCATGATCACTCTCTCTACCTGGTACATGCATGATCACTCTCTCTCTCTGGTACATGCATGATCACTCTCTCTCTCTCTGGTACATGCATGATCAATCTTCTCTCTCTGGTACATGCATGATCACTCTCTCTCTCTGGTACATGCATGATCAATCTTCTCTCTCTGGTACATGCATGATCTCTCTCTCTCTCTGGTACATGCATGATCACTCTCTCTCTCTGGTACATGCATGATCTCTCTCTCTCTCTCTGGTACATGCATGATCACTCTCTCTCTCTGGTACATGCATGATCACTCTCTCTCTCTGGTACATGCATGATCTCTTTCTCTCTCTGGTACATGCATGATCACTCTCTCTCTCTGGTACATGCATGATCACTCTCTCTCTCTGGTACATGCATGATCAATCTTCTCTCTCTGGTACATGCATGATCACTCTCTCTCTCTCTGGTATATGCATGATCACTCTTCTCTCTCTGGTACATGCATGATCACTCTCTCTCTGGTACATGCATGATCACTCTCTCTCTCTGGTACATGCATGATCTCTCTCTCTCTCTGGTACATGCATGATCACTCTCTCTCTCTCTGGTGCATGCATGATCACTCTCTCTCTCTGATACATGCATGATCACTCTCTCTCTCTGGTACATGCATGATCACTCTCTCTCTCTGGTACATGCATGATCACTCTCTCTCTCTGGTACATGCATGATCTCTCTCTCTCTCTGGTACATGCATGATCACTCTCTCTCTCTGGTACATGCATGATCACTCTCTCTCTCTGGTACATGCATGATCAATCTTCTCTCTCTGGTACATGCATGATCACTCTCTCCCTCTGGTACATGCATGATCACTCTTCTCTCTCTGGTACATGCATGATCACTCTTCTCTCTCTGGTACATGCATGATCACTCTCTCTCTCTGGTACATGCATGATCACTCTTCTCTCTCTGGTGCATGCATGATCACTCTCTCTCTCTGATACATGCATGATCACTCTCTCTCTCTCTGGTACATGCATGATCACTCTCTCTCTCTCTGGTACATGCATGATCACTCTCTCTCTCTGGTACATGCATGATATCTCTCTCTCTCTCTGGTACATGAATGATCACTCTCTCTCTCTCTGGTATATGCATGATCACTCTCTCTCTCTCTGGTACATGCATGATCACTCTCTCTCTCTGGTACATGCATGATCACTCTCTCTCTCTGGTACATGCATGATCACTCTCTCTCTCTCTGGTACATGCATGATCAATCTTCTCTCTCTGGTACATGCATGATCACTCTCTCTCTCTGGTACATGCATGATCAATCTTCTCTCTCTGGTACATGCATGATCTCTCTCTCTCTCTGGTACATGCATGATCACTCTCTCTCTCTGGTACATGCATGATCTCTCTCTCTCTCTCTGGTACATGCATGATCACTCTCTCTCTCTGGTACATGCATGATCACTCTCTCTCTCTGGTACATGCATGATCTCTTTCTCTCTCTGGTACATGCATGATCACTCTCTCTCTCTGGTACATGCATGATCAATCTTCTCTCTCTGGTACATGCATGATCACTCTCTCTCTCTGGTACATGCATGATCTCTCTCTCTCTCTCTCTCTGGTACATGCATGATCACTCTCTCTCTCTGGTACATGCATGATCAATCTCTCTCTCTGGTACATGCATGATCTCTTTCTCTCTCTGGCACATGCATGATCAATCTTCTCTCTCTGGTACATGCATGATCACTCACTCTCTCTGGTACATGCATGATCACTCTGTCTCTGGTACATGCATGATCACTCTTCTCTCTCTGGTACATGCATGATCACTCTTCTCTCTCTGGTACATGCATGATCAATCTTCTCTCTCTGGTACATGCATGATCACTCTCTCTCTCTGGTACATGCATGATCTCTCTCTCTCTCTCTCTGGTACATGCATGATCACTCTTCTCTCTCTGGTACATGCATGATCACTCTTCTCTCTCTGGTACATGCATGATCACTCTCTCTCTCTGGTACATGCATGATCACTCTCTCTCTCTGGTACATGCATGATCACTCTCTCTCTCTCTGGTACATGCATGATCAATCTTCTCTCTCTGGTACATGCATGATCACTCTCTCTCTCTGGTACATGCATGATCAATCTTCTCTCTCTGGTACATGCATGATCTCTCTCTCTCTCTGGTACATGCATGATCACTCTCTCTCTCTGGTACATGCATGATCTCTCTCTCTCTCTGGTACATGCATGATCACTCTCTCTCTCTGGTAAATGCATGATCACTCTCTCTCTCTGGTGCATGCATGATCTCTTTCTCTCTCTGGTACATGCATGATCAATCTTCTCTCTCTGGTACATGCATGATCACTCTCTCTCTCTGGTACATGCATGATCACTCTTCTCTCTCTGGTACATGCATGATCACTCTTCTCTCTCTGGTACATGCATGATCACTCTCTCTCTCTGGTACATGCATGATCACTCTCTCTCTCTGGTACATGCATGATCACTCTCTCTCTCTGGTACATGCATGATCTCTCTCTCTCTCCCTGGTACATGCATGATCACTCTCTCTCTCTCTGGTACATGCATGATCACTCTCTCTCTCTGATACATGCATTATCACTCTTCTCTCTCTGGTACATGCATGATCACTCTTCTCTCTCTGGTACATGCATGATCACTCTCTCTCTCTGGTACATGCATGATCACTCTCTCTCTCTGGTACATGCATGATCACTCTCTCTCTCTGGTACATGCATGATCTCTCTCTCTCTCTCTGGTACATGCATGATCACTCTCTCTCTCTCTGGTACATGCATGATCACTCTCTCTCTCTGATACATGCATGATCACTCTCTCTCTCTGGTACATGCATGATCTCTCTCTCTCTCTGGTACATGCATGCTCTCTCTCTCTCTCTGGTACATGCATGATCACTCTCTCTCGCTCTGGTATATGCATGATCACTCTCTCTCTCTGGTACATGCATTATCACTCTCTCTCTCTGGTAAATGCATGATCACTCTCTCTCTCTGGTACATGCATGATCACTCTCTCTCTCTGGTACATGCATGATCTCTCTCTCTCTCTGGTACATGCATGATATCTCTCTCTCTCTCTGGTACATGCATGATCAATCTTCTCTCTCTGGTACATGCATGATCACTCTCTCTCTCTGGTACATGCATGATCAATCTTCTCTCTCTGGTACATGCATGATCTCTCTCTCTCTGGTACATGCATGATCACTCTCTCTCTCTGGTACATGCATGATCTCTCTCTCTCTCTCTGGTACATGCATGATCACTCTCTCTCTCTGGTACATGCATGATCACTCTCTCTCTCTGGTACATGCATGATCTCTTTCTCTCTCTGGTACATGCATGATCACTCTTCTCTCTCTGGTACATGCATGATTAATCTTCTCTCTCTGGTACATGCATGATCACTCTCTCTCTCTGGTACAAGCATGATCACTCTCTCTCTCTGGTACATGCATGATCACTCTCTCTCTGGTACATGCATGATCACTCTCTCTCTCTGGTACATGCATGATCACTCTCTCTCTCTGGTACATGCATGATCTCTCTCTCTCTCTCTGGTACATGCATGATCACTCTCTCTCTCTCTCTCTGGTACATGCATGATCACTCTCTCTCTCTGATACATGCTTTATCACCCTCTCTCTCTGGTACATGCATGATCACTCTCTCTCTCTGGTACATGCATGATCACTCTCTCTCTCTGGTACATGCATGATCTCTCTCTCTCTCTGGTACATGCATGATCTCTCTCTCTCTCTCTGGTACATGCATGATCAATCTTCTCTCTCTGGTACATGCATGATCACTCTCTCTCTCTGGTACATGCATGATCAATCTTCTCTCTCTGGTACATGCATGATCTCTCTCTCTCTCTGGTACATGCATGATCACTCTCTCTCTCTCTGGTACATGCATGATCTCTCTCTCTCTCTCTCTGGTACATGCATGATCACTCTCTCTCTCTGGTACATGCATGATCAATCTTCTCTCTCTGGTACATGCATGATCAATCTTCTCTCTCTGGTACATGCATCATCAATCTTCTCTCTCTGGTACATGCATGATCAATCTTCTCTCTCTGGTACATGCATGATCACTCTCTCTCTCTGGTACATGCATGATCACTCTCTCTCTCTGGTACATGCATGATCTCTTTCTCTCTCTGGTACATGCATGATCAGTCTCTCTCTCTGGTACATGCATGATCACTCTCTCTCTCTGGTACATGCATGATCACTCTTCTCTCTCTGGTACATGCATGATCTCTCTCTCTCTCTGGTACATGCATGATCACTCTTTCTCTCTCTGGTACATGCATGATCTCTCTCTCTCTCTCTGGTACATGCATGATCACTCTCTCTCTGGTACATGCATGATCACTCTCTCTCTCTCTGGTACATGCATGATCAATCTTCTCTCTCTGGTACATGCATGATCTCTCTCTCTCTCTGGTGCATGCATGATCACTCTCTCTCTCTCTGGTACATGCATGATCACTCTCTCTCTCTCTCTGGTACATGCATGATAACTCTCTCTCTCTGGTACATGCATGATCACTCTCTCTCTCTGGTACATGCATGATCACTCTCTCTCTCTCTGGTACATGCATGATCACTCTCTCTCTCTCTGGTACATGCATGATCACTCTCTCTCTCTCTGGTACATGCATGATCACTCTCTCTCTCTGGTACATGCATGATCAATCTCTCTCTCTCTCTGGTACATGCATGATCAATCTTCTCTCTCTGGTACATGCATGATCACTCTCTCTCTCTGGTACATGCATGATCAATCTTCTCTCTCTGGTACATGCATGATCACTCTCTCTCTCTGGTACATGCACAATCTCTCTCTCTCTCTCTCTGGTACATGCATGATCACTCTTTCTCTCTCTGGTACATGCATGATCACTCTTCTCTCTCTGGTACATGCATGATCACTCTCTCTCTCTCTGGTACATGCATGATCACTCTTCTCTCTCTGGTACATGCATGATCACTCTCTCTCTCTGGTACATGCATGATCACTCACTCTCTCTGGTACATGCATGATCTCTCTCTCTCTCTCTGGTACATGCATGATCACTCTCTCTCTCTCTCTGGTACATGCATGATCACTCTCTCTCTCTGGTATATGCATGATCTCTCTCTCTCTCTCTGGTACATGCATGATCACTCTCTCTCTCTGGTACATGCATGATCACTCTCTCTCTCTGGTACATAAATGATCACTCTCTCTCTCTGGTACATGCATGATCACTCTCTCTCTCTGGTACATGCATGATCTCTCTCTCTCTCTCTCTGGTACATGCATGATCACTCTCTCTATCTCTGGTACATGCATGATCACTCTTCTCTCTCTGGTACATGCATGATCACTCTCTCTCTCTCTCTGGTACATGCATGATCACTCTTCTCTCTCTGGTACATGCATGATCACTCTCTCTCTCTCTCTCTGGTACATGCATGATCACTCTTCTCTTTCTGGTACATGCATGATCACTTTCTCTCTCTCTGGTACATGCATGATCACTCTTCTCTCTCTGGTGCATGCATGATCACTCTCTCTCTCTGATACATGCATGATCACTCTCTCTCTCTCTGGTACATGCATGATCACTCTCTCTCTCTCTCTGGTACATGCATGATCACTCTCTCTCTCTGGTACATGCATGATATCTCTCTCTCTCTCTGGTACATGAATGATCACTCTCTCTCTCTCTGGTATATGCATGATCACTCTCTCTCTCTCTGGTACATGCATGATCACTCTCTCTCTCTGGTACATGCATGATCACTCTCTCTCTCTGGTACATGCATGATCACTCTCTCTCTCTCTGGTACATGCATGATCAATCTTCTCTCTCTGGTACATGCATGATCACTCTCTCTCTCTGGTACATGCATGATCAATCTTCTCTCTCTGGTACATGCATGATCTCTCTCTCTCTCTGGTACATGCATGATCACTCTCTCTCTCTGGTACATGCATGATCTCTCTCTCTCTCTCTGGTACATGCATGATCACTCTCTCTCTCTGGTACATGCATGATCACTCTCTCTCTCTGGTACATGCATGATCTCTTTCTCTCTCTGGTACATGCATGATCACTCTCTCTCTCTGGTACATGCATGATCAATCTTCTCTCTCTGGTACATGCATGATCACTCTCTCTCTCTGGTACATGCATGATCTCTCTCTCTCTCTCTCTGGTACATGCATGATCACTCTCTCTCTCTGGTACATGCATGATCAATCTCTCTCTCTGGTACATGCATGATCTCTTTCTCTCTCTGGCACATGCATGATCAATCTTCTCTCTCTGGTACATGCATGATCACTCACTCTCTCTGGTACATGCATGATCACTCTCTCTCTCTGGTACATGCATGATCACTCTCTCTCTCTCTCTGGTACATGCATGATCACTCTTCTCTCTCTGGTACATGCATGATCACTCTTCTCTCTCTGGTACATGCATGATCACTCTCTCTCTCTCTCTGGTACATGCATGATCACTCTTCTCTCTCTGGTACATGCATGATCACTCTCTCTCTCTCTCTCTGGTACATGCATGATCACTCTTCTCTTTCTGGTACATGCATGATCACTTTCTCTCTCTCTGGTACATGCATGATCAATCTTCTCTCTCTGGTACATGCATGATCACTCTCTCTCTCTGGTACATGCATGATCACTCTTCTCTCTCTGGTGCATGCATGATCACTCTCTCTCTCTGATACATGCATGATCACTCTCTCTCTCTCTGGTACATGCATGATCACTCTCTCTCTCTCTCTGGTACATGCATGATCACTCTCTCTCTCTGGTACATGCATGATATCTCTCTCTCTCTCTGGTACATGAATGATCACTCTCTCTCTCTCTGGTATATGCATGATCACTCTCTCTCTCTCTGGTACATGCATGATCACTCTCTCTCTCTGGTACATGCATGATCACTCTCTCTCTCTGGTACATGCATGATCACTCTCTCTCTCTCTGGTACATGCATGATCAATCTTCTCTCTCTGGTACATGCATGATCACTCTCTCTCTCTGGTACATGCATGATCAATCTTCTCTCTCTGGTACATGCATGATCTCTCTCTCTCTCTGGTACATGCATGATCACTCTCTCTCTCTGGTACATGCATGATCTCTCTCTCTCTCTCTGGTACATGCATGATCACTCTCTCTCTCTGGTACATGCATGATCACTCTCTCTCTCTGGTACATGCATGATCTCTTTCTCTCTCTGGTACATGCATGATCACTCTCTCTCTCTGGTACATGCATGATCAATCTTCTCTCTCTGGTACATGCATGATCACTCTCTCTCTCTCTGGTACATGCATGATCTCTCTCTCTCTCTCTCTGGTACATGCATGATCACTCTCTCTCTCTGGTACATGCATGATCAATCTCTCTCTCTGGTACATGCATGATCTCTTTCTCTCTCTGGCACATGCATGATCAATCTTCTCTCTCTGGTACATGCATGATCACTCACTCTCTCTGGTACATGCATGATCACTCTCTCTCTCTGGTACATGCATGATCACTCTCTCTCTCTCTCTGGTACATGCATGATCACTCTTCTCTCTCTGGTACATGCATGATCACTCTTCTCTCTCTGGTACATGCATGATCACTCTCTCTCTCTGGTACATGCATGATCACTCTCTCTCTCTGGTACATGCATGATCACTCTCTCTCTCTCTGGTACATGCATGATCAATCTTCTCTCTCTGGTACATGCATGATCACTCTCTCTCTCTGGTACATGCATGATCAATCTTCTCTCTCTGGTACATGCATGATCTCTCTCTCTCTCTGGTACATGCATGATCACTCTCTCTCTCTGGTACATGCATGATCTCTCTCTCTCTCTGGTACATGCATGATCACTCTCTCTCTCTGGTAAATGCATGATCACTCTCTCTCTCTGGTACATGCATGATCTCTTTCTCTCTCTGGTACATGCATGATCAATCTTCTCTCTCTGGTACATGCATGATCACTCTCTCTCTCTGGTACATGCATGATCACTCTTCTCTCTCTGGTACATGCATGATCACTCTTCTCTCTCTGGTACATGCATGATCACTCTCTCTCTCTGGTACATGCATGATCACTCTCTCTCTCTGGTACATGCATGATCACTCTCTCTCTCTGGTACATGCATGATCTCTCTCTCTCTCTCTGGTACATGCATGATCACTCTCTCTCTCTCTGGTACATGCATGATCACTCTCTCTCTCTGATACATGCATTATCACTCTTCTCTCTCTGGTACATGCATGATCACTCTTCTCTCTCTGGTACATGCATGATCACTCTCTCTCTCTGGTACATGCATGATCACTCTCTCTCTCTGGTACATGCATGATCACTCTCTCTCTCTGGTACATGCATGATCTCTCTCTCTCTCTCTGGTACATGCATGATCACTCTCTCTCTCTCTGGTACATGCATGATCACTCTCTCTCTCTGATACATGCATGATCACTCTCTCTCTCTGGTACATGCATGATCTCTCTCTCTCTCTGGTACATGCATGATCTCTCTCTCTCTCTGGTACATGCATGATCACTCTCTCTCTCTCTGGTATATGCATGATCACTCTCTCTCTCTCTGGTACATGCATTATCACTCTCTCTCTCTGGTAAATGCATGATCACTCTCTCTCTCTGGTACATGCATGATCACTCTCTCTCTCTGGTACATGCATGCTCTGTCTCTCTCTCTGGTACATGCATGATCTCTCTCTCTCTCTCTGGTACATGCATGATCAATCTTCTCTCTCTGGTACATGCATGATCACTCTCTCTCTCTGGTACATGCATGATCAATCTTCTCTCTCTGGTACATGCATGATCTCTCTCTCTCTGGTACATGCATGATCACTCTCTCTCTCTGGTACATGCATGATCTCTCTCTCTCTCTCTGGTACATGCATGATCACTCTCTCTCTCTGGTACATGCATGATCACTCTCTCTCTCTGGTACATGCATGATCTCTTTCTCTCTCTGGTACATGCATGATCACTCTTCTCTCTCTGGTACATGCATGATTAATCTTCTCTCTCTGGTACATGCATGATCACTCTCTCTCTCTGGTACAAGCATGATCACTCTCTCTCTCTGGTACATGCATGATCACTCTCTCTCTGGTACATGCATGATCACTCTCTCTCTCTGGTACATGCATGATCACTCTCTCTCTCTGGTACATGCATGATCTCTCTCTCTCTCTCTCTGGTACATGCATGATCACTCTCTCTCTCTCTCTCTGGTACATGCATGATCACTCTCTCTCTCTCTGATACATGCTTTATCACCCTCTCTCTCTGGTACATGCATGATCACTCTCTCTCTCTGGTACATGCATGATCACTCTCTCTCTCTGGTACATGCATGATCTCTCTCTCTCTCTGGTACATGCATGATCTCTCTCTCTCTCTCTGGTACATGCATGATCAATCTTCTCTCTCTGGTACATGCATGATCACTCTCTCTCTCTGGTACATGCATGATCAATCTTCTCTCTCTGGTACATGCATGATCTCTCTCTCTCTCTGGTACATGCATGATCACTCTCTCTCTCTCTGGTACATGCATGATCTCTCTCTCTCTCTCTATGGTACATGCATGATCACTCTCTCTCTCTGGTACATGCATGATCAATCTTCTCTCTCTGGTACATGCATGATCAATCTTCTCTCTCTGGTACATGCATCATCAATCTTCTCTCTCTGGTACATGCATGATCAATCTTCTCTCTCTGGTACATGCATGATCACTCTCTCTCTCTGGTACATGCATGATCACTCTCTCTCTCTGGTACATGCATGATCTCTTTCTCTCTCTGGTACATGCATGATCACTCTCTCTCTCTGGTACATGCATGATCACTCTCTCTCTCTGGTACATGCATGATCACTCTTCTCTCTCTGGTACATGCATGATCTCTCTCTCTCTCTGGTACATGCATGATCACTCTTTCTCTCTCTGGTACATGCATGATCTCTCTCTCTCTCTCTGGTACATGCATGATCACTCTCTCTCTCTGGTACATGCATGATCACTCTCTCTCTCTCTGGTACATGCATGATCAATCTTCTCTCTCTGGTACATGCATGATCTCTCTCTCTCTCTGGTGCATGCATGATCACTCTCTCTCTCTCTGGTACATGCATGATCACTCTCTCTCTCTCTCTGGTACATGCATGATAACTCTCTCTCTCTGGTACATGCATGATCACTCTCTCTCTCTGGTACATGCATGATCACTCTCTCTCTCTCTGGTACATGCATGATCACTCTCTCTCTCTCTGGTACATGCATGATCACTCTCTCTCTCTGGTACATGCATGATCACTCTCTCTCTCTGGTACATGCATGATCACTCTCTCTCTCTCTGGTACATGCATGATCAATCTTCTCTCTCTGGTACATGCATGATCACTCTCTCTCTCTGGTACATGCATGATCAATCTTCTCTCTCTGGTACATGCATGATCACTCTCTCTCTCTGGTACATGCACAATCTCTCTCTCTCTCTCTCTGGTACATGCATGATCACTCTCTCTCTCTCTGGTACATGCATGATCACTCTTCTCTCTCTGGTACATGCATGATCACTCTCTCTCTCTCTGGTACATGCATGATCACTCTTCTCTCTCTGGTACATGCATGATCACTCTCTCTCTCTGGTACATGCATGATCACTCACTCTCTCTGGTACATGCATGATCTCTCTCTCTCTCTCTGGTACATGCATGATCACTCTCTCTCTCTCTCTGGTACATGCATGATCACTCTCTCTCTCTGGTATATGCATGATCTCTCTCTCTCTCTCTGGTACATGCATGATCACTCTCTCTCTCTGGTACATGCATGATCACTCTCTCTCTCTGGTACATAAATGATCACTCTCTCTCTCTGGTACATGCATGATCACTCTCTCTCTCTGGTACATGCATGATCTCTCTCTCTCTCTCTCTGGTAAATGCATGATCACTCTCTCTCTCTCTGGTACATGCATGATCACTCTTCTCTCTCTGGTACATGCATGATCACTCTCTCTCTCTCTCTGGTACATGCATGATCACTCTTCTCTCTCTGGTACATGCATGATCACTCTCTCTCTCTCTCTCTGGTACATGCATGATCACTCTTCTCTCTCTGGTACATGCATGATCACTTTCTCTCTCTCTGCTACATGCATGATCACTCTCTCTCCCTGGTACATGCATGATCACTCTCTCTCTCTGGTACATGGATGATCACTCTCTCTCTCTGGTACATGCATGATCAATCTTCTCTCTCTGGTACATGCATGATCACTCTCTCTCTCTGGTACATGCATGATCACTCTCTCTCTCTGGTACATGCATGATCAATCTTCTCTCTCTGGTACATGCATGATCACTCTCTCTCTCTCTGGTATATGCATGATCACTCTTCTCTCTCTGGTACATGCATGATCACTCTCTCTCTCTGGTACATGCATGATCACTCTCTCTCTCTGGTACATGCATGATCTCTCTCTCTCTCTGGTACATGCATGATCACTCTCTCTCTCTCTGGTGCATGCATGATCACTCTCTCTCTCTGATACATGCATGATCACTCTCTCTCTCTGGTACATGCATGATCACTCTCTCTCTCTGGTACATGCATGATCACTCTCTCTCTCTGGTACATGCATGATCTCTCTCTCTCTCTCTCTGGTACATGCATGATCACTCTCTCTCTCTGGTACATGCATGATCACTCTCTCTCTCTGGTACATGCATGATCAATCTTCTCTCTCTGGTACATGCATGATCACTCTTCTCTCTCTGGTACATGCATGATCACTCTCTCTCTCTGGTACATGCATGATCACTCTCTCTCTCTGGTACATGCATGATCAATCTTCTCTCTCTGGTACATGCATGATCACTCTTCTCTCTCTGGTACATGCATGATCACTCTCTCTCTCTGGTACATGCATGATCACTCTTCTCTCTCTGGTGCATGCATGATCACTCTCTCTCTCTGGTACATGCATGATCACTCTTCTCTCTCTGGTACATGCATGATCACTCTTCTCTCTCTGGTACATGCATGATCACTCTCTCTCTCTGGTACATGCATGATCACTCTTCTCTCTCTGGTGCATGCATGATCACTCTCTCTCTCTGATACATGCATGATCACTCTCTCTCTCTGGTACACACATGATCACTCTCTCTCTCTCTGGTACATGCATGATCACTCTCTCTCTCTGGTACATGCATGATCTCTCTCTCTCTCTCTGGTACATGCATGATCACTCTCTCTCTCTCTGGTATATGCATGATCACTCTCTCTCTCTCTGGTACATGCATGATCACTCTCTCTCTCTGGTACATGCATGATCACTCTCTCTCTCTGGTACATGCATGATCACTCTCTCTCTCTCTGGTACATGCATGATCAATCTTCTCTCTCTGGTACATGCATGATCACTCTCTCTCTCTGGTACATGCATGATCAATCTTCTCTCTCTGGTACATGCATGATCTCTCTCTCTCTCTGCTACATGCATGATCACTCTCTCTCTCTCTCTGGTACATGCATGATCACTCTCTCTCTCTGGTACATGCATGATCACTCTCTCTCTCTGGTACATGCATGATCACTCTCTCTCTCTGGTACATGCATGATCTCTTTCTCTCTCTGGTACATGCATGATCAATCTCTCTCTCTGGTACATGCATGATCAATCTTCTCTCTCTGGTACATGCATGATCACTCTCTCTCTCTGGTACATGCATGATCACTCTCTCTCTCTGGTACATGCATGATCAATCTTCTCTCTCTGGTACATGCATGATCACTCTCTCTCTCTCTGGTATATGCATGATCACTCTTCTCTCTCTGGTACATGCATGATCACTCTCTCTCTCTGGTACATGCATGATCACTCTCTCTCTCTGGTACATGCATGATCTCTCTCTCTCTCTGGTACATGCATGATCACTCTCTCTCTCTCTGGTGCATGCATGATCACTCTCTCTCTCTGATACATGCATGATCACTCTCTCTCTCTGGTACATGCATGATCACTCTCTCTCTCTGGTACATGCATGATCACTCTCTCTCTCTGGTACATGCATGATCTCTCTCTCTCTCTCTGGTACATGCATGATCACTCTCTCTCTCTGGTACATGCATGATCACTCTCTCTCTCTGGTACATGCATGATCAATCTTCTCTCTCTGGTACATGCATGATCACTCTCTCCCTCTGGTACATGCATGATCACTCTTATCTCTCTGGTACATGCATGATCACTCTCTCTCTCTGGTACATGCATGATCACTCTTCTCTCTCTGGTACATGCATGATCACTCTCTCTCTCTGGTACATGCATGATCACTCTTCTCTCTCTGGTGCATGCATGATCACTCTCTCTCTCTCTGATACATGCATGATCACTCTCTCTCTCTGGTACATGCATGATCACTCTCTCTCTCTCTGGTACATGCATGATCACTCTCTCTCTCTGGTACATGCATGATCTCTCTCTCTCTCTCTCTGGTACATGCATGATCACTCTCTCTCTCTCTGGTATATGCATGATCACTCTCTCTCTCTCTGGTACATGCATGATCACTCTCTCTCTCTGGTACATGCATGATCACTCTCTCTCTCTGGTACATGCATGATCACTCTCTCTCTCTCTGGTACATGCATGATCAATCTTCTCTCTCTGGTACATGCATGATCACTCTCTCTCTCTGGTACATGCATGATCAATCTTCTCTCTCTGGTACATGCATGATCTCTCTCTCTCTCTGGTACATGCATGATCACTCTCTCTCTCTCTGGTACATGCATGATCACTCTCTCTCTCTGGTACATGCATGATCACTCTCTCTCTCTGGTACATGCATGATCACTCTCTCTCTCTGGTACATGCATGATCTCTTTCTCTCTCTGGTACATGCATGATCAATCTTCTCTCTCTGGTACATGCATGATCACTCTCTCTCTCTGGTACATGCATGATCTCTCTCTCTCTCTGGTACATGCATGATCACTCTCTCTCTCTGGTACATGCATGATCACTCTCTCTCTCTGGTACATGCATGATCTCTCTCTCTCTCTCTCTCTGGTACATGCATGATCACTCTCTCTCTCTCTGGTACATGAATGATCACTCTTCTCTCTCTGGTACATGCATGATCACTCTCTCTCTCTGGTACATGCATGATCATTCTCTCTCTCTGGTACATGCATGATCTCTCTCTCTCTCTCTGGTACATGCATGATCACTCTCTCTCTCTGGTACATGCATGATCACTCTCTCTCTCTGGTACATGCATGATCACTCTCTCTCTCTCTGGTACATGCATGATCACTCTCTCTCTCTGGTATATGCATGATCTCTCTCTCTCTCTCTCTGGTACATGCATGATCACTCTCTCTCTCTGGTACATGCATGATCACTCTCTCTCTCTGGTACATGCATGATCTCTCTCTCTCTCTCTGGTACATGCATGATCACTCTCTCTCTCTCTGGTACATGCATGATCACTCTCTCTCTCTGGTACATGCATGATCTCTCTCTCTCTCTCTGGTACATGCATGATCACTCTCTCTCTCTGGTACATGCATGATCACTCTCTCTGGTACATGCATGATCACTCTCTCTCTCTGGTACATGCATGATCACTCTTCT
Organism: Eucyclogobius newberryi; assembly: GCF_026437365.1. Taxonomy (NCBI): domain Eukaryota; kingdom Metazoa; phylum Chordata; class Actinopteri; order Gobiiformes; family Gobiidae; genus Eucyclogobius; species Eucyclogobius newberryi. Next base: position 8,777,897 of record NW_027316500.1, on the reverse strand, counting down.
CTCTCTGGTACATGCATGATCACTCTCTCTCTCTCTGGTACATGCATGATCACTCTCTCTCTCTCTGGTACATGTATGATCACTCTTCTCTCTCTGGTACATGCATGATCACTCTCTCTCTCTGGTACATGCATGATCACTCTCTCTCTCTGGTACATGCATGATCTCTCTCTCTCTCTCTGGTACATGCATGATCACTCTCTCTCTCTCTGGTACATGCATGATCACTCTCTCTCTCTGGTACATGCATGATCACTCTCTCTCTCTGGTACATGCATGATCTCTCTCTCTCTCTGGTACATGCATGATCACTCTCTCTCTCTCTGGTGCATGCATGATCACTCTCTCTCTCTGATACATGCATGATCACTCTCTCTCTCTGGTACATGCATGATCACTCTCTCTCTCTGGTACATGCATGATCACTCTCTCTCTCTGGTACATGCATGATCTCTCTCTCTCTCTCTGGTACATGCATGATCACTCTCTCTCTCTGGTACATGCATGATCACTCTCTCTCTCTGGTACATGCATGATCAATCTTCTCTCTCTGGTACATGCATGATCACTCTCTCCCTCTGGTACATGCATGATCACTCTTATCTCTCTGGTACATGCATGATCACTCTCTCTCTCTGGTATATGCATGATCACTCTTCTCTCTCTGGTACATGCATGATCACTCTCTCTCTCTGGTACATGCATGATCACTCTTCTCTCTCTGGTGCATGCATGATCACTCTCTCTCTCTCTGATACATGCATGATCACTCTCTCTCTCTGGTACATGCATGATCACTCTCTCTCTCTCTGGTACATGCATGATCACTCTCTCTCTCTGGTACATGCATGATCTCTCTCTCTCTCTCTCTGGTACATGCATGATCACTCTCTCTCTCTCTGGTATATGCATGATCACTCTCTCTCTCTCTGGTACATGCATGATCACTCTCTCTCTCTGGTACATGCATGATCACTCTCTCTCTCTGGTACATGCATGATCACTCTCTCTCTCTCTGGTACATGCATGATCAATCTTCTCTCTCTGGTACATGCATGATCACTCTCTCTCTCTGGTACATGCATGATCAATCTTCTCTCTCTGGTACATGCATGATCTCTCTCTCTCTCTGGTACATGCATGATCACTCTCTCTCTCTCTGGTACATGCATGATCACTCTCTCTCTCTGGTACATGCATGATCACTCTCTCTCTCTGGTACATGCATGATCACTCTCTCTCTCTGGTACATGCATGATCTCTTTCTCTCTCTGGTACATGCATGATCAATCTTCTCTCTCTGGTACATGCATGATCACTCTCTCTCTCTGGTACATGCATGATCTCTCTCTCTCTCTGGTACATGCATGATCACTCTCTCTCTCTGGTACATGCATGATCACTCTCTCTCTCTGGTACATGCATGATCTCTCTCTCTCTCTCTCTCTGGTACATGCATGATCACTCTCTCTCTCTCTGGTACATGAATGATCACTCTTCTCTCTCTGGTACATGCATGATCACTCTCTCTCTCTGGTACATGCATGATCATTCTCTCTCTCTGGTACATGCATGATCTCTCTCTCTCTCTCTGGTACATGCATGATCACTCTCTCTCTCTGGTACATGCATGATCACTCTCTCTCTCTGGTACATGCATGATCACTCTCTCTCTCTCTGGTACATGCATGATCACTCTCTCTCTCTGGTATATGCATGATCTCTCTCTCTCTCTCTCTGGTACATGCATGATCACTCTCTCTCTCTGGTACATGCATGATCACTCTCTCTCTCTGGTACATGCATGATCTCTCTCTCTCTCTCTGGTACATGCATGATCACTCTCTCTCTCTCTGGTACATGCATGATCACTCTCTCTCTCTGGTACATGCATGATCTCTCTCTCTCTCTCTGGTACATGCATGATCACTCTCTCTCTCTGGTACATGCATGATCACTCTCTCTGGTACATGCATGATCACTCTCTCTCTCTGGTACATGCATGATCACTCTTCTCTCTCTGGTACATGCATGATCACTCTCTCTCTCTCTGGTACATGCATGATCACTCTCTCTCTCTCTGGTACATGTATGATCACTCTTCTCTCTCTGGTACATGCATGATCACTCTCTCTCTCTGGTACATGCATGATCACTCTCTCTCTCTGGTACATGCATGATCTCTCTCTCTCTCTCTGGTACATGCATGATCACTCTCTCTCTCTCTGGTACATGCATGATCACTCTCTCTCTCTGGTATATGCATGATCTCTCTCTCTCTCTCTGGTACATGCATGATCACTCTCTCTCTCTGGTACATGCATGATCACTCTCTCTCTCTGGTACATGCATGATCTCTCTCTCTCTCTGGTACATGCATGATCACTCTCTCTCTCTCTGGTACATGCATGATCACTCTTCTCTCTCTGGTACATGCATGATCACTCTCTCTCTCTCTGGTACATGCATGATCACTCTTCTCTCTCTGGTACATGCATGATCTCTCTCTCTCTCTCTGGTACATGCATGATCTCTCTCTCTCTCTGGTACATGCATGATCACTTTCTCTCTCTCTGGTACATGCATGATCACTCTCTCTCCCTGGTACATGCATGATCACTCTCTCTCTCTGGTACATGCATGATCACTCTCTCTCTCTGGTACATGCATGATCAATCTTCTCTCTCTGGTACATGCATGATCACTCTCTCTCTCTCTGGTACATGCATGATCACTCTCTCTCTCTGGTACATGCATGATCAATCTTCTCTCTCTGGTACATGCATGATCACTCTCTCTCTCTCTGGTATATGCATGATCACTCTTCTCTCTCTGGTACATGCATGATCACTCTCTCTCTCTGGTACATGCATGATCACTCTCTCTCTCTGGTACATGCATGATCTCTCTCTCTCTCTGGTACATGCATGATCACTCTCTCTCTCTCTGGTGCATGCATGATCACTCTCTCTCTCTGATACATGCATGATCACTCTCTCTCTCTGGTACATGCATGATCACTCTCTCTCTCTGGTACATGCATGATCACTCTCTCTCTCTGGTACATGCATGATCTCTCTCTCTCTCTGGTACATGCATGATCACTCTCTCTCTCTGGTACATGCATGATCACTCTCTCTCTCTGGTACATGCATGATCAATCTTCTCTCTCTGGTACATGCATGATCACTCTCTCTCTCTGGTACATGCATGATCACTCTCTCTCTCTGGTACATGCATGATCACTCTTCTCTCTCTGGTACATGCATGATCACTCTCTCTCTCTGGTCCATGCATGATCACTCTCTCTCTCTCTGGTACATGCATGATCACTCTCTCTCTGGTACATGCATGATCACTCTTCTCTCTCTGGTACATGCATGATCACTCTTCTCTCTCTGGTACATACATGATCACTCTCTCTCTCTGGTACATGCATGATCACTCTCTCTCTCTGGTACATGCATGATCTCTCTCTCTCTGGTACATGCATCATCACTCTTCTCTCTCTGGTACATGCATGATCACTCTCTCTCTCTCTGGTACATTCATGATCACTCTCTCTCTCTCTGGTACATGCATGATCACTCTCTCTCTCTGGTACATGCATGATCACTCTTCTCTCTCTGGTACATGCATGATCACTCTTCTCTCTCTGGTACATGCATGATCACTCTTCTCTCTCTGGTACATGCATGATCACTCTCTTTCTGTGGTACATGCATGATCACTCTTCTCTCTCTGGTACATGCATGATCACTCTTCTCTCCTCATCGTCCCAAGTCCCTCTATATATAACAGAGGTCACATGACCCAACACACACGGAAAGTTACAGGTCAGTCAGGTGGTGCGGGTACAAAGGGACAAAGGATACAGGGGTACCAGGAAGGAGACAGTGGATAACATTTACATACGTTAAGCCCCTTAATATTTAAAACCGGCTTTTTAAAACTCAATCCCAAGACTATTTATCTTACAGTTTTTTACGATTGAATAATTTTGATGGTTTTGTTTTATTTAGCAAAACCCTACACACAATTAGCACAACCACAAACCCAATTATCAAAAGACCTTAGCTCCTTTGCAAAATGAAACACTCTTGTAAAAACTCTACACTAACTTATCAAAACCATATTTTTTACCATATGAAACACACACGTTGCATATGACTTAACTATGTTTGCTCCAGTTACACACCAGTTACACACCAGTTACACACCAGTTACACACCAGTTACACACTGCTGTGGAAAACCTTAAACACTTTGGGCTAATCCTGCTTCTAAGTGCATAGAGTCGTGTGGGTGAAGTACACCGTGAATTTGCAAAACATGGCTCGGATTTGCACAACTGGAAACACAATGTCTGCTCACACTTTGTGCAAAACAACACACACAGTGAACACTACACACACTTGTGTGCATCACTGTAGACACCACACAGGACACAAGACTAATGCTGTTTACAATGTAATTTATTTTTTTCCATATACTCAAGCCAACATGGCGAAAAAGAAAACAATTTCCAGTTTTCATGAACATTACATTTTATCCAGTACAAAAAAGAACCCTCCCAAACTCCTCCCCCTCTTCCTCCTGCTTAAAGTCTTCCTCTTCCTCTACCTCGACCTCTTCCTCTACCTTTACCCCTACCTCGACCTCCACCTCTGGCACGGCCTCTGCCTCCTTCTTCTCCTCCTCCTCCTCCTCCTCCTCCCCGTCTCATCTTCACTCTTCCTCTTCCTTCCATTTTGGTTCAGTTTGGTGAACGCTTCTGCTGCATTTTGATAGTGCTTAAACCTGATTGGTGTGGCTACAATTAAGCGATCTTGTGTTTGGTCATCATGACAGTGTTCAATGGATTGGCACATGGGTGTGGTCATTTGGCACATGGGTGTGGTCATTTGACAGTCAGTGCTTTAGAATTGCAAAGAAGTGACATCTTGATATACTTCTGTGTCTAAATACACAACTGTGTTCAGTGTTGTAAATCACTGTGTGTATTGTTTTGCACAAAGTGTGAACTGACTTATTGTGTTTACAGTGGTGCAAATCTGAGGCCGAGTTTTGCTCCTTGAGTGTTTTTGGTTTTGATAATTGGGCTAAACTTTAGATTTTAGTGTTTATTCAATCGTAAAAAACTGTAATACATTTATATCTTAAAAGTTGTACAATTATCTTGCATGACAATATTATTTCAAGCCTACTATCCTAATAAGCATTTTTAAGCTTAATGAAAGACTGAGGCTTGAAAAGAGGTTGTATCAGTGAGGTTGGTGGTTCAAAACCCATTCCCACCAGAACCACTGGGCAAGACGATTCACCCAATTCAATGTATCATCCATACATTACCATTCTGAGAGAGGTGGTAAATCCAGCAACTAGAAACAAAGTTTGACTTTATTACTCCACTTTAGAGTACCATCATCCCTATTTATCTCCTAGTTTCCCACCATCCTTTCCTTTGTGAATCAGTAGTAGGATTGCTTTCCAATTGCCAAAGAATTTTATCATTCATTGTTGTATATTGGTTACACCTTAACGCCAAAGCAACTTCCTCATTCGTGATTTCTGTTCAGTGACAATGGCAATAAACCCCTTGCTGATTCAGATTTGTGGATTGTCAACTTACTTCAGCATAAGAATATCTACAACTAGTGTTAAAAAGAGATATACCTGCTGTCACTTCACTTTTTTTTTTATTTTTTTTTATCTCTCACGTAAACAAACCTCTCCATCTTCTGAGGGCACATTTTGGAGGTTGATAATAATTCATGTTCTTTGTTGGGCACCTTTTTAGACTTTCCAGTAATTTAAATCAGAGAGTGACCAAACACAATACATGTCCAAGCTCCTCTGAATAAGCTTTTGTTGTCTTGTATTGAGACAGTTGTTTCCATAAAAAGTAAAAGATCCATCGAGCTCATAGATGGCACATCTGGACAATACTTTAAACGGAGCATTAAATTCAGCATAAACTAAGTATGTGTCATAGTTTATAACAAATAAATGTGCTGTTGCAGGCCACAGTTTTAGCTTTGTCTCTCAGTAGCGTTTATGAATCTACAATTCTCTGTTTGGAGCTGATATTTTTGCAAAGAACTATGTGGAAATGGCTCATCACTGCCCTTTGTTAAGAACGTTTCAGACAATAGAGTTTGCCTTGCCATGATTATTGATTTATTCATTTATTCTGCGTTTGTGCCAAGGAAAATATATATTACAGCATCATTTACCCACCACTGAAAAGCATGTTTCTCTAAAAGGAATGGGTAGAAAAACATACCGTATTTTCCGGACTTTTTTCATAGTTTTGGCCGGGGTGCGACTTATACATATATTTATACTTATATACTTATACTCCGGAGCGACTTATGTGATATTATATGTTATTTTTGCACTTGCAACTGCATTTCATACTCCAGTGCAACTTATGTTTTTTTCTTCTCTGTTATGCATTTTTTGGCTGGTGCGACTTATACTCTGGTGCGACTTATAGTTCGGTGTGACTTATAGTCCAGAAAATACGGTAATAATTAATTATTAATTAATTAATTACAAACTTGTATAGCCTACGTATGGTTGCGTTTAGTAATGATTATTGTATGTATTAGTATGTAAAAACAATATATACTAATATATAAACTGCATGACCACATTAATAAATAATATAATGCACATTGTTATTCAATTACAGGAGTTTTCATTGCCCAAAAATACCTTGAAAACTCTGCTTTTATTAAAAAAACTGTGATCAGACACGCCTAGTTCTTGACAGATTGGATCTGTATTTGTTTTTTTACCCATGGAGATAACTTTAATGCCATACTGTGCAACATTTCAGGCAAAGCAGTAACATTTCCACCCTCCACCAGAGAAGATACACAGTGCACATTTTTAAATGATTGTTTAGCAGTAAAGGTTATGTAAAACTAATCAAAAGTTCTCGCGCATTCCAATTGTGAACCTTTAGGCTTCTGATAATTTTTATTAAGTTGGAAATATTTTCTCAGAGCTCCATGAACCTGTCTGATTTATTTCTACATTTCGTTCAGCCAAAAGTGGAGCTGAGACGATGCAGCGTGTGCTAATCCCGACCCTCGCCAAGAAAAATAACTTCAAGGTGAACTTCAAAACATTGTTGCTCAAGTTTGTTTCTGTCAAACCAATAACAAGAGAGACGTGATTGTTTAGTGTGATGTGAAGCGGCTTGGATCGGGGGTGGCAGTAACCCACAGGTCTCACTGCAGCTCGTAGTGAAATGTGTAGGCGTCTGAGCTCACAAATGTGCAGCGCTGACATTTTTGAGACAAGAAGTGAAGAATTATCAGAATATGATTAAGTGAGTGAGCATCTCTTGCCATCGCCTGCAGCGGGAGACACTGTGTGCTCCTATCTGGGTCAAACATCCCTCTGACGAGCCACTGCACCTAACTTCAGCAGAGCGCCTCATGCCTTGTTGCTTCGTGCTCAAATTGTGTGCTGAAGGTTTAAGTTGAGCTTGTCTGTCTCAAGTTCTACAGAATGTACTGGTTTTGCTGTGTTGCTGTTGCTATGGCTACAAGCTTTAAAGATGAGATGTGCAACCTACACAATTCTGGTTTAGAATCTACTAAAGGTGCAAGCTTAATCTCACTGATTATCAAATGAGAGCGGCAGCAGCACTTTGCATATCCTGAGCAGGACTTGGTCAAGAACTTCACTGGAGGATTTTGTCTATTGTGCATGTTTTGGGTTGTTGAGGGGAAACTTACCCAGACACAGGGAGAACATGCAAACTCTACACAGAAGTGCTCTGTCACAGACACAGGGAGAACATGCAAACTCTACACAGAAGTGCTCTGTCACAGACACAGGGAGAACATGCAGACTCCACACAGAAGTGCTCTGTCACAGACACAGGGAGAACATGCAGACTCCACACAGAAGTGCAACAAGGCCAAATAAATAGCAGCTTTGCTGTTTATCATGGTCAAATCCTTTGGCTGATAATATATAGCTGCAATAAGGTGGGCAAAGTTTCTTACTAAAGCAAATCAAAGTCTATGAGTGATTAAATGTGTTCCAGTGTGTAGAGCATTAAAATTATGACTATGTTTAATAATATTCACATTATTGATATTACTAATATCATTAATAACAAGCCTGTTGGCTTTCATATAAGAGATTATAATAGACTGTCCACTTTCCCTCCCTCCCCCCCTCCCTCCCTCTCTCCCCCTCTCTCCCTCCCCCTCTCCCCCTCTCTCCCTCTCTCCTTCCCCCTCCCTCTCCCTCCCTCCCTTTCCCTCTCTCTCTCTCCCTCCCTCCCCCTCTCTCCATCCCTCTCTCCCTCTCTCTCTCCCTCCCTCCCCCTCAATCCCTCTCTCCCTCCCTCCCTCTCTCTCCCTCCCCCTCTCTCCCTCCATCCCTCTCTCCCTCTCTCTCTCCCTCCCTCCCCCTCCATCCCTCTCTCCCTCCCTCTCCCTCCCTCCCTCTCTCTCCCCCTCTCTCCCTCTCTCCCTCTCTCCCTCCCCCTATCCCCCTCCATCCCTCTCTCCCTCTCTCCCTCTCTCTCTCCCTCCCTCCCCCTCCATCCCTCTCTCCCTCTCTCCCTCCCCCTCCATCCCTCTCTCCCTCCCTCCCCCTCCATCCCTCTCTCCCTCTCTCCCTCTCTCCCTCCCCCTCCATCCCTCCATCCCTCTCTCCCTCTCTCTCTGGGGGGCAGTGTGTAGTAAAGTGGTTGTGCTGCGTGGCTGGATCAGATCTGTGCTGTTTGCACTGCTCTGTGTGGGAGACTGTCATGTTTATGGTGACATTCAAAACAAGCATCACAGTATTTCTCAAGGGCAACTGGATATATTATAGATGTTTCACATCTCATATGAAGAAGTATATCTTTTTGTTTGAAAAGACCACACATGTTTCCCATTCTTTTTAGGAAAAATGACAAAAACATTGAGACATTTTTTTGCCCTGTAGTCACAGCTGCCCTGGGGCCCACAGAGAGAGCCATGGCCGGCATTCTGGGACTGTGATCAGGACAGCTCAAGGTGATTGAAGCATCTTTGATACCACTGTCCTTGCTGTGTCATTGAAAAACTATTTCTGAGAATAACAGAGAGGTTCAGAAATCTATTTGTGCCACACAAAATTAAATCATGTATTCTGAAAGTTAAAGTTGTTAAACTTGGCATGACATTGCACAACTTGCTGAAACCATGAACTGAATTTATGTCTAACTTTATTTCGGCCATTGAATATAATATTGTTGTCTTTTTAACTTTGTCATTTTTTTAAGCGCCATCAAATTATTTATCAACACAAAATGCCGTCGAGAGCTTTCAACTGCCAAGTGCTTCCAGCTCCATCTATTTACTCAGAGGAAATAGTGGCACTTTTCACTTCATAACCAGCAGCTTGGATTATATGTGTGGGCAATATTAGAAAACAGCGTATCGTCTGCTGTCAGAACCCATCAAACTGCCCCATTCCCTGGAAGAGTCCATCCCTTTTGCACGGTCCAACAGCCGTGGACGGACGAGTCAAATTGACACATCAAAGTAAATGTATTTAAAACTTGATGCTGGATTCGTGGGTGGGTTTTTTGTCGTTTTTGACTAAACAGTTCTGAGTCATTGTGTTGTGAAGCGGCTGAAACACAGGCATTTATGACTAATGCTGCGTATTGGACGTGACAAGGTTTGGATAACACTGTTCAAGCTGCACGGTGTCAACAGACTCTTAACCACCACAGCTGAAGGAAAAAGAAAAATGAATCATGGGTGCTTGGTATATGATTTTACAAGTGAGTCTGGTCACGCCTCAAGCCAAACTCAAACATTACCGTGCAATCAGATTTGGCTATGCATGTGAAACAAAGACATTTAGTCGAACAAAATCATTCTCATTGACTTTCTCATTGATTCTGCAGAAATCCGCAATGTCTTTTTTTCTACGTAAGAAGCCTTTTTTTTTTTTTTTTCTGGGCCGGACCATGTGCGTCCCTGCGCCCATCCACCTGTCAATCAAGCACATCTGAACTTGTGATGATGAATACAGTGACCAGACTGAAATCAATCTGTTTTTCTGGGTCAGATTTTCTTCTATTTCCACAAATTATGTCATTTAAACGTAGATGTCAGTAATGTAGTTTTGTGCACCCTCTTTGTATTTAAGTGTTAAAATAAAGTTTAATGTGTATTATTTAAAAAAAAAAAGTGCAAATTACAAACTAAAATTGCCATCTATAGAGCCGATTATAGCATGATTTCACAAGATCTTTAGTGTCATTCATGCGTTAAAAGTAATCCGTTATGTATTTGGATGGTGAAGTCAAACATTATATGCTGTGATGTTTTTTGCTTCACTATTGCTGATGTTTTTGATGAAAATATGGCTTGAATGTATTTTGCTGTATTGGCCCAGACAGCAAACATGGCCCTGTTGCAAACCTTTCAGTCTAAAATGGTAATATGAGGGAGGCAGTGACCAATTTGTCCTCAGTTGTCAGCTGCAGTCTCCCCGAATTGTCATGGAAATGGTTAAGTTGGTTTTGCACTCGGAGAAATAGAAAAATTGGGCCAACTGTCTCGTGTTTGACTGCAATAAATGTGAAATGATTTCAGGCCAGAACTGACATTTTGTTTGGCAGCTGCCTGTAAAGACGCCTCAAAATGGAGGACACCGCTAAAAGGCAAGTTACATTCAACATTTCACCAATTTTAGACAATATAACTTGGTTGACGGATGGAACGCTTATCCATTTACCTAAAGTATGCACCTAATAATTAAAAAACGTATGGATTAAAAACATTAAAATTATGAATTTTTTTTAAATGGGTTAAGATACATATTATTATATACATATTTCACATTGTTTTGAACTGCTTCCTGCTGTAATATAAAAGAACATTTTTATTTGTGACTGTCTTTGCCTGTCTTTGTTTTTCTTCTTGCTTCTAACACATTTACTTCAAAACAAAAATGTGTTTATGTGTGTTTGTTTATTCTTTACCACTTTATTTAAATGTTTTCCCTGACGTGTTTATCTCAAAATAATTACATAGATGCAGGTAACTTGTATAGTCAACATATAACAGAACAGGCGCTACGCAGTGATAAAGAAGGACAAATTATTATTATCAAATTATACTCAACAACTTAATTAAATGCATTGCTTGGAACTCTTCAGCCTGAGTGATGAAATAAACACACGCATAATTGCGACAACAAAGACAGTGTTAATCAAAAGACGTCGCTCGTTGACTCCCTATTGAAGCGTAAACACATTTTTTTGTCTCCATGATCGTGGCATAACTTTCACGCTGGCAGCCGGTCAGGACAGCCCGTTCTCCTTGTTGGAGGTGACTGGAGGGGCTGCTGCGATGGAGAGATACCTTCGGAATTTCATGGGGCGAGGGGGATGCCAGAGTTTGGGGCTGACTGATTGCGGCTGAGTTCAAAGGATGGAGGAAGAGCGATCCAACGCTCCCTCCGGCGGCCATTTTGGAAATCTGGGTTAATGGTAAAGGAAAAACACGCAGCACAAGCACAAGCACAACTCCAAAGTAAAGACACATAATCAGCCGGGCTTCAACAGGACTCATTAGGAGGGGTTTCAGTCTGTGTGCGACCAAACTGGATCTGTCCCTAGTGTATGCTGGGAAATCAGAATGCCTAATGACGCCTTTAAATAGACATTTTTAGAGCCAGAAAAATAGTTTAGAAAATGCCAGAAATTCAAACCTAAATTAAAATAAACATGACCTGAATAAGTCATTGAAATTAATCAATATTTCAGCCATTGCTTGACAGTTGTAATTCAATACAGCCTGCATACATTCATGTGCAATTACTGTGAAATTCATGTGCAATCCATGTGCCGTTGTGACACATATTCATGTGCAATTACTGTCGTGATCACATGCACTGGTATTTGTGTATTTATTTATTTTTATCTTTATTATTTTTCCCCTCCATCCCTTGTTGGGAAATGGGAGGTTTTGTCTAAAGGAGTTTTTGTTTATAGGAGATCTTCTACTGAGAGTGTTTTTCAAACTTGCTATAAGTGATCTGTACTTTTCCTCTGTATCTACCTGCCTTGCAACAATGAAATTTCCCCATGTGGGACAATAAAGGAATATCTTATCTTATACATTAAAATCCATCAGTCAGGGGTTCCCTAAGCTGGTTTATATCATTTATGGACATTAAAACACATAGGACTCTGTTTGGTGACCAAGTGGATAGCACATCAGTCCAAATTTGATTTGGACAATTTGCTGCATGTCCTTCACTCCTTAATCTCCATAAATAACCATAATGAAGTCTAACATTTCTTAAAAGAAAGAAAGAAAAAAGAAAAACACTGCAGGAGATCTACGGATTTCTTTTACTTCACAAATGGGACATTTTGAAACCTATTGTTTTTGTGAGGCTCAGATAATCAGAATCAGAAAAAGGTCTATTCATTCCTGTCAGGTCTGTCAGTGAACACAATTCACAAACTAGGAACTTGTTAAAGTGGCAGGTGTTTAGTGTTCATGAGTCCAACAGAAGAGGGAAAGAAATTGTTCTTGTGGCGGGAGGTTCTGGTCCGCATGGACCGTCAGTTTTGCATGATATTATGATAGGTATCGTTTTTACATCTCACAATGAAAGCTACTAGATAACAACCTAACAAGATCCTCTGTTGGTCAGGGATAAATGTTGTGTTCACATTCACAAGCAAAGCTCTCAACTCAAATACACTTGAAAAAATGTCAATATGGATGTAGCAATGGAGCTACATAAATTACTTACTAACTGTGATCTAATTACTTGAATTTGTAATACTAATACTATCTCTTCATCGCTGACATATCTGTTAAGTTTATACAGTAGCTTTTAGTTCATAAACTCTCATCTGCACCTGGTTCATTTAAAGTAAGATGGACCAATGGAAGAGAAAATATGGCCCCTGTCCACGGTGTGCCCCGCCTCAGGCCCAAAGTCCCTGGGATAGGCTCAAGTCACCCGCGACCCCGAACGGAAACAAGCGGTGGAAAATAAATGAATGAATGACACCGGTTGGTCAGGTGTGTTGTGGGAGCTGTGTATTGTGTTGTGAAGCCTCTGCACATCCCGTGGTCCCGCCTTCCCAGTCCTTCCTGTCAGTCAATTTAACATTCAGGACAGGCGGGTTTCACTGCCCCGTGTCTCTGAGGCCGTATTGTCTACGATGATCACACAATGGTAGTCGAGGGGGGAATCTATGTATGCACCCTTCAGAGATCCCACAGTTGTATTATGAATAGGTCAGTATTATGAATGCAGCGAGCGCTTGGAGTCCTTGTAACGCACTATTGAAACCGAGCAGCTGAAGTCCTGCGTGATTTGCATATTGTATGTACGTCGTATTAGAAATTCAGCAGCCAACTTCATCTCATTTTCATTACCCTTGGCTCGGGCGTTTCATCGTGCCCTAGCCTTTCTGTGTTATCTCAGCGCCGCCGGTACACAGCCATTTACTACACATTAGGACATTTTAGACTTCCAACATTGCTGCAGACATTTTGTTACCGCAATGACTTCTGCGTAAAGCCAAACAAAAACTAAAAAAAACGTTCAATTTATGCCATAGATGTTTTTTTGAAGCAATGTATAGTGTAAGAGGAATATTGGAGGACATGAGAAAAAGGCAATTATTCAAAAACGCACTGAGCTGAAGCTGATGTTTCCAGGTCAGGCTGAACCTGGACGTGAGGCCGATACACTACGAGACATCATCGAGTTAGAGCTATTTCGTGGGAGACTTTTGGAACATAATCCACCTTTTATAAGAGCTCCGCTGCCAAGTGATGAGTTATAACCCGCAAATGGGATTTCAATATTGCCAAAGGAAGGTGGTTAAATGGATTCCGGATGTTGGGCTTCGTCCGACAAAGCGGGATCAAAGTGAGTCTTAGATTATATGACATCCTTGTTTTGACCCAAGTCTGGAAAATGATCAACCAACTTCAAAACGTCTCATTTTAACAATTTTTTCTTCATTTAAGCCACAGCACAGCAGGCGGAACCGGCGGAGGGATCATCGTTATGGCGTAAGTAAGTAAGTAAATTTTATTTATATAGCACCTTTCACAGACAGAAGTCACAAAGTGCTTCACAAAACACAGAATAAAACAATAAAAACACAACAAACTTACAGTGAGCAATACATATACAACAATATGCAGTAAAATCAGTCCGTAAAACAAGTGCATTTAAAAGGCTTGACTAAATAAAAAGGTTTTGAGCTGACCCTTAAAAGCAACAACAGAGTCCAGTGACCGTAGGTAGAGCGGAAGATCGTTCCAGAGTCTGGGGGCAACAGCCTGGAAGGATCGGTCTCCTCTGGTCCGAAAGCGAGTGCGAGGAACCAACAACAGTTTCTGGTCCAAGGACCTTAGTGAGCGAGAGGGAGCGTACGGTTTAATCAGATCGCTGATGTACGATGGGACCTGACCATTTAAAGCTCTAAAAGTTAAAACAAGAATTTTAAACTGTATCCATGGAGACCGGCAGCCAGTGAAGGGCTTTAAGAATGGGTGAAATGTGGGCCCTTCTATTTGTGCGGGTCAAGATCCTCGCTGCAGAGTTCTGGACCAGCTGCAGACGAGAGAGTTCCTTCTTGTTAAGACAGGAAAACAAACTATTACAATAGTCTAAACGTGAAGACACAAATGCATGAATTATAACTTCCAGGTCATTTTGAGACACCATTTTCCTGAGCTTAGAGATTTTCCTCAACTGAAAGAAACAGTTCCTCGTCAACAGCTTGGAGTGGTGCTCTAAAGACATGTCTTTGTCAAAGGCAACGCCCAAGTTTCTAAGACTTGGTTTAGCAGTCTGGCCTAAAACACCCAAGTACTGGTTTATCCCTGGAATGGCATCATCAGGGGCAATAATCAGAGTTTCTGTTTTGTCAGCATTTAGCTGCAACGAGTTTTGACTCAGCCATTGTTTTATTTGCACTAAACAACTGACCAAGGAGTTCAGCTTCTGGATCTCAGAAGGTTTAAAAGAGCAATAGAGCTGAATATCGTCAGCGAACAGGTGATAGGACACATCACTAAACTCTTTAATGATCATTCCCAGGGGAATTATATAAAGCAGAAATAGGACGGGACCCAAGACGGAGCCCTGAGGAACTCCACACAACAGATCAGCTGAGTCGGACATTATTTGGTTTGCAGCGACACTAAAGCTCTGACCGGATAGATATGAGGAAAACCAATGAAGAACTGACCCCGATAGTCCAATCAGGTCCCTCAGTCTGTTCAACAGGATATGATGGTCGACAGTGTCAAAGGCTGCAGACAGATCCAACAGAACTAAAACAGTGCATTTCCCAGAATCAGCAGACATCATAATGTCACTGGACACTTTCAACAATGCGGTTTCCGTAGAATGATGTTTGCGGAAACCAGATTGAAAAGAGTCGTGAATGTTAGACTGATCAAGGAAATCTGACAATTGTTCAGAGACCACCTTCTCTAGGATCTTGGACATGAACGGGAGCTTTGAAATAGGTCTGAAACCTTTGGGGTCTGTCGGGTCCAAGTTTGTTTTTTTCAGTAAAGGCTCAAACATAAACCTTACATGACTAGACTACAGTAATAAATTAAAACTATCATGATAATGATAAATATAGCCGCAAGCGGCAATGATCGGCCCTCGCCACGCCGCCGCCACGCCGCCGCCGCCACGCCGCCGCCACGCCGCAAGAGGAGGGGGCGCTAACGCGCCCCAATTGTCCTTTTATTACGCCTACTGCTGAATCTGTGACGCTGTCACATCTTCTCCCCTTTGTTTTACCATCAAAAAGCTATTTTATTTAGAATTCTTGGCAAAATGTGCGGCTTTGCCGCACAGACACCGTGACTCTTAGAATAAAAATGTGGATAACTTTTGATGGTCCACCACTGAAGATGAGTCTCACCAAATTTCAGGTTAATAGGGCTGACGCCCTGGGAGGAGTTTGTGAAAGTCTAAAGTGTAAACATGTTCTGGCCCCATTGGAATAACATGGGAGGTTTCGGTCATCGTTACGGCAACGCCATAACAATTATGACATGGGTCTCATTGACTTTTTTGATGGGGATGCCAAAATTGAGTTGTGTGTCAAATTTCATATAATTTTGCAAAACTAAATATTTAACCTCCATATAAAATCTGTAGGGGGCGCTGTGGCTCCAAATTAATTTATTTCACTTCAAGTAGGTTTAGGGCAAAGAGTTTAACAACTGATTCTAATTTGACACAATTCGGACTTTATCTGCGCAAACGGCAGAAATGTTAAATTTGGGAGATTTCTGAAATTCTTGCTACAGTTTGCGGCTTCGCCGCACAGAGACCGTGACAGGTATCAATGTAATTTGGATAACTTTTGATGTCCCACTCCTCAGTAGCATTTTCACCAAATTTCAGCTTTTTAGGGCCAACGCCCTGGGAGGAGTTCGTAAAAGTATGACGTTTGGAAAAACTCCGAAGTCATGTTTAGCCATTTTTGAAGCAATATGGCCGACATTTGGTTGGGCGGACGGCGTTGCCGTAATAATATTTTTTACTTCTCTTGTCACCATCTACCTATGCGCCAAATTTCATGATTCTACGATCAGATTTTTTTTTGGGTCATTTCCCATCTCTCAATGCATTTTTGGTACATTTGGGGGCGCTGACGCGCCAATTTTTTTAATTTTAGAAAAGGGAAATAGCCAGAATGTAGAGAGGCACGATTTTTAGAGGTGTGCAAATTTTTGTGACTTTTCGTCAATGTTCACTGGGTGAAAAATAGGGGGGTTGGTCCCGACAAGAAAGAAAGAAAGAAAGAAAGAATAATATTCCGATGCGAAAACAATGTTTCCCATTTTTCAAATATCATAAACTATACATTTTCGGAAAGCGCTCGCGCTTTCCTACCTCATGGTGTGGGTCCCTGGTCACTGACGGGTACTTTCGTTAATTTTGAGTGGGCTCCGCCCACTTTGTGTTTTTGGTCCTCTATACAGTAATAATGTTCAATTTTTGCATTACATGCTTATATGCACGGAACATGCAAGAGATGGGGAACGTCATCTTCGCGGTCGTCATCTCAATGTAAAATGCTCGTTTAGTGCGCACTTTTGCACGGGCTTCGCCCGTTTACAACGGTAATGTTCCATTTTCCTACTACTAATTAGTATGCACGGGGCGTGCATGAGTGAAGGAGTGCGTTAGTGAGTGTTTGGAAGTGGGCGAGCGCTTTGCGCTCGATTTCGTGCGCACTACGTGCGCACTTTCGCAGCCGTGCTTCGCACGGCCTTACGAGATTAATAGGCCTCTCGCCAGCTTGTGGCGCTCGGGCCTAACAAGAGTCATTATCCAGCAAGTCGTCCCTGCAATTACTGTTACAATGCCCAAAATTTAACAGCAAATTGACAATGCCCTATAATTTCACTCCCGAATCCCAATCAACATTTGACACAATTACCTTTTGCTCTTTCGAAACGCTGATTAAAATATGCCACCTATTCAAACCCTAATTATCACACTGACTAGGACTGAATGCATTTCTGCTCCACTGAAAAGCAGTTCTCTCGGCTTTGTTCTTTCTTCCCTATCTTTTGTATCACCGTGTGACGGCCTAAAGGGGCGAATAATATCTAATGACACCTTGGGATTTATCAAAACGCAGGAAATTGTTCATCGATTGTGCTGCCGTTAACGCGGATATCATCTTTGTGATATAATATCCTTAATTTGCCGGGCTTGCAGCGGTCTTAATTAGACGGGCTCCTTATCTACCGTCCTGCGCCGTGTTTTCGAGTGCGATTAACAGTGAGAGCGGAAAAAGAGAAGAAGACAGAGACGTTGCCCATCGATTGGCTCTTTACAGTATCAGACCGGACGGGGATGATCTTTCCAAAGCGTTACGAGGAGACGGCATGGTTTAAATTGCGTCTGAGGGCTCTCTGGAGACCAATCGCTCCAGGTCGAGATGGTTAAAACCTGTGTGAAATTAGACTGTAAAACTGTGTTATAGCGAACGGATGGACGGGGCAGGCCGGGGTCACAAAGGCGACTCGTGCGGTTGACCTTTTAAAAGTGTTTCATTATAGTGCAGCTATTGATAAGCCGTGCAGTGATGGAGATGTGTGGAGTCGGTTGTCACGGAAAATCAAACATTCTGGTTTGATATTATCCTGGATGTTAATCAGGCGGAAGAGAGGACAGCATTTTTAAAGATTAAACAAGACGCGTTTGTGTCATCTTGGCAAAAGTGGGTTGAATCGAAAGAGAGACCTTTTTATTTTGGAACTGTAAATGGAATTGTCTATTAATTAATCTATCTATTTTTAATTTGATGGTCAGTTTGGCATGTTTAAACAGCCATATGTTGCTCATCTAGTTTATTATGCTGATATTTAATTGTGATGGTACAATACACTGCTAAATTATTATTACTTTTGTGTGTTAGATTGTACATGTTAGCACGGAGCACTTTAATTAGAGTGAACGTTCATGAAAGGGGCTGTACCTGGACAGCATGTGGGTTAAAAGTAGGTCAGCCACGCCTATTCATTTGTGTTGAGTGTGGCCCAGGTGTGTTGTGGGTGTTGTACCCTGCGTGCCTCAAATGTTATTCTGAACCGTGGACTTAATAAAAGTTGCAAAGCGGAATGTATCGGCGTATCGTTCAAGTGTGCAACAGCCATACCTTATTTTTACTGACCTAAAATGTGGGAAAACAGAGGTGTATAGGCTCTAGTTAACTTTAGACTATGGGTTTATTATTGCTTCACAACATCTTAATGCAAAAAAAAACCTTTAAGATATACTTGATTGAGTGTTAGCTTCACATCCTTGAGTTAAGTACCATATTATCATGCAATTATTTAAAAAGATTCAAACTTTATAATTCGTTTTTGGAGTTTTTCAGTCAAAAAACATTGAAAAGCAGTTATACGTGAATAAATATGTGGAAAATGTTGCACGTGTGACTGTAAATAACTTTTAAACCCATCATTGTAAAATGCCAAACCTTGTAAATAAAGAATAAAAATATAAAGTCCTTTTGGGGACAATTATTGTGCTGCATTGTTACATGACGCGTAGCACTTTTCTCACACAACGTTTTCATGTATTTAAAAAGCATCCTATTGTTCACTTGTCTGTTTCATGTAAGTTTACTGCTAAATAATATTTTTTTTCATCAAACACATGCTTAAAATCCAATAAACCTGTCAGATCCCTCGGTAAGCTCCCACCTGGCTGACTTTGTTATATTTGGCACCTGCAACATCAAACCTCATTATCGCTGCTCACTCGCTCTTTTCACACGTTAATCATTCTCAATATAGATTTCGTTCCAAACTTTTTGAGAGAACAGTTTTAAACGTTGCACCTTTTACAAAACTTCAGCTCGCCACAGACTCAAGGACAAAGCTGACAGTGCCGTCTGGGTTTCAGAGGAGAGGCGGAAGAGGCGGGTGCAGAGATAAGGAGCAGACACAAGATCTCAACAGACACGTCCAAACTGTGGTTGAAAACACCCACAACAGCAGCGGTTTTCACTTTCAGATGCAATTAAACATGGTAAGTTTTCTATTTAATGAGAAGTCTGGATGTCACAATATAAAATGTTTGTGTTCGATGAAAAGTGTGAGAAGAAATATCTGTTTTGACAATTACTTGCAATTAGTGTCACCATCCAACAACAGTGAAATCCTTAATTTACTTTAATCTGCAGAGTCTAAAGCGGGGGTGTCCAAACTATGGCCCGAGGACCAAATGCAGGCCCCTAGATCAATTTTGTTTGGCCCACAGTCTTCCTACTGAAGTACAATCATTTTTATTGCAAATTCTACTGCCATAACCTAAATAACTATAAGTGTGATGTGATGCAGAGCTAAAGTTAATGTTGTGAGCCTCATTAAATGTGTAGTGGCTCAAACGTTCGATGCAACATTTTTGAATTATTCTCTTTATTGAGCGTTTGTGCATGTTTCATTATAAAGTCCTCGTGGGAAAGGTTTGGGGTCCCCTGGTCTAAAAGTGACCATTTCTGAAGTGATCTGCTTTTATGATATTTAACTGCAAGAGTTTTTCTATTAAGAGTGTGTGTGTTTTTTAGCTTCCTATAAGTTATCTTTTACTTCTGTACCTACTTGCGTGCAACACCGAAATGTCCCCATTGTGTGGACTAATAAAGGCTATCTTATCTTATCTTATCTTTCTAATTGTCAAAGTAAAGTTAATGTGACATTGTGACAGCCAGGAAATAAAGCACATTTTGGATTGCATTGAAATAACTGGATTTTGCTTGTAAAATTCTCACGATTTTTAATATTTCCAATTCTTCCATAACCTGAATAACCACAATAATAAATGAGTGAAGCAATCTTGACACCTTAAATGAAAAGTGTTGTTTTTTTGTTCACATTTTTGGCCTGTGTGGCTTTTGAACAGCACAGATGTAAGTGTTAAATGATGATGAAGAGTTGAGAGTGACATCCAACAAATTCGGACCCAGGGATCAATACCATGCCGCTTGTACAGAATGTGTTTTAGTATTTACTGCCAAAAGATAGACCCAACACTATAGATAACTAATGCACAAATGATCAAAAAGAACCAGCTATGGGTGGATTGCTTTATAAAGGGAACAACAATCCTGTGAGATTTGAACCGGCAACCCTCTCGTCACAGCAGGATGTCAGGATTATTAGGTTAATTAATAATCATGATAATGCAGGTCACAACATGATCGTAAGAACCAAAACAATTATAATGATTACAATTTTAGAAGCAAACTTAAATATTTTTAGTTCAACTTATCGTCCAAAAAATAGACGTAAATACAAAGAACTGGCTATTTTTGTCATATTTAACTTTATTCAGTCTTTCAGAAAGTAAAATGTGGTGAAGTCGGTCACAAATTTGAGAAAGCGGTAACATGTTAGACAACGGGAATGAAAGAAAATGAAAGATTTCTCTGTTGTTTGGTTTCAATAATTGTGAATAATCTTTAAATGGTGATGTTTTTTCCCCACAATAATCGTAACATTAACATTTGATATAGTTCATCCCTAATCCTGACACAATACGCTCTTGTACAAAATGTATATCCACCTGTTTCATTTTACCAAACATTGTCTTCATCTTTATTCACATTTCGTCTCCAGTTTTACAATTCCATCCCGGCTCTGCCTCTGTCAACAAGCTGTTTTATTAATATGCAAATGAAAGGCAAACAGTAAATCAGACTGTGGAAATCCATGTAATTATGTTATCAAGAAGATGACACAATAAGAATTACATAAACCCAAAATCTACCTGATTACAGGGCTGTACCAATCTGATCTTTTTAGTTTTGTCTCCTGACGACGTTCCTGTCCTTTGTTTTTTCGTGACAAACAACACAAAATGAAGGCGTTTTTTAAATTTGGCGTATTTCAAATAATGTGGCGTGACAATCAGTGAGGTAGAAATAGAACAGAAGAAGCCACAGACATAGTATTTAGATTAAAAGTGAGTCAGTATTGTGCAAAACAAGATTTCAATTGGATCACGAACAAAGCTGGACTTGCATTTTCATTGAGTTTCTGATGCAACTCAACCCACAAAACACAAGTATTATATAAATTACCATATTATAATCCCTTGTAGTGTTGACAACATAATTTGAAGTGACATTAATGATACATTTTAATGACTTATGAAAGCTTGTCAAGTGTTGCTAAATATCTACTGGGTAAAGAAAAAACGCGCATATGGATTCATGCAATTTTGATCTAACATAAGTAAAAGCCAAGGCAAATCTTATGCAACGGCTGGCATCTGCTTCAATCCTCAAACTTTGAGAAAAAGCTCTTTTCATCCATATGGTTCAAGGTTTCAGAAAACTTGTAGAGACGTTGTTGACATTTGTGTGGATGGAACATACTGTAATAGCAGCTACGTCTCACAGAACTGGATAGAAAAATAATCATGTTCAAAGCTCTCAACAGTATTTATAGGTCAAAGACGAACTAAAAGCACCACAAAAAGATAAGAAACAAAACTTAATATTTATCTGAACACATGCGAATGCTCGAGTAAGACTGCTTTGTGAACTATGCCAAAGTATTACCAGTTTTGACCCGCAAAATAACCACGCAATCGACCCTAAGACCCTCACAGAACCGTAAAAAAATAAAATAAAATAAAGAAACGTGTAAAATCTGCTTTAATATTGTTTGTTTTCATGAACTTATACTAGGTTTAGTTGAAGAATGGATCAAATACAGTGTCATAACGTTTAAATTATATCTTGAAATCATCATGCGACACCCCACTGAGCTGTGCTCTGGTAATTAAGAGGATCACAAATCAATTCTCCTTATTTAAATGAAATGCACACATTTGGTGAAAAACACAACAACAACAACAACAACTACTACTACTACTACTACAACAAAAACAACAAAAACAGAGAGCACTTTTCATTGACTGCATGCGTTTTAATTGCTCAAAAATACCTTGAAAAAAACGTCTTCTTGCTGTGAATGGGCTCGCCTCTCCACAGATCTGCCCTTCCCTTATTGGATAAGTTTAATGACATTCCAGACCAGGCAATGACGTCAATCAAGACATGAAAGCCGTGTACTACAACCAAAGTTACATAGTGCTCTTTCAGTTACCTGGACTCCATGGCTTTCCAAATGAGGAGAAATGATGACCGTTGCCATAGCGATTAACAGTTCAAAACAAGTATTACATCCTTTCAATCATAAAAAAGGAAGCTGAAAACCAATGAATAGGAAAGATACACTGAAATGAATAAACCACAGTGTGTGCTCTTGGAAAGCGACGCGCACTGAGGTTATGTCCGCGCAAAAAAAACACAACCCTACTTTTCCCAGCGTCGCTCTTTTGATTAATTTATGTATGAAGGGGGGAAGGCCTCGGTCTTTTTCTTCTCGCACTGAGCCGAGGTCTGAGAAGAGATGGAGCTGTGAGCGAGATGATAAAACAGACTAGTGCAGCGGCAGTCACGGTAGAAAGGTGCTGCCTTTGCTGTGACGTGTGGGTGCATATAACGGGACGGTTGGAGGCTAATTTGCATTAAACTGGCTCGGTTCCACCCGTTGTATTTACATTTACTTGTCTATCTATAATGACAAAAGACACATGCCAAGGCCCGAAACCTGCTCTTGAAAGGATTGCTCATACGACGGTGATGAATGAGTGAAATGCAGAGACAAATTCCTCTACGTGGAGCATAAAGTTGAGCTTAAACTTGCACATTGATTTGAGCTGAAGATGCACAGTCGTATGATCTATAGGTTGTTTACCACTCAAACAATTATGAACCTGTTTGGAGAGATCAACCACTGCAGACCAGGAACATTCTTACCTGGTGAGACACTCCCTCCACCACTGATCACTGGGTTATCTGTAGAGTTTATCCCTCAAAGTGCTCAAATATTTATTTTTATCTTTGTTCATTTTTCCCCTTCATTCCTTATTAAGAAATGAGAGGTTTTGTCTATGACTATGAACTATTGTTTAGTTTGAGTTCTTCTATTAAGAGTGTTTTTTAAACTTCCTGTAAGTTATCTGTCCTTTTCCTCTGTATCTATATCTGTATCCCCATGTGTGGACAATGAAGGATTATCTTATCTTATCTTTTTAGAATATCTTTATACCATTTAGAAGGATTTTTTTAAGCATACATTTTTAAAGAAAGTTTTCCACAAAAGAAGAGTTCTGTGCGGCAAAAAAAGGTGAAAAACACTCTGACTCTGAGAACCAAATGTTCTTCTGCTGTCTTTCACACTGTATCCCCCATAAATCAGTTGGAAAACAAAACAATATATATAGCTTTAAATACATATTGGATGTAATTAACTTTCTGCCGTTTCCCAACAACCCAATGCCCTTGAAAGCTATACATATTTCAGAATTTCAACAAGCTGTGGAGTGGAGCCATTAACTCCGGTGTTGTTTTTAGCCTCGCAATCAGTGCTCATGGAAATGCCAAACGTTGATGCTGTGGAGGTGGTTTTGTAACAGTATCTGAAATTAAGCAAAATAAATGTAGTGGATGTAGAGGGAGACACACTTTCACTGCACAGAATACGTCACCTCTGTGAAAGAACAGACCCGCTTATCTGACAGAACATTGTTTCTAAATGCATTCAGGATCATCATCAATATACAGAAAGGAAATGCCATGTGTATAGACATCTCCAGTGCTTTCTCTGACCCTGAACCTGTATCAGCTTAATAACAGAGGACAAATATTTGCTTGTGGGAGGGCAACTGACATCAGAAAGGCATTCTTCTGTTTGCTTCTACTGGATTCTATAAAGAAAGACCGCCTTGGTTATAAAGGAGAGGTATAACTATCTCTCTATTTCAACCACCCAGTCTCTCTCTCACTCACTCTCTCTCTCTCTCACTCTCTCTCTCTCTCTCTCTCTCTCTCTCTCTCTCTCTCACTCACTCACTCCTGTTAAATCCCTCTGCATTGGCTGATGAGCAAGCAAATCGCGTGTGAAGCCTGCCATCTATCGGAGGAAGTGTGAAATGCAGCGGAAAATGTCTACGAATAATAGCAATGGTAGTTGTAGTTGCGTTTGAGAACACGAGATGGCAGTGTTGTCCAAGTATTGAGTGAGTTACAAAGCTTGTTGGGAACAGGATGTGAAAGTCAGTCAAACATCTGATTTAGATTTGAAAAGAAGTGGCTATCGAATAAATATTTGGTAGCTGGTGGGAGAGATAGAAAAGTCCCTGTGTAATTTATCAGAAACTAAAGCGCATCTTGAAATGTTGATTTTCTCATGCTGTGTAACTAAAGGCAGCAACGCTTATCTCTTACAACAACTGAGGAAAATTAACCTACTTTAGTAAATCGTATAGGAGTAATGAGGAATGAGACAAGAAGTTAAATTATTATTTATCATAAATCAATTGTGTATTCTTCATCTTGCCTTGTTCTTGTAGACCCAATATTGTGTCTCATCTTGTGAATTATCTGCTGTCTCATCCCTGGAGCAGTGTTATGAAGAATTATATATTTAGTTACAATAAAACCTGCATTAAAATGTACTTTTGTAATCTATTCTGTTACATGGTCAGAGTTCTGTAATCTGAATATTCTCAAGGATTAAAAACTGTTTATGTTTGTTGCATTGTTTGTTATGCATTTAATTTTTTCAAACTAGTAAAGGAAAAATTGTTCATAAACTCACCACAAAAGTTGTGGACAACCTGAAATTTGACTTGATAAAATGGACTAAGACTTTTGAGATTTGAGGGCCGAAGAACTCAGTACTTGACTTGGACTTGACCATGTGACTTGAGACAATTGGATGCTTCTACTCAGAAAAATAAATGTGTTTTTCTCTCTACAGTTGATATTTAGATATGACCAGACTTTTAAAAAATAGGAACCATTCACAAAAAACAGATAAATTGCAAAAATATGAGCTGTTTTCTGTAATTTGGTGCAGTGACTTGAAAGGACTTGAAACTCAAAGTAGAGGACTTGGACTTGACTTGAGTTTCACAGTGCAGAATCCAAAAGTGACTCATCAAATATCATAATGTTTGATTTTAGGAAAGTAGCTAAAGTATTCTGAACCCCCAAATGAAACCGTAACTGTAGCGATCTAAAACTGAAAGACAAGAAAGTGGAAAAGGAAACCTGGGCCTTGCAGATTGGTTCGGATGAGAATGGATGGAGAAAGAAACGTTTTTTCTAACTTTTACAACATTTTGGTTTTGTAAGTCCAATGAAAACGCAGAAATTGCTGTGTATTATAAGTTAGTAGAAAGAAAAAATGGTATCCTACTGTATTCTATTACGTATTTAGATCATAGCATCACTTTTAGTCTCATTATAACACTGATATTCATGTATTACAAAAATCCCCTTTCTCTCTAATCTGGTTAGAGTATAAAACCGGGTGTTATGAGAGAATTTAGATTAAACACATTGGGGTTCCTTTAAAATGGCAGAAGTCATTATTGCAGCGCTGCAGGAAGTGGAGAGTTTGGAGCTGCGTCACTGTCAGATGTACAGTGCTCTACACCAATAATGACGGATTAGGATTCTTCTTGTATTTCACTCACAGCACGTTCTGATCTTGTTACAGTAAATCTCCTTTCATTGTGGAATAGACAAAGCGGAAAATATAAGCTCTGTGAACCGAGCACTTTCGAATGCGCTTATGTTATGTAAGATATATAGTTCAGATACAGCACAAACCAACAGAGCGAGAGAAATGTATCAGTCAACCTGGTTTTACACCAAACATCATGAATCATTTGTAATAAAAAGTAATGGAGTTTCAAAAAGAGATTAAGGAAAAAATAAAAAAGCTTTGAATTTTTTTAATAGTTAATATGACCCTGTTGTGTGCTGTTTTGTCCATATTTAGATCTTGTCATTGTTTTTTATTATTTATACTGATTTTAATTATCCATCCATCCATCCATCTTCTCCCGCTTTATCCGGGGCCGGGTCGCGGGGGCAGCAGTCTGAGCAGGGACTCCCAGACTCCCTTCTCCCCAGACACTTCCTCTAACTCCTCCGGGGGGATCCCGAGGCGTTCCCAGGCCAGCCAAGAGACATAGTCTCTCCAGCGTGTCCTGGGTCTTCCCCGGGGCCTCTTCCCGGTGGGACATGCCTGAAACACCTCCCGAGGGAGGCGCCCAGGAGGCATCCGGAACAGATGCCCGAGCCACCTCAGCTGGCTCCTCTCCACGTGGAGGAGCAGCGGCTATACTCCGAGGTCCCCCCCCGTGTGGTCGAGCTCCTCACCTTATCTCTAAGGGAGCGCCCAGCCACACGGCTTGTTCTTTCGGTCACTACCCAAAGCTCATGACCATAGGTGAGGGTAGGAACGTAGACCGACCGGTAAATAGAGAGCTTTGCCTTTCGGCTCAGCTCCCTCTTTACCACAACGGTCCGATGCAGCGACTGCATCACTGCAGCCGCTGCACCGATCGTGAACAAGACCCCGAGATACTTGAACTCCTCCACGGGAGGGCGGCCCCACGTCGCTCTTTCGGGCTGTGCCCGGCCGGGCCCCGTGGGGTAAGACCCGGCCACCAGGCGCTTGCCATGGAGCACCCATCCCAGGCCAGGCTCCAGGATGGGGCCCCGGAGACGCCAATCCGGGCGACGTAATCGGCCTTGTTTGTGAACTCATCATAAAGGGCTTCTGAACCGATCTTTGTCTGACCCGTCACCTAGGACCTGTTTGCCTTGGGAGACCCTACCAGGGGCATGAAGCCCCCGACAACATAGCTCCCGGGATCATTCGGGCACTCAAACCCCTCCACCACGTTAAGGTGTCGGTTCAAGGAGAGGTGATTTTAATTATATTTTTATTTTTATTGTTTTATGTCATGGTTGCACCAAATCACCAAAGCAAATTAATTGTTCTTATTCAGATAAAACCAAACTGCACCAGGGCTAAACACGAGACTGCAACATCCCAGTTTGAACCAGTACTAAACTAGTTCTTCTTCTTCTTCTTCTTCTTCTTCTTCTTCTTCTTCTTCTTCTTCTTCTTCTTCTTCTTCTTCTTCTTCTTCTTCTTCTTCTTCTTCTTCTTCTTCTTCTTCTTCTTCTTCTTCTTCTTCTTCTTCTTCTTCTTCTTCTCCTTCTTTTCCTCCTTCTCCTCCATCTCCTTCTTCTCCTCTTTCTCCTCCTCATTCTCCTCTTTCTCCTCCTTCTCCTCTTTCTCCTTCTCCTTCTCCTCTTTCTCCTCCTTCTCCTCCTTCTCCTTCTTCTCCTCCTTCTCCTCCTCATTCTCCTTCTGCTCCTTCTCCTCCTTCTCCTCTTTCTCCTTCTCCTCCTTCTCCTTCTCCTCCTTCTCCTTCTTGTAGTTTTGCGTCTTAGACCTTAGACTTTATTCTTTAGACTTAGACTCAACCAGGTTTGCACGACTGAATAAGGATTAAAGCAGGTCTATTTCAGAACCAAAACCATCAATATTAGACATTACATAAAACCATGTCTAACCTATGACCCAAATAAAGGACGTGTTAGAACTAAACCAGACCATTACCTTTAGCCCAGTTCTTCTATGCCCAATGCAACATCTATAATAGATCAGCCTGTGCACACTTGTCCTTTGGTCTTGGTTTGCACCCAGCTTAGTCCTGAGGCTGACTAGTTTTGGATCCTGGTCGAGCAGGTTTAGTTCCCACATAAAAGTGTGAACGCACCCTTTAATACCCCACGCAGAAGCCAAAAGTTCTTCATTAAAGGGAATTTTCTGGTGGAAGGTCGATCACTACTTGTGTCCATGGTGATGTTATTGCTTTGGGTGTTTCACAGTATATGGTGTAGGTTGGGTTCACGTTCACAACATTGCAGAACGCCTGTAGTGTAAAATGGAGCGTGAGACAGGTTATAATTCAATGGCAACGGTTCATATACACAAGAAAGACAAACGGGCACAAAGTTCACCGTCTTCTCTGTAAGGATAAAAGAACAAAAGGGAAATCATTTTTTAACAATAGCTTCAGAAAGTGGGGCCATTATTCAACTCCAAAGACGTGATTGTTGAAAGGGCTGTAAGACTGTGAGATTAACAGTGTAGGTTTAGGATATTTCCTCTTCACAAACAGTAAATGTCCCACAGAGTTACACAGGCCCATGCCCACCGTCCTTAATACGTTGAATCAGATTTCTTTGTCCAAATGAAACCTGGATCTGATTTTGTGAACAGCCCGAATCTGATTTTTTCAAATGCAACCCAGGCCACTTTCATATGTGGTACTAAATTTACTTCAGATCTGATCTTTTCCAGAGTGACTGCACTGAACATGCGGGTCATATTATTCTGTCTTCGGTTGCACTGACATAAAACAGTTTATTTTATTAGAAAAGACGGGAATTTGAACATATTAAACTTCAGGGCTGTTGAGTTACTCATGAAAACGTATTTTAGTCACATTTTATTCGCAATGTGAACTAGATCTGATTTAGGGAAAACATGAGAATGCAAGTTTTTTGTGGTATTTCTGAGCAATAAAAACACCAGTAATTGAATTAATTCTAGGCAGAGAAGTTAAAGTCTGCATGACAGGTCCCCCTGTTTTTCTAATTATGACTTAGTTTGGTGGGATAGAACCTGTGGTAAATATTTATCATTGTTTGAACAACTGTAAAGTTAAAGTTTGTGAAGTAGTGTTTACTTAAAAAACAAAACAAAAGTATTACAGGAAGTAGTGGTGAAAAAAAAAAGAATCCCCGTGAAGTCATAAATATGCCACAGGCTATTGAAATTACCGGTATATGTTTTCCCCTCTTTATTTGTCAAAAAGGATAGAAGGAAATAAATACATTATTTTATTTTTATTTATTTTTTATTACGGATTTTTTGGCCGTAGGTTTTATTAGACAGGACAGCTGAGCCTGAAATTTGGATGAGAGAGAAGGGAGGACATGCAGTAAACTGTTGTCGAAGTTTAGTCTATACAGACTGCGAGAGGCGAAGATCGTTCTCAAGTTCTTTATTTGATGAAAACAGGGAAAAACAGGCAAAACAGAAGCATGTTGTTCGTCTTGCAGCTAAGATTCAACTCTTCACAAGATTTAGCTGGGTTTTATATAGCTGTTGCTTGGGTCTGATAAAAATGGCCTGACCTTCGCTTTGACGTCCGCTTTAAGATTATTTAGACTAGTCCACAGATGATCAGAAAATACACAGAATAGTTAAAATACACAGAATAGTTCATTGTGACCCATATGCAGCAAGATCGTCTTGACTCATGATAAAAAGGGCACAGACATGACAATAATTTGATCAATATCCACACTGTCAGAGCCGGGACACAAGCAATTTTAGATTGTATTTATGTAAACTTTTACAGTACAATTTGATTTCATTGTGAAAAACTTGAAAAATTGGGGAGGACTTCAAATCATTTGATTTATGTATGCAATGTTTTGCCGTTAAAGATTACGTACATCAACAGATCTTGAGTTGAGTCTAGTTTGGGAAGTAAATTTAACTTGTACATTTTTCTGTTCCAACCATTCGTGCATTTGGGACCAAAAGAAAGTAGCGAAAGTACATTCATAAAAGATGTGACCAGTTATCTTTATATTTTAATAACAAACCAACTCATGCTTTACTTTCAAAGTTGAATCTAAATCTAAGACATGAGGGACATGACATGCCATTGGAAATACAGAGATAATTGACACCATTTTAAACAGTCATTCAACAAAATAAAGGTGTTTTCACGTAATAACTATTGTATAATTTTATGGATTCGACCCTTGTTTACATTATGGTTGCTAGGTAACAGTTGTAGAATCACTTCTACCTATGTCATATTTGCTGCTCATGTCTCAAGTGTAAACTTTACAAAACTTGTCAAACTGGAGACAACCGGGCAAAATGTTTATCGAAATCTGAAATAGAGCATTGTTCCCTACATTTGAGTGAAATGTGTTGTCTAACCTGTCATTAAACGTTTTACTGTGTAACACGGAAGCAAAGCCAGAAACGTTACGTCGTGCACCTTAAAAGTACAAACTGAAATACCTCTTTGCACCATAGTTTAAGACATATTCACAAAGCAGGTCATAATACAACTAAGGTGATGAAATATGAAAAAAAACACACATTTGGATCCTGTTCGTTACCCAACCCTGAGCAAGCCCAGTCAAGTCGACGTTATACAGCCTTTAGTTCACAGCTCAGTAAAGATATTTCACAACACCTGCCATTAGCAATGACTGTATCGTGTATCAAGTATTTTCCCATCGCACATTCATGACACTCTGCCAATCGCTCACGTCATTGGTTTGTAAAGCCTTAAGACTCATTGTAGACTGTTTAATCTACAGTAATTACAACATAGTGGGAGTAAATCAACCAAAAGATCTCAGTAGACACGGTTCTATAGGGTGTGCATTTTATGTGGGAACAAATCTGCAGGTTTCGCTCCAATTATTATGCAACATTCATCGTATTATATAACTTTTGGAATGCAGTAACAAATGTGAGACTATAAAGAATACATATTTAACATGAACAGAATACTACCCTTGGGCATATGTTCACAGTGAAATATTACCAAAGCAGTGAAATAAGTTCAGGCAAATGTTCAAATCCTTTTTTTAAATACGATATGTGCCAAGTTATCATCAATTATATCAAGTAGAAAAGTTTTATGAACTGTGTGTGTTATTTTAAATGAGCTTTTTTTATACCAATATCAGCTTTTTACAGCTAGTTTATCATAATCTCTCGCTGCAATAGTTCCCCTAGCATTCTTCCAAACACATCAATACTGATCACTGTTGCTATTATAAGAAAATTGTTGTTTGTTTTAATTGATATAATTTGTGTTTAGCTGCTGGATATCAGTGACAAATATAGCCAAGCGACCAGGCCTACAATTACTTCCTTTAGTGTAAAAATAATGGAGGCTTTATGCTCACCAAGTCACCACACAGCTCAACCCTAGAGAAAGAGAGGGGGAAAAGTCTATATCTTATAATTTTTTTTTAAAACTGCACAATTCCATGTTAGTTAAGCTCTGTGAATAACACCTGCTATATATTCTTGTCGCGCACTGAGGTCTTTGGATCAGAAACTGCTGTTGGTGCCTCGCACTCGCTTTCGGACCAGAGGAGACAGACCCTTCCAGGCTGTTGCCCCCAGACTCTGGAACGATCTTCCGCTCTACCTACGGTCACTGGATTCTGTTGTTGCTTTTAAGGGTCAGCTCAAAACCTTTTTATTTAGTCAAGCCTTTTAATTGCATTTGCTTTAGGGACTGATTTGACTGTATATTGTTGTATGTGTATTGCTCACTGTAAGTTTTCTATGTTTTTATTGTTTTATTCTATGTTTTTATGAAGCACTTTGTGACTTCTGTCTGTGAAAGGTGTTATAAAAATAAAATTGACTTACTTACTTACTTGTCCATGCTGCTGCATTCTAAATTACTATAGTGCACAATGCCAAATGGTTGGATTTAAATCCATTTGAATAGTTATTAATATTTTTTGTGATTACACATATTTCATATTTTCCTGCTATTCTTGAACAGTTCATTGCAACATTGGAATTTCCAAATAGATGCCATTGATAATTACCACAGCCTAATTCGTTTTTTTATAAAGCATACTTACATTTTTTTATACTAGCAAATGTTTTATTACGAATGCTTGAGGCATAACAAGTGTTTACAATATAGTAGTTACTAAGCCTGAATCATGTTTAATAACCTACAGTTTATTAAGAATGATGAGCAATGACCTAATTAGTTAAGGCTTTATTAAGGCTATTCTAAAGTGTTACCATAGTATCTTATCTTAATAACATGCAAACTGAATGCCACCATACAGAAGAATCTCAAGGCTCGGTAAATTTAAGATAATGGATAATAATAGAATTAGCACATTTTTGTATTACTATCAGCAATAGTTTTTGTAATATATTTTTAAAATCATGTTTTCTTTGTAAGTCTGGCTTTTTACACAGTCGAAGTGGCAAAAGAAGGGCATTGTGTAAATAAGCGGGACGAGGGACAGGGGCCTAAATGGCTCAAAAGAGGCTCCGGTGATCACGCTCCTGTGAATCCAAAAATGTGAATGCATTCAAGTTTGTTTACAACAGCCGTGTAGTAGCGTCTGTCCCGCCCCGGCCTGGGTGCTCGGTGCTGCCCCCTGTCTGCGCCCGCTGCCCGCCTCTGATCAGCAGCATCACCGCGCTCCGCTCTCATAGTCACAAGTAAGCGGGGCAGAGCGGAGCAGGAGCAGCCGGAGAAGAGACGACTTGCGCGGCTCCGTCAGTCCCACACTCGAGCCCCAGTGGACGGCGGTGATGATGGCGGCGGCCGTGGAAAGAGGAGGCGTGCGGGCCGCTTTCCTCCACCCGAGCAGCAGCATCGGCGGCGTCGGTGGCGGCGGCGGAGGACCGATGCCCACCGGCCTCCCTCCCGGACCCTTCCCCGGAGCCGTGGTGCTGGGCTCGGGCTCCGGATCCATGCCCGTGCCGATGAACCTCTTCGCGACCTGGGAGATAGACCGATCGTCCCCGAGCTGCGTCCCAAGGTAGAACAAACCCCAAACATTATCATTATTATCACACTACTGCGCGACAATATTTACAAATCACGACGATGTCAAATAAATCCAGATTTCGTGCTGTACAAACGCGCTCTGAGCTTGGAACACATTTCAAAACAGAGCTGGCTAAAGCACGCTAACTAACTAGCAAAGTGGCTAATGCTAAAGCTAGTGGCAAAATAGCATTAGTGTGATTCGCTTTCTGCAAAACGCGCCACAGTTCGGTTGTAGTTTAATGAGTGTAGTTTAATTATGTCAAATCACCTCTTTGCTTTTGGAGAAAACACACAATTCGCTCGTTAAACAAACTGACCAATGCTGCTGTTTATTGCGATGACATTTCACGCATGCAACGTTATCCTGTTTTTAATGTTGTGGTTACTTACCAAACTTCGGACATGGTCACTCACTGCAACAACAAAAAAAAAACCCAAACTTCTCTAATCTTCCGTTTTATGACCGTGTTATTAATGTTATAATATGCATTGTACAGTTTAACCACAAGCTTTCATGCTTTCCGGAATGCAAACACTCAATCTGGCTGCATAACTATCTATAAATACTGTGACATTTGCACATGGATGCTGCATATTTGGTAGTGCTGTCAGCTGCACATGGGTTGCAATAAACTTGTTATACAGCGGTTAAAGTGTGTCTATTACATGCACTGTTATTGCTGTTATCCTGAGCCCGGATATATCTAAAGCAGATTTGATTCTAATGGGTTTGCATAGGCGTAGAGTGGGCGATATTGACAAAATGAATATCTCAATTTCATTATCCGTTTAACAGTGCATCAGAAATGTGCTCAAATGCGCCTGTAAATGTTTTAAATGAGGTCCAAGTATTGCACTAAACCAGAATGGGCAATCAAATTAACCACAGCAGGGCAGAAATAGCATTGTATACCCTTGTTTGTAAGATTACACAAGACATTTCTGTTAATTTTAGCTATCATTTGTAAAAGTTAATTATAGACAATCTGCTCTATATTCTGAATGAGCATATCTCCAGAAGAACCGCTGCGATTATTATACATTTCCCGCAATTGTTCCCCTCCAAATGTGCCCGTAAATGTCTTGGTATAAGTTCAAGTGTCATACAAAATGTGAATGGACCATAAATTAACCACAAAAGGGCAGAAACGTCACATTATCCCCCTTGTTTGGAAGATGACACCAGACTTTTCTGTGTCTTTCTGAGGTACTTCACCATTTAATTATAATTGACACAATACGAATATCATCTAGTATCGCCAAAACAATTGCAATATCGTCAATTTTGCAACACATCTCCCACGTTTGCAAATAAATCTTAAGTGTTACGACGGAGATGGGCTATGCAAATACCCCCTCACCACCAGTATGTCCCCGTTTTCATTTCCTGTCACTCGTATTGCCTCTGAATAAGGATAAATCGTCCCGTGCGTTGCTTTCTCCATAATCTGTGCAGTGTTGTTTTATTATCTAGCCCAGTTGAATGTCAAGAATAGCTGGAATGCATTTGTGTTCTCTTGCGCGGCGCAGAGAAGCGGCACACCACCGCTGCCACCTGACCGAGAACCTCTTGGGAACCGTGGGCACATTAATCAGCTTTGACCTAGATCTGCTCCACTCATTGGGAGAGAGAAGTGGGTTTGCGGAGGGGGGCTGGGTGGGTGGGTTTCCTGTACTGTTCTGTAATACGCGCCCGCTCTGCTACACGTTACGCCGCCTCCTCGTGCGTCCGCAAAGGGTGAATGAAAATCAACGCACGTGGAATAGCCGTCTACTGTATATCGTACGCCTGCTGTCGTTGTTCCGCTGCGTTTTAAATGCATTTCTCATCCGTGGGTGGCGGCCGCCCGTTTGAAACCAATCGCATTAGGAGTGAGCGTTGAAATGACGGTATTGTGCGTTGATTTGACAGCTCACTGGTTTTGTTTTGGTTGTTCGAGGCCACGCTTTTTCGTGGGTGAGCGGAACAATATCGTCTTTGTTTTTCCGGACGCTTTGTGTTGTAGCTCTGGTGGTGTTGGCGCTGCGGTGTGGGAGTCTGTTGAGTTTATGCCAGTGTGAACCGTGTCCATTAAGTTTTCAGACTGGCGACTGCAGAGGTGCTTTCAAGTGAGACAACTGATAGTTCAAAGTGATAGTACTCGGGTAGAAGTAGGAAATAGGGAAATAGTACTAGTTAGGGCCGCGCGATACTGGAAGTTATTGCAATATGGTTCTGCGGTATCGATAATATTGCAATATTTGAACATATTTGACACAATGATTTCAGTTATATCAAAACAAACATCAAATAGGTTTACAAGAGACACCACTGAGACTAAATGAAGGCTAATTTAGACTGAATAAGATTAATAAAATCAATTTTTTTTTGTTTTTAATGCTATTGCAATGAAATTAGTTTTGTTGTTGCTGATAATATATTGATTATTGTTTGTCTGCAATTATTTTTATATCGATACTTTTCACAAAAATTGCACTGTCCTAATAATTTGTTTTATTTATTATTTATTTATTTATTACGGACATAGCATTGGACGAACCAGATGCAATGTTTTAAGTGTTATAACAGAATATGCTAATTTTCAACACCTGTCCATAGGGCCAATTTAGAGTTGCCAATCTTACCTCACACATGCAAGTCTTTAGACGGTGGGAGGAAGCCGGAGTACCTGGAGAGAACCCACGGTAACACGAGGAGGACATGCAGACTCCACCCAGAGAGATCATGTGATGTTGGTCGAATCGAACCCATGATCTTCTTCTTGGGAGGCAAGAGCAGCGCTAACCGCCTCTGCCACCGTGCACCCCCCCATTGTTACACAATTGTTGTAATTGTGTAACTGCATGTACTGTATTGACAGATTGTTGTTTATATATTGCATATGACTAATTGTGACTAATCGTAATCAGATTAATTGTAATCTGGACTATACAGACTCTAAAACACAGACATAAATACCTTTTTGTAACAAAGACTGTGCTACTAAGCTGTATTATTACATCAAAATGTAAAAAAAAGGAATAAACAATGTCTGTATTTCATCAGTAGTGCACTTTATTTGTAAATAGTCACAACACTTCAACATTTATTTTGTTAAGACTTTATTTAAAAACTCTCATTGTACAAATAATCACTGACTAGTCAACTACCAAAATATAACATATCATCAGTGAAAGCCCTAGTTTTTTGGGTATGTTTGATTTATGCAATTAGACAACAAATGTAACTTATTCTAACAACAAGGACAAATGGAAAAGTGGATCTGCTATACATTTATTATGCAAAAATGCATTGCAAATTGGTTTGTAACATTCAAGCGAGTAGAGGAAGCAGCGATTTGTGTCAGATTTTCATGACGGATGTCGTTCCCGCAAAATAATTCAAACTGGATTGGGCAGCGATGTTGGTGGAATTTCTTGCCCAGTGAAACAGTAACAGCTATATATATATATATATATATATATATATATATATATACATCTAACGGCTTTAAGTAGAACATACATCTACTTCTATGCGTGCAATGTATCCAGGTCATTGTGTGCGTTGTTATTCTACTCCTGTCCTGTCCTGTCCTTTTCCTTTAGCATATTGAGTTTATGTTAAACGTGTCCATTAAAGGCGCCGCATTAAAGATGAATAGACGCGAAGGATTATAATGCGTTATTGATGAGCTCTGCCATCGAGTGAAGGTGTTCTAAGACTGTTTGTGGCTACAGTCTGTATATTAGTTACTCAAAGGCTTTTGCATCTATATTGTAATGCTACGTATTAGGTTTTCATCAAGGTTAATCAGTCGGTGAATTTATGGCATGTAAAAATCAGATTAGAACAAACAGATAATACATCAATTAGATTAGATTTTTGGTTTGTGTTTACATGCAGAAGAGGCGTCTGATTTTTTTTTGTTGTTGCTGTATTTTCATTTTAAGTTTTTCGATTGTTTTGTTTACCATTTTTTTGCACACTTTTCCTTGTCGAAATCACAAAGAAATCAGATCCCTCGTATCAGACGTAACTGTTTACTTGACATTTCAATAACCCGGTAACTCCACAAATCAGATAACGATCACATTTTAGGCGTGTACTGTGCTTGTAAACGCTGTTGAGTTGTGAAAATACCGTTGCTACGCTGTTATGATGGTTATTTTTGCACATTTAGCTCACTTTGAACTAATTTGCAGGACTCCCAGTTTATACAAATCTCACCAAATTATTCATTCATTAAAGCGGAACCGCGCAACACAACCATGACACTGTCTGACCACTGACCTTGAATTCCTTTTTTAATCATTAACATATTAATTGAACGTCTGAAAAGTGTTGCATAGTGTATGAACTAACCAAACATTCAGAAAATTAGATGTTCTCGCTCAGGCTTCATTGTATTCACGCACATGAGCGCCGGCACGGACAAAACAATTATGCGTAAATTGAACATGGATAAAGCACGTTGTCAGATCCGCTTGCATATTGATTTGAGTAAAAACGCTCTCAAGATAATCTACCACTAAATTCTCATTACTCCGGAACAGATTGAATTTTATATATTTATTACCGTTTATCACCGCCATAATCCAATGTGACAGCTGTAAGTGAGGGAAAGTACATCTCCGGTTTCTGTTTGAATATTAAGAGAAAATCTAGTCTGCCGATGCAAGCTTATTGAATTAACAACTTTCATTTATTTTTTTAAACATAATTTTTGCACCTTTATAACCTACATTTTGTTGTCTGGATGTTTTGAATATTTATTATTTTAATACATTTTCTCTTTCCGCTAAACATGCTAGCTATTATTGCTATCATTGCAGCAGATTATCAATTTGTTGGATTTAGCACTAAGAGCATTCTCCAGAGCGGTGACAGTGACAGATTACAACATGTAACAGGACATCCACCAGTAGTCCACTGTATTATACTTATTAAACTATATTTTTGAGAAGAATAGTTGTTTATTCTCAATGTGGTGCCAAAATCAATATCGAGTATATGATCCCTTGTCTTTGATTGTGACGTCGCTAGTATGAAGTAAATATTCCTTTCTTCTGGCTGGTCTGTATTGGGGTCCCGCCCTGAGCACTACCCTTGCCCCAAAGGCCTGTGTGTTTTGGGGGATACCGGACATTCTTTGGGTTGTGGCTGCTCCTCTCTGCAGCTGTGCTCCAGTGTCGCCCGGAGCAGCGTATGGTGTCCAGCCAAGTGGCACACTTTCAAATCAGGCCACTGCACTGTTTACACACTTATGTTATGAGCCTCTAAAGTCTACACACACATGTTAGTCATTAATAAAACTCAGACTTCATGTTGAAAATGGTTTTAGTGAAATAGTACAACAGGGCGTTCAGGGCTGAAAACTTTTTGTTTTGAAAAAAACACTTTAGCCTGCAAACAATCAAAATGTTCTCAAATGGAATTCATCTGGGTCAAAAAATCTCATTCACAGGCTTTTTGCAAACTGCTTGATTATCAATTCACCAAATATTCGTTGCAACCCTACTATTTAATGACTCTTGAGTCAACTGAACTTACTGAACCCTATTTACTGTTGAAGCACAACATTATAAAATGGCTTGCCAGTATTTAATGAGTCATTTGGTAATTGTTCATCTTCTATAGCTGACATGTTGTTGTACAGCAGTAAAGAAAATGTTGGTTAACATATGCCCAAATTATGCAGTTTTTGCAAATAAAGTAGAATGATTCAGCCAGATATTGTTCATCCTTAATCAAGTCATTCTTAATTGATTGGACCTTAATTCACTGTAGTAGTAATTCTAGTAGGCCGATACCTACCTATCTAGTCAGTTTCTTTATTTGGTTAAGTATAAACAAAGCTTAACTTAGCGCTGAGTCTCTTTAAAACCTGTGTCATACGCTGCATGATAGTGTTTGTGCAGCTGTGAGATAAGGAACTCCCAATACAGACCCTGCCTTATCACAATGAGACAGAATGGGGATAGTTCAGTGCGTGTAGGTAAATAACACAATTACACACTAAATAAACAATTACATGCATCTGGGCTCATTTCTAAATTAACAGTGTGTGAGAAAGGGCATGCTTTGTGCACGGAAGACACATTTCATATTCGGGAGAGTTGCCGTATGAATACAAGATAATTAATTAATCAAAATTAAATTGAAATGATCAGTGCAGTGTTAATGTGAATGTGAACGAATATGAATAACAACGTTTTGGCCGCAATAAAACTATAGTGCCAATACGGCTCTCACCTTGGGCTGAAAGCTTAATCTCAATCGAGAGGTAGAAATAAATAAGACAGATTGAACGGTCGCAGTTAGCAAATCACACAGGCTGCCGACATTGAGCGAGAATAAGGCAGGATG
Source organism: Eucyclogobius newberryi (assembly GCF_026437365.1). Taxonomy (NCBI): domain Eukaryota; kingdom Metazoa; phylum Chordata; class Actinopteri; order Gobiiformes; family Gobiidae; genus Eucyclogobius; species Eucyclogobius newberryi. The sequence goes on along the minus strand of NW_027316500.1, from coordinate 8,738,471 downwards.
TCCTCTGCAGAGAACTCCTCGTGTCCAAATTCAGTTTTATTACTTTGCTGATTACTTTGTCGCTAAGTCCAGGACACAGAAATGCACTGTCCTTCGTCGCCCAAAAAGTTGGACCAGATTTCATTCTACTCCCCGCCAACTGCTGTCTGCCACCTCGCTCATTCTCCCTGCAGCTCTTGCTTTGCTGTTTTCTCTTATATGCTGAGATTTACGTTGTTTTACTTCACTTTCCCAAGGTAACGTGAAACCTCTGGGGGACGCTGGGGGTGGATCCCACTTTACCCGGCTCTGTTTTGTCCTGACTGGAGCTTTGATGAGGTTGCCGAGTAACCGAAAGATGGCTACGGGCTAAATCGCGCTAGAAACAAAACAACAGCAGCAGTGACAGCGACCGTATTACGTTTAATTGGCTTGACGTGCCGGTTCAGGCGGAGGTAGATTATCTATAAGGCAACACATTACTGTATATTGTAAATGTGTTCATGTACGCAGTCGTTTTCATTGACCTGGACTGAAGTATATTCCAGCAAATACTGTATGGTTGTTGACATTGAGATGTAACATTGGTAATTACCAGTTTTATCTCTTCAATTTGACAAATTTTTGCTCATTTAAACCTAAAAATTCAATTCAAATTACTTATTTATTTGCTTATTGCCCTAATCTACCCTTTTTTAGTCCTGGTTTGGTCACTATTCGAGGAGTTTGTTTTTTAGTCCCAGTTTTGCCAAAGTGTTCAATATTTTGGTATATTTTAATGTCAGATGTTCTTTTTATTGTTTTTCTCCCCAATTTGTTACAGCGTTATGCTTTTTCCCCCTTGCTCTCTAGAGCTGCACAATAACAACATCAAATAGAGATTTCTTTTTTTTTACAAGCATTGCGATGGCGAAGAAGTACAAAAAAATCCCACGCACTTCAGAACACATTTGGATACGTCAAAACTAAATCCACTTTTCAATTTTTTTGTTCTTTACAGAGGACATTCGTTTATCTAAATAACTGCAGCCTGCGATTTGACGATAGCGCCGACTCAAATTACAATTACGATATACTCCTATACATCCTTATCGCTTTCCCGCTCGTCGTTTTCCATAAGATAAAAAGTGGATGTACCCGGCTCAAAGCATTACCCGGTCAGAGGCGGCGTGACCAAGTGGCCGCGGCTCATATCTGCGGTCAGGCTGCATTTTGTCCATGTGGAATTTGCAGAATGGCACTAACGCCGGGGTCGGCCGCGGCTATGTTTGTCTGTCGCAATGATGCTCAAGAATGCGTTGCGCCGCATAGATAACCAAGTTCAGAAGACCCGTTTACCGCCCGCGAGGTCAGACGTCACGACCTTTTACGACCCCGCCACCCCCTTCGGCATGACAACCAGGCGCTGCGCACGCGTTTGCTCTGCGGACGCTAATGGTTTTCTAAAAAAAGGGCGAACCAGAGATTTTTTTATGATGTCGATCTGTTTGCAGTTTAATACCGGGAGAAAATAAAACTGTCACGTTGGAAAGTTATTGGGTTTTGAACAGTAGAAATGAAGGAAGCAAAATAGTGTAACTAAAGGGAAACCAGCAAATGGACGTTAGCAACATTAAACAAATATAGCTGTGTGCAATTGTGGCAGCGTTTAAATAACACTAATGTTACTGAGATTATTGGACCGTTTTAATTGATGATACATGCAAATTAGCACTGTGTAGCTTGGAGCGTGTACATGTTGTCTTTGGCTGTGTTTAAAGCTGGTCTGTTATGGTTGGACTGTTGGACACTGTTAGGAACATAAATAATTGAAGAGATTGGCTCTGGGCGATATAACAAATGTGAGCTGTGATTAACCTTGAGGCCGGACGTGACCGCGCTGTCGTACACTCGTGTGCAAATGCCGGAGACGGTGTTACGGTCAAACTGGGCATCAGCCGAAAGTGCATCCTCGCATTGAATATTGTGACCGAGCTGTTATTTTAGTGTTTGGACAGAGACGATCGCCTCAACCTCCCATAGAGACGGGATTGTGTCACACCGAATCGAGTTTCCGCGTTGAACGAATGGAGATTTTACGATGCTAAACACTAAAATCAGAGTTCGTTCTAAAGTATTCTGACTCGATTGTGTCTTAAATGTACTTTACCAGTTGTGACCGAGCAGCTTGGGTTTGGAGAGGTCAAGATGATAAGGTTAATCGATAAACGTGATTATTTAGGTCAAGTAATAAACTTAATAACTAGTAAGAATTGTGTAAATATATTTTTCTAAGTCAAATGTACTCTTTTTAATTAAATGAATTGTCCAATAAATACATCTACATTGAATACTTTTTATCTGGCTGTTTTTGTAACATTAATTTTATTTTGGAATTCAGAAAGTTCAATTTCAGAAACTTGTTTTAGTCTAGATTTATTAATCGGGAATAATTGTTAAACTGTGGTGTTTTTTCTGTCACAATTAATCTAAATAAATCTAAACTTTGACATTGTGACATTGTCCTTACTCTTTTACTGAGATGCACCGATCAGGCTTTTTCAGATTTACAGATATCTGATTTTAACTGATACCTGTGTCAGGATTGAAAGTTTTAACTGTTATTTATCCTACTATTAATGACTGAATCGCTTTGCATGAATAAAAGTTCCGACATTATGAGACGTTCTGGGCCAACATCCGTCAGTAAATAGTCTCATTACATCCAATTAATGGCTAAACCAATCATGGAGCCGACACATTATCCGTCAAAATCAGTGCAGATATCCCATACCATTATTGGAAATGTTGCATTACTTCTTTTTAAGATTAATTATGTTTCTCATTGGACATTTTGCACATCTATATTCTAGACAGTAACGTAAAGTTTTTGACATTCAACTGAACTTTTATCGTAATGCTAGATCATGCACTTTATAGGGTTGTGAATAACTTTGATTGAGAAAACACAAAAAGACTACATAGTACATTTATAACACTGCATAACATCTATCAATAATTAACATCTTTTTGTAGTTTTGTCCCTTTGAGGCATCTGCAGTTGCCCAGTTGTTAATAGTGAAAGTTTGAAGGACTTCTTTCATGATTTATAAAAAGACATACTCTTTGAAATACCAAAAAACGACCTAAAATGCCCCGGTAAAATAACGTATTAATATAGTAGCACTTTGATGTTCTTGGTGGTATTTCTACTGCCGATATAACGCTAGTTTTTAAGCCTTTCCTCTTGAGTTCAGAGTAAATCGTTTCGAAAGGTGCTGCTTCAGAAGAACGTCCTTTTCCTCCTGGTTTTATCTGTCGCTCCAGCCTCCTCCTCCTCCTCGTCTGACACCATGACAGGATGACCCCGTTTGTTGTGGGGGCACAGTCTTATCGCACTGGTATTTCGAGTGGTCAGATGTTTGTCCTGCACCATTTCTGAGATATATAGATGTGTATGAAATATAGATAGAATATTGTGGTACATAACGATGGTAAATGGTGCATAAAAATCTATCAGAAATCAAAATCTAAGTTTGCCTGACTTATGACGTATTTTCTATCATTGTAATGAAAAGGTGATCGTTGTGAACCTGATCCCGAATGTTAGATAATGAGGACGGCATAGCTTTTATATTGTATTTTGGTCTTTTCTATTTCAAATGCACTCAAAACTAAGCATTTTAACCAGCAGAATTTACTGCACTACAAAAGGCGCTGTACCTGATTTTCACAGTCTTAAAATGTAAAAAACAGAACCAGTTCATTTTAAATGTCTATGCATCCAAATGTATTCCGCACTTTCCTAATGGATTCCAAGCATCCTAATTTTTCACCGCGACGTGGACTTTATAAGCGCTTTTCAAAACTTTCAGAGGCCAGAGCGGAGTCTTGATGTCACAAGAATGCTAAAAAACAGCTGCAGGTAGTTAACGTTGAACTTTATAGACAATAAAACACTTGCAGGCAGCACACAGCGGTCTCATTTTAACCCTGAGAGCTGTTTTTTTTTACAATATATCTGTACTGGGGCAACACAGATTTTCAAGAAAAATACAAAAACGAAGAAGAATGCAAACATCACAATATGTTGTCAGGCTCAGTCGAGAACACATTACTACACCTGACCATAAATCACATGTTATTCTACTATATTTACACATGTGGTTGTAGTTATAGAGCATGCAATCTCCAGCCTGATCCTTCGCCTTAATCTGCGCTATTTAATTCTCCATTCACTGCATGTTCATTTCATAAAACCTGAGCTGAATCCTTAAATCTTTAATGAAATAAAGTCTGGAGAAAATATGAGCGCTGCGTGACCTCCCACCTGCTCCATAACCTCTCCATCTCAAATCGCAGATATTGTTTCTCGCAGCAGGGGACCGTGGGTAATCTGATTTCATAACATGAGAAGAAGGGAGCGTAATCTGATGCCGGGTCTAATCCTCGGAGTCCTGCGTGGATCATAAACACGACTCCACACGCGCCACATTTTTGGGGCACGGTGACACGGCGTTGTGGCTTTAACGTGTTTCTCCGTGTCATGTTTTATTTTAGCACAAAGGAGAAGAGCGGAGTCGAACAGACAAAGGTCGCGTTATCTGGGAAAACCGTGCGATTCAGGTCTGATCGATTAATCACCATCGATTTGACCGGTCGCAATTAGCAAATCACAAGAGCTGCAAGAATTTATAATGTCAGAGTTAGCTACGGTATAATGTATGATTCTTGGAGTTTCATTTGTCTGGTTTAATTTGATTAGTTTCAGTTCATTTTTCAAATTTGATTGCTTCTGGACTGAACTGAACTGTAAAAATCTAATCTCAAATGTTTCCAAAAGTGTAGCCCAAATACAAAGGCCAATTATAAATGTTATACTTTATGAAGACATACAACAGTCTAGTCATATATGCTGCTAATAGTAAAGAGGGCTAATTGAACTGCTAGAACTAGAAATAGTGACAATCTCGTGAATGTCTTTTTGAAGCTATGCAAATTTCAATATTGAGTATAGCTTTTCTATTAACAATTCTGCAAAAAGAGTCGTTTAAAAGTGGAGAAATAAGATGTTTAGTGAACTTCCAGATCAGAGTGAAGTGATATTTCTGCATTTTTGTGGATTGCTTTACAGTCCTTTCACATTTGACTGACGCTTTAACCTCAATTAAAGACTGAAATAAATTTTTGCAGGCTAAAATTTTTGCAGATTGCTGATGGTTTGACAAAAATATCTTCCGAATGTCATTAATTAAAATATGGAGATATATATTTTCTATCAATATTGCCCACCCTAGATTGCTCTGAGATTCCTAGACTTAACAAAATCTGGTTCAAAACAATCAGATGCTCTGGTTAGACATGATAAATCGATCTTTGTCTTTATGATGCATGTGAATATAATGCACAGATGATCTGCATTTCTGAGGTCTATTCCGTGATAGCAAACAAATCTCATAAGCCTAAGATATTTTCCATCTCACTGTCTCAGATGGAAAACATTGTTAAAGTCGTAATCCTTTAAATGTTAAACAATTGTATTACTTTTGTCGGAGCATTAGAACGCCATTATCCTAAAAGCTTTTGCCTCAAGTAAGTCATAAGATGTACAAGAGATGTTTATCCCTGTGAGAGATAAATGGCTTTGATGCTGACGCTGTCTCTAATGAAAACCGATGTTGAAACAATAATACACGGAGGAAGGAAGTTGGTTAGATGCAGTTTAGTTGAGGTCAAGCAAAGATGAATGGTTCAATCCGCGGCTAATTCGTAAAACGTCGTGACCCGGGGTTGTGCAAGGACCAAATTCAACTCAGATGTGTGTGATTTTTTACCGTCATTTTTTTGTATCAGTACTCCTGCATTTAATCTGTTTTGTTTTGCGGCCCTGCGTGTCACGTTGCTCCCACAGATGTGTCATTTTGAGTGTTTTGGGCCGCGATGGTTGGCCAAAAACAAGCCATCAACACAGTGATGCAAATGACATCTGCTCACGATAGAACAGACTGCCAGTGTATCGCATCGAGATGGAAATGACAGTTCAAGTCGACGTTTAAACCCTGGCGAGAAGAGATTACCAATTTACACATATTTGAACAATATAACCAATAAAAGTGTCTTCTGCAGTTCATATGTCAATTCATCAATTCCCCAGCACTCAATCCACAATTTGACTTAAGAGGTGATTATTGCCGCCATCGATTAAAAATATTACGTAATCAAGAAGAAGAAGAAACTGTAATTGGAGCCTTTTACATTCATAACAGCTCATTCAGCACTTAATGAGCCTCTCGCTTTCATTTAATCTGTTCATGCTCTTACTTTTAGCGAGCCCGGTCACCAAACTTACTACTGTAATTGTGATTTTTATTTTCTCTGTGGTGCAATTTTGCCAAGACGATCAGATTTCTGTGTTAATCTATGTTTGCTGTATCTGTTCCAATCATTAAACAATACATTTATACATATTGCACAGCCTTGACACCCACACAGTTTCCCGCCAAAGTAATATGCATTGTTGATTGATTTTTACACAAAACCTAATCATTATCCAGGTTTGAGATGGACCAAAAGTTGCTGTCTTGCGATTTAAAAAGTGAAATAGCCATGAAGAAATGTAGAAAACACAATGCCTTTATTTCCCCCTCTCTTTTGTCCAAATGTGCCAATATTACACTGGCTTCCTTCCTCTTTCTCCGCTTCACGAGGTGGAATTTCCTTCACATTCTTACATGCGCCGCTCCGACTCGGATTTCGTCCATTTCTCTCTTTTCGCCTCCCCGCTTTGCAAAACCGTGTTTGTCAACCATTTTCTCGGTGGGAGGCTGCCTCGGGGGATTTTAGCAAGTTCTGCTGAGGTGCTCCAGATCCTCGCACGGTCCGGGCCAGCGCCGCATTCCGCACAAAGGGAAGAAAAGTCTTGTTTTTTTCCCCCTGCAAGGACCTCCGAAACGGGACCGGGGCCAGATTCTTGTGTGGGTGGATATACTGAGAACAGCTCTTGACACAGGGAGGGTCCTGTCAAAATAAGCACGTCGGGACTCTCTTCTCTGTCGTGGTTCTGCTCCGTTTGTTTCCCACCTCTCCCAGTAAGGCATTTCCTTAGCTCGATCTGCCAATGGCAACAAAGAGACACTTATTGCACGCCAAGCACTCGCAGAGGAGCGGGGTGACATCACGAAACACGCCACAGCCCGCAATCGACGTTGAGATCACATTGATGCTTGTGTTGAGAGACGTATATATATGGCATTGATGGTGCGTGCGTGTACAATATCGATGCTTTGAATTAAGGGTATAGGATTCTGCAAAACTATTAGAGCTGCAACAACTGTGACTAGTTAAAATACAAATAATGGTGGTTGTGTTTTGAGTATTGTAATCGTTACCTGGACTATACCGGCTCTATAACTGCGATAGTGGCATTATTGACTCAAAATGTCAACAATGAATAAACAATTTCAGATTTGAGTGCACTTACACGTAATAGTACACTTTGTTTGTAATATTCTCTATCTAGAAGTATTCTGCTGCCATATTTCAAGATTAATTTGGTTGATAATGCATTTAAAAGGTCTCATTATACAATAGTTGATTGGCAATCGTTTGACTAGTTAAATAGTTAAAAAATGATCGTTAGAAGCTCCCTATAAAATCGTTCTAAGTTTATTTTGCGGATTTGTCACTTTTGTGCTGAATGCAATTTCCAAACACTAGAATTTCCCCATTGTATGACAAATAAAGGTCATCTTATCTTATCTTATTTGTCCCACAATGGGAAAATTCTAGTGTTGCAACACAGATCAGGTACAGAAACAGATTAGGCACAGAAGTAAATAATTAAAACAAAAACACAGATAACTTATAAAAACACTCTTGTAGAATTTTTGTGTGTAAAAAACCTTTTGTACTCTTAATACACTCTTATGGATAGAACATATTGCACCAAATAAAGGTTCTCTCGTCTTTCCTAATCTTTGGAAGAGCATCTTGTATAATCTTTGACTAAATGATGATTTGATGTGGCGACGTGTCCTTCGCTACAGTCGCCTCTCTTCTTTATCCATTCACTGTCGATGGATTGGTTACAGCCACGCCCGTACAAATAAAAATGATAAAAGAATAAGAAGGCAAATCAATTTCTCGTCGACCCACGTCATAGTGCAAGAGAAACATGCTTTTAAAATGTGACGTTCAAAAGCCGATAAATCAAAATGTATTGGTTTAGTCATTTGTTCTGTCATCTCCAGGTTGCTCTTTGTTGCGTCAGTGATTGTGGCAGTTCTTGGAAACAGTAGACATCAAAGTGTGTTCGCTAAACTTGTGTGAGAGAGAGAAAAAGAGAACCACTGTTGCTGAGGCTGTTGTAGATTAAGACACATTAGTCATTTGGACACATAAAGCCTGGGGGGAGAGACTGGGAGGAGTCATGGGAGACACAAACGCATAAACGGCACACATGCACTGTAACTGCATTGGCCTGTCAGAGCCACATCCACGCAGTGATTGATGAGGTTTAAGATTTTTCCAGTTTCCTTGTCCAGAGGGTCTTAAATGTTGAGATGTATATCAATTTGCAGAGGCGTGTTAAGATCAATAAATAGACCTACGTAAAGATAGGGGGGGCGATATTGACAAAGCGCCCCGATTAAGATATCTCCAATAGAAATATGTGAAAATGTGTCTTTAAATATACTTGTTGAGGTTTAAGTATTAGACAAATGTAAAATGAATCACAAACGTGCAGAAATATTACTTTATACCCTTGTCTGAAAGCACAGCATAACTTTTTTCATTTTTTGTTGCATTTGTACTGTAAATGATACACTCGATATTCAAATGTTTAATATCTTCAAAAAAATATTCACGATATTATCTAAAATTGGATATATTGCCCAACAACATGTTTCTGTGTTGATAAAAGTAGGTGTTTGTGCCTCAATGCTAATGCTAATGCAGATATTGAGGCACAAGAAATACGTACGGAAGTATGTATAAAGCTGTCATGTATTCTTTACTTTAAACTTAACAGGTTGATTGTTGTATATTTTACTTTTTAATAAAAGTTCAAATTAACTTTGAGACAAAGTGAGCTAGCAACCTCACGAACTATACAATCTGCTTCTTCAAACACATCTAGAAACTGTAAATCAAACTGGCCTAAAGACTCTTAAGCTATGTCCGAACTACCCAAAGCTGAACTAGACTAAATCAAAAGGAATTGGGTAAAAAGCTGATCCGTAAGCTGATACTGAACAAGAACTAAGCTAGGTCTCAAAAAGGACTAAACAAGGTCACAAAAAGGACTAAACAAGGTCTCTAAAAGGACTTAACAAGGTCACAAAAGGGACTAAACAAGGTCTCAAAAAGGACTAAACACGGCCTCAAAATTACTATTCAAGGTCTCAAAAAGGACTAAACAAGGTCTCAAAAAGGACTAAACAAAGTCTCAAAAAGGACTAAACAAGGTATCAAAAAGGACTAAACAAGGTCTCAAAAAGGACTAAACACGGCCTCAAAATTATTATTCAAGGTCTCAAAAAGGACTAAACAAGGTCTCAAAAAGGACTAAACAAGTTCTCAAAAAGGACTAAACAAGGTCTCAAAAAGGGACTAAACAAGGTCTCAAAAAGGACTAAACACGGCCTCAAAATTACTATTCAAGGTCTCAAAAAGGACTAAACAAGGTCTCAAAAAGGACTAAACAAGGTCTCAAAAAGGGACTAAACAAGGTCTCAAAAAGGACTAAACACGGCCTCAAAATTACTATTCAAGGTCTCAAAAAGGACTAAACAAGGTCTCTAAAAGGACTTAACAAGGTCTCAAAAAGGACTAAACAAGGTCTCAAAAAGGACTAAACAAGGTCACAAAAGGGACTAAACACGGCCTCAAAATTACTATTCAAGGTCACAAAAAGGACTAAACAAGGTCTCTAAAAGGACTTAACAAGGTCTCAAAAAGGACTAAACAAGGTCACAAAAAGGACTAAACAAGGTCTCTAAAAGGACTTAACAAGGTCACAAAAGGGACTAAACAAGGTCTCAAAAAGGACTAAACACGGCCTCAAAATTACTATTCAAGGTCTCAAAAAGGACTAAACAAGGTCTCAAAAAGGACTAAACAAAGTCTCAAAAAGGACTAAACAAGGTATCAAAAAGGACTAAACAAGGTCTCAAAAAGGACTAAACACGGCCTCAAAATTATTATTCAAGGTCTCAAAAAGGACTAAACAAGGTCTCAAAAAGGACTAAACAAGTTCTCAAAAAGGACTAAACAAGGTCTCAAAAAGGGACTAAACAAGGTCTCAAAAAGGACTAAACACGGCCTCAAAATTACTATTCAAGGTCTCAAAAAGGACTAAACAAGGTCTCAAAAAGGACTAAACAAGGTCTCAAAAAGGGACTAAACAAGGTCTCAAAAAGGACTAAACACGGCCTCAAAATTACTATTCAAGGTCTCAAAAAGGACTAAACAAGGTCTCTAAAAGGACTTAACAAGGTCTCAAAAAGGACTAAACAAGGTCTCAAAAAGGACTAAACAAGGTCACAAAAGGGACTAAACACGGCCTCAAAATTACTATTCAAGGTCACAAAAAGGACTAAACAAGGTCTCTAAAAGGACTTAACAAGGTCTCAAAAAGGACTAAACAAGGTCACAAAAGGGACTAAACAAGGTCTCAAAAAGGACTAAACACGGCCTCAAAATTACTATTCAAGGTCTCAAAAAGGACTAAACAAGGTCTCAAAAAGGACTAAACAAAGTCTCAAAAAGGACTAAACAAGGTATCAAAAAGGACTAAACAAGGTCTCAAAAAGGACTAAACAAAGTCTCAAAAAGGACTAAACAAGGTATCAAAAAGGACTAAACAAGGTCTCAAAAAGGACTAAACACGGCCTCAAAATTATTATTCAAGGTCTCAAAAAGGACTAAACAAGGTCTCAAAAAGGACTAAACAAGTTCTCAAAAAGGACTAAACAAGGTCTCAAAAAGGGACTAAACAAGGTCTCAAAAAGGACTAAACACGGCCTCAAAATTACTATTCAAGGTCTCAAAAAGGACTAAACAAGGTCTCAAAAAGGGACTAAACAAGGTCTCAAAAAGGACTAAACACGGCCTCAAAATTACTATTCAAGGTCTCAAAAAGGACTAAACAAGGTCTCTAAAAGGACTTAACAAGGTCTCAAAAAGGACTAAACAAGGTCTCAAAAGGGACTAAACAAGGTCTCAAAAAGGACTAAACAAGGTCTCAAAAGGGACTAAACAAGGTCTCTAAAAGGACTTAACAAGGTCTCAAAAAGGACTAAACAAGGTATCTAAAAGGACTTAACAAGGTCTCAAAAAGGACTAAACAAGGTCGAAAAAGGGACTAAACAAGGTCTCAAAAAGGACTAAACAAGGTCTCAAAAAGGACTAAACAAGGTCTCAAAAAGGGACTAAACAAGGTCTCAAAAAGGACTAAACACGGCCTCAAAATTACTATTCAAGGTCTAAAAAAGGACTAAACAAGGTCTCAAAAAGGACTAAACAAGGTCTCAAAAAGGGACTAAACAAGGTCTCAAAAAGGACTAAACACGGCCTCAAAATTACTATTCAAGGTCACAAAAAGGACTTAACAAGGTCTCTAAAAGGACTTAACAAGGTCTCAAAAAGGACTAAACAAGGTCTCAAAAAGGACTAAACAAGGTCTCAAAAAGGACTAAACAAGGTCTCAAAAAGGACTAAACAAGGTCTCAAAAGGGACTAAACAAGGTCTCTAAAAGGACTTAACAAGGTCTCAAAAAGGACTAAACAAGGTATCTAAAAGGACTTAACAAGGTCTCAAAAAGGACTAAACAAGGTCACAAAAGGGACTAAACAAGGTCTCAAAAAGGACTAAACACGGCCTCAAAATTACTATTCAAGGTCTCAAAAAGGACTAAACAAGGTCTCAAAAAGGACTAAACAAAGTCTCAAAAAGGACTAAACAAAGTCTCAAAAAGGACTAAACAAGGTATCAAAAAGGACTAAACAAGGTCTCAAAAAGGACTAAACACGGCCTCAAAATTACTATTCAAGGTCTCAAAAAGGACTAAACAAGGTCTCAAAAAGGACTAAACAAGGTCTCAAAAAGGACTAAACAAGGTCTCAAAAAGGGACTAAACAAGGTCTCAAAAAGGACTAAACACGGCCTCAAAATCACTATTCAAGGTCTCAAAAAGGACTAAACAAGGTCTCAAAAAGGACTAAACAAGGTCTCAAAAAGGGACTAAACAAGGTCTCAAAAAGGACTAAACACAGCCTCAAAATTACTATTCAAGGTCTCAAAAAGGACTAAACAAGGTCTCAAAAAGGACTAAACAAGGTCTCAAAAAGGGACTAAACAAGGTCTCAAAAAGGACTAAACACGGCCTCAAAATTACTATTCAAGGTCTCAAAAAGGACTAAACAAGGTCTCTAAAAGGACTTAACAAGGTCTCAAAAAGGACTAAACAAGGTCTCAAAAAGGACTAAACAAGGTCACAAAAGGGACTAAACAAGGTCACAAAAGGGACTAAACAAGGTCTCAAAAAGGACTAAACAAGGTCTCAAAAAGGACTAAACAAGGTCTCAAAAAGGGACTAAACAAGGTCTCAAAAAGGACTAAACACGGCCTCAAAATTACTATTCAAGGTCTCAAAAAGGACTAAACAAGGTCTCAAAAAGGACTAAACAAGGTTTCAAAAAGGGACTAAACAAGGTCTCAAAAAGGACTAAACACGGCCTCAAAATTACTATTCAAGGTCACAAAAAGGACTAAACAAGGTCTCTAAAAGGACTTAACAAGGTCTCAAAAAGGACTAAACAAGGTCTCAAAAAGGACTAAACAAGGTCACAAAAGGGACTAAAAAAGGTCTCAAAAAGGACTAAACAAGGTCTCTAAAAGGACTTAACAAGGTCTCAAAAAGGACTAAACAAGGTCTCAAAAAGGACTAAACAAGGTTTCAAAAAGGGACTAAACAAGGTCTCAAAAAGGACTAAACACGGCCTCAAAATTACTATTCAAGGTAACAAAAATGACTAAACAAGGTCTCTAAAAGGACTAAACAAAGTCTCAAAAAGGACTAAACAAGGTATCAAAAAGGACTAAACAAGGTCTCAAAAAGGACTAAACACGGCCTCAAAATTACTATTCAAGGTCTCAAAAAGGACTAAACAAGGTCTCAAAAAGGACTAAACAAGGTCTCAAAAAGGACTAAACAAGGTCTCAAAAAGGGACTAAACAAGGTCTCAAAAAGGACTAAACACGGCCTCAAAATCACTATTCAAGGTCTCAAAAAGGACTAAACAAGGTCTCAAAAAGGACTAAACAAGGTCTCAAAAAGGGACTAAACAAGGTCTCAAAAAGGACTAAACACAGCCTCAAAATTACTATTCAAGGTCTCAAAAAGGACTAAACAAGGTCTCAAAAAGGACTAAACAAGGTCTCAAAAAGGACTAAACAAGGTCACAAAAGGGACTAAACAAGGTCACAAAAGGGACTAAACAAGGTCTCAAAAAGGACTAAACAAGGTCTCAAAAAGGACTAAACAAGGTCTCAAAAAGGACTAAACAAGGTCTCAAAAAGGGACTAAACAAGGTCTCAAAAAGGACTAAACACGGCCTCAAAATTACTATTCAAGGTCTCAAAAAGGACTAAACAAGGTCTCAAAAAGGACTAAACAAGGTTTCAAAAAGGGACTAAACAAGGTCTCAAAAAGGACTAAACACGGCCTCAAAATTACTATTCAAGGTCACAAAAAGGACTAAACAAGGTCTCTAAAAGGACTTAACAAGGTCTCAAAAAGGACTAAACAAGGTCTCAAAAAGGACTAAACAAGGTCACAAAAGGGACTAAACAAGGTCTCAAAAAGGACTAAACAAGGTCTCTAAAAGGACTTAACAAGGTCTCAAAAAGGACTAAACAAGGTCTCAAAAAGGACTAAACAAGGTTTCAAAAAGGGACTAAACAAGGTCTCAAAAAGGACTAAACACGGCCTCAAAATTACTATTTAAGGTAACAAAAATGACTAAACAAGGTCTCTAAAAGGACTAAACAAAGTCTCAAAAAGGACTAAACAAGGTATCAAAAAGGACTAAACAAGGTCTCAAAAAGGACTAAACACGGCCTCAAAATTACTATTCAAGGTCTCAAAAAGGACTAAACAAGGTCTCAAAAAGGACTAAACAAGGTCTCAAAAAGGACTAAACAAGGTCTCAAAAAGGGACTAAACAAGGTCTCAAAAAGGACTAAACACGGCCTCAAAATCACTATTCAAGGTCTCAAAAAGGACTAAACAAGGTCTCAAAAAGGACTAAACAAGGTCTCAAAAAGGGACTAAACAAGGTCTCAAAAAGGACTAAACACAGCCTCAAAATTACTATTCAAGGTCTCAAAAAGGACTAAACAAGGTCTCAAAAAGGACTAAACAAGGTCTCAAAAAGGGACTAAACAAGGTCTCAAAAAGGACTAAACACGGCCTCAAAATTACTATTCAAGGTCTCAAAAAGGACTAAACAAGGTCTCTAAAAGGACTTAACAAGGTCTCAAAAAGGACTAAACAAGGTCTCAAAAAGGACTAAACAAGGTCACAAAAGGGACTAAACAAGGTCACAAAAGGGACTAAACAAGGTCTCAAAAAGGACTAAACAAGGTCTCAAAAAGGACTAAACAAGGTCTCAAAAAGGGACTAAACAAGGTCTCAAAAAGGACTAAACACGGCCTCAAAATTACTATTCAAGGTCTCAAAAAGGACTAAACAAGGTCTCAAAAAGGACTAAACAAGGTTTCAAAAAGGGACTAAACAAGGTCTCAAAAAGGACTAAACACGGCCTCAAAATTACTATTCAAGGTCACAAAAAGGACTAAACAAGGTCTCTAAAAGGACTTAACAAGGTCTCAAAAAGGACTAAACAAGGTCTCAAAAAGGACTAAACAAGGTCTCAAAAAGGACTAAACAAGGTCACAAAAGGGACTAAACAAGGTCTCAAAAAGGACTAAACAAGGTATCTAAAAGGACTTAACAAGGTCTCAAAAAGGACTAAACAAGGTCTCTAAAAGGACTTAACAAGGTCTCAAAAAGGACTAAACAAGGTCACAAAAGGGACTAAACAAGGTCTCAAAAAGGACTAAACACGGCCTCAAAATTACTATTCAAGGTCTCAAAAAGGACTAATCAAGGTCTCAAAAAGGACTAAACAAATTCTCAAAAAGGACTAAACAAATTCTCAAAAAGGACTAAACAAGGTATCAAAAACGACTAAACAAGGTCTCAAAAAGGACTAAACACGGCCTCAAAATTACTATTCAAGGTCTCAAAAAGGACTAAACAAGGTCTCAAAAAGGACTAAACAAGGTCTCAAAAAGGACTAAACACGGCCTCAAAATCACTATTCAAGGTCTCAAAAAGGACTAAACAAGGTCTCAAAAAGGACTAAACACGGCCTCAAAATTACTATTCAAGGTCTCAAAAAGGACTAAACAAGGTCTCAAAAAGGACTAAACAAGGTCTCAAAAAGGGACTAAACAAGGTCTCAAAAAGGACTAAACACGGCCTCAAAATTACTATTTAAGGTCTCAAAAAGGACTAAACAAGGTCTCTAAAAGGACTTAACAAGGTCTCAAAAAGGACTAAACAAGGTCACAAAAGGGACTAAACAAGGTCTCAAAAAGGACTAAACAAGGTCTCAAAAAGGACTAAACAAGGTCTCAAAAAGGACTAAACAAGGTCTCAAAAAGGACTAAACAAGGTCTCAAAAAGGGACTAAACAAGGTCTCAAAAAGGACTAAACACGGCCTCAAAATTACTATTAAAGGTCTCAAAAAGGACTAAACAAGGTCTCAAAAAGGACTAAACAAGGTCTCAAAAAGGGACTAAACAAGGTCTCAAAAAGGACTAAACACGGCCTCAAAATTACTATTCAAGGTCACAAAAAGGACTAAACAAGGTCTCTAAAAGGACTTAACAAGGTCTCAAAAAGGACTAAACAAGGTCTCTAAAAGGACTTAACAAGGTCTCAAAAAGGACTAAACAAGGTCTCTAAAAGGACTTAACAAGGTCTCAAAAAGGACTAAACAAGGTCACAAAAGGGACTAAACAAGGTCTCAAAAAGGACTAAACAAGGTCTCAAAAAGGACTAAACAAGGTCTCAAAAAGGACTAAACAAAGTCTCAAAAAGGACTAAACAAGGTATCAAAAAGGACTAAACAAGGTCTCAAAAAGGACTAAACAAGGTCTCAAAAAGGACTAAACACGGCCTCAAAATTACTATTCAAGGTCTCAAAAAGGACTAAACAAGGTCTCAAAAAGGACTAAACACGGCCTCAAAATCACTATTCAAGGTCTCAAAAAGGACTAAACAAGGTCTCAAAAAGGACTAAACAAGGTCTCAAAAAGGACTAAACAAGGTCTCAAAAAGGGACTAAACAAGGTCTCAAAAAGGACTAAACACGGCCTCAAAATTACTATTCAAGGTCTCAAAAAGGACTAAACAAGGTCTCAAAAAGGGACTAAACAAGGTCTCAAAAAGGACTAAACACGGCCTCAAAATTACTATTCAAGGTCTCAAAAAGGACTAAACAAGGTCTCAAAAAGGACTAAACAAGGTCTCTAAAAGGACTTAACAAGGTCTCTAAAAGGACTTAACAAGGTCTCAAAAAGGACTAAACAAGGTCACAAAAGGGACTAAACAAGGTCTCAAAAAGGACTAAACAAGGTCTCAAAATTACTATTCAAGGTCTCAAAAAGGACTAAACAAGGTCTCAAAAAGGACTAAACAAGGTCTCAAAAAGGACTAAACAAGGTCTCAAAAAGGACTAAACAAGGTCTCAAAAAGGGACTAAACAAGGTCTCAAAAAGGACTAAACACGGCCTCAAAATCACTATTCAAGGTCTCAAAAAGGACTAAACAAGGTCTCAAAAAGGACTAAACAAGGTCTCAAAAAGGGACTAAACAAGGTCTCAACAAGGACTAAACACGGCCTCAAAATTACTATTCAAGGTCTCAAAAAGGACTAAACAAGGTCTCAAAAAGGACTAAACAA
The DNA here is from genome assembly GCF_026437365.1 of Eucyclogobius newberryi. NCBI lineage: Eukaryota > Metazoa > Chordata > Actinopteri > Gobiiformes > Gobiidae > Eucyclogobius > Eucyclogobius newberryi. The sequence goes on along the minus strand of NW_027316500.1, from coordinate 8,721,475 downwards.
GGTCTCAAAAAGGAAAACAAGGTCTCAAAAAGGACAGACAAAATCAGGAGAGAAGTAGAACTAAACCATGTCTCAAAAATGATCTCCACCAGCGCTTAGGATCTACAGATCTGAAAACCCAAGTCAAACCTGTGACTGATGGCCTGTGCATAGCCAAAAGCGCTCATGATTGCTAATGATAACTTTATTGATTTGAGTGTCCACTGGCCATTACTCATTGTCGACTGTTGTATGAATTGCAGGAAATAAGTAAAGTGCTTTGATTGGACACTTTTTCAGAGCCGTCACTGTGTCATCAGGTCTACTGGGGTCCAAAATTACAGTCTTTGAATCAAAATCAATACTGTAGCATTTTGAATCGGCCAGCTTTTCATAGAAAGAATATCTCAAATGGACTCAGTTTAAATAAAAGTGTGTTAGGTTAAAAGGCAAATTAGATGGTTGTCATTGAAATGTTCAGTTAGCGTCAATGTTTCTGTGAATGTCACGACGAATGTTGCAAAGGTCAACCCATTTTGAGATGATGCCTTATTGGCTATTAAGTAGGACTGCATGAGTTACTGTATTTGAATGGAAACCGCAATTTGAATAGACGCAGTTAGCAAATTGCAAAGGTTGTAGTTTAGTACCATAATATTCTTCACAAAGAACATTATATTCTGCACAGAAAGCTGCTAACCCAGTAGTTTAGATCTTTACAAACGTGTCGAAATGCAAGAGCTTTTTTAATAACTTAGTCAATTTCTTTCTCCTATTTTTGTTTTTTGGTCTCTTACCATGGACGCGTTTAAAATGAGAACTTTAAAAAGTCTGCTATTTTCAAGACATAAATCCAAAATATAATCGCTATCACAGTTGAAGAAGAAAAATCACAGTTAGATGTTCTGCTGCTATACGTTTGATTTAGCGGGCTGTATTTGTATTCTAGTGTTGAATAATGTTAAATTGACTTTAACATTACATGAAGCAGAGCAGGGTTTGGTTTGGACAATACCAGACACTGCAGATGTTCAAATGAGGCAATAGTTCCAATGGTTTATATACGCGTTTGCAATCTTGTCCCTTTCATTGTTTTTAAAAGCAGGAATAGTTTATTATTCAATAATAAAACATTCAATAAAACAATAAATAAAATGAACAAATACATAAAAACACACTTACACTTACACTATGAGATAAAATTATATAAAACAGGGGATCTTAACTGTGGATAGTCCTTAACCAGTGCTTTAAAATCATTAAAAGGCATACAATTATTTCATTTAAATATTGTAAATGTGTTTTGTTCCACAGGAAGTGAGCAAAGTGAGCAGTTACCTCCACCTATGTCATATTTGCCGTGTCCAACCAGGAAGTGACATTATAACCGTCTCAAAAAAATGGCTCAATTGGAGAAAAACAGGTAGTCTAACGTGTCAAATATAGACTTTAATCCTGAAAGTAGTGCTGCTTTTGGCATCTTTCCGATCTTTGTGCATATCCTTGGCATTCCTGAACCAGTGCCAAGGATGCGCTCCATTGTTTCCCAAGGCTACTACAGATTTTGATCAAGCCTCCGTGGATTGATTTTTGAATAAAACATGTACCTTAAAACATGGTCTGGTAATTTAACTTGCTGTGAATCTAACATGCAATTATGATCAGTTAATATCGTGTTTGATTAAGGAATGACACCTAATTAGATGTTGGCTCATGTTAAAGTTGAGTCATTTTCTTGGTCAGTGGGCTAGACCATTGATCCCCGCAAACGCCTTCGGTCAAGCCCAGGCCACCTTAATGGGATTTCAAAGTCCCCTCATTGAATTGTGAGCGGCCGTGTTGCGCACCACTGTATCGCACCACTGTATCGCTCGTCGTTACCACTACAAGCTTTACAATACAATGTTAAGTCGAGCAAAGAACGGCTTCTCAGAGGGATTGGTCGAACACGAGTGTACAAGTGCCTTTGCAGCAATACTTTGGCTTTATTGTGCTCCCGTTCTAGTGTTTGATTAATTTAGAGGCCAATACATGTTTTAGAACTTCTGCAGCAGTGGTTTAGTCCTGTATAGGATCACGATTTTTTTTTTCACGATTATTGAGACTGCGACTAAACAACAGTGAAATATTTAATTTTCTTTCATTCCCGTGGTCCAACATGTTTTTGTTCCTCAAGTTTGTGACCGGCTTTACACATGTGAATGTTCTGGATGACAAAAAGTGAAATGTGATGAAAAGAGCCAGATGAAATACAGTTCTTTACATTTGGGTCCATGTTTTGGGCTGTCTACAAAAATACTTAAGTTTGCTTCTAAAATGATCACGATTATTATTGTTTAGTTCTCATGATCACATTGCGACCTGAATAATCACGATTATAGAGTAACCTAATAATCTTGACATACTTAGTCCTGTATTATACCTTAATTTGGCATAGTTTAGACTTAGAATATAATTTTGTTTTCAACTGGTGGTACTTGGAAGGTCAGATATTTTCTTTGGTGGTACTTGGTGTGAGATGCTTCAAATCAAATCAAATCAATTTATTTTTGTAAGGCCCAAAATCACAACAACAGTTGCCTCTGAGGGCCACAGGGAGAAATAAATCAACAATGTCTGTGGTGGCGATGAGGTCAGACAATGTCTGTGGTGGCGAGGGACGATGTCCCAGGGTCCTCTGTCCTTACACTCTCCTTCTCGGCCAGGAAAAACTACAAAAAAACCCTCTTTGGGAAAAAAGCGTAGAAACCTGGAGGAGTTCCACAGACGGACAGACGGACACGAGGGAGACTGGAGCTGGACCCACTCTTCAGGCAGATGAGGGACCGTCTGAGGCGAACTGGACCCACTCTTCAGGCAGATGAGGGACCGTCTGAGGCAAACTGGACCCACTCTTCAGGCAGATGAGGGACCGACTGAGGCGAACTGGACCCACTCTTCAGGCAGATGAGGGACCGACTGAGGCGAACTGGACCCACTCTTCAGGCAGATGAGGGACCGTCTGAGTCGAGCTGGACCCACTCTTCAGGCAGACGAGGGACCGTCGGAGGCGAACTGGACCCACTCTTCAGGCAGATGAGGGACCGTCGGAGGCGAACTGGAGCCACTCTTCAGGCAGATGAGGGACCGACTGAGGCGAACTGGACCCACTCTTCAGGCAGATGAGGGACCGACTGAGGCGAACTGGACCCACTCTTCAGGCAGATGAGGGACCGTCTGAGTCGAGCTGGACCCACTCTTCAGGCAGATGAGGGACCGTCTGAGTCGAGCTGGACCCACTCTTCAGGCAGATGAGGGACCGTCTGAGTCGAGCTGGACACACTCTTCAGGCAGATGAGGGACCGTTGGAGTCGAGCTGGACCCACTCTTCAGGCAGATGAGGGACCGTCGGAGGCAAACTGGACCCACTCTTCAGGCAGATGAGGGACCGTCGGAGGCGAACTGGACCCACTCCTCAGGGAGATGAGGGACCGACTGAGGCGAACTGGACACACTCTTCAGGCAGATGAGGGACCGTTGGAGTCGAGCTGGACCCACTCTTCAGGCAGATGAGGGACCGTCGGAGGCGAACTGGACCCACTCTTCAGGCAGATGAGGGACCGTCGGAGGCGAACTGGACCCACTCTTCAGGCAGATGAGGGACCGTCGGAGGCGAACTGGACCCACTCCTCAGGGAGATGAGGGACCGTCGGAGGCGAGCTGGACCCACTCTTCAGGCAGATGAGGGACCGTCGGAGGCGAGCTGGACCCACTCCTCAGGCAGATGAGGGACCGTCCACACAGGGCAGGGACCACTTCACCAGGAGAGGGGCATCTGGGTCCACAGGTCCTCAGGAGTGAGAGAAAGAAAAAGAAGGCGGTGAACAGTTTGCAAGTGGAATTAAAAAATAAATATTGTTTGATAGCATAAGTAGTCAGAAGAAGAGGATAGTGCTCAAGCTGACATACTTCCCCCAGCATAGTTACTCCTAGGGCAGCGTAGCTAAAGCTGTGGGTTTATGTTTCTGTTCCTAACTAGTCTGACCATAAGCGATTTCGAAGAGGAACATTTTAAGCCTGGACTTAAATTAAGAGACTGTGTCAGCATATTTAACATGGGTCGGGAGCTGATTCCATAACACAGGAGCTTGGTAGCTAAACGCTCTACCTCCTACAGTACTTTTAGAGACTCTTGGCACCACCAGAAGGCCGGCATTCTGAGAGCGAAGAGCTCTGTTTGGATGATATGGTTCTATAGCATCTTTGAGGTAGGATGGGGCCATGTCATTTATGGCTTTGTAGGTCAAGAGTAGAATTTTAAATTTGATTCTAAACTCGACGGGGAGCCAGTGAAGAGACTTCAGCACTGGCGTAATGTGCTCTCTTCTTTTTGTTCCTGTTAGTAATCTTGCTGCTGCATTTTGAACCAGTTGAAAGCTTTTTATGGAGCTTTTAGGACACGCTGCAAGCAGGGAGTTACAGTAGTCTAATCTAGTCGTTACAAATGCATGGATAAGTTTCAGTTTCAGCATCGCTTTTAGGCAGGATTCTTCTGATTTTGGCTATGTTGCGCAAATGGAAATAGGCTGTTTTACAAGCTTGATTTATATGTGCTTTAAATGAAACCTCCCGGTCAAATAAGACTCCAAGATTTCTTACAGTAGAACTAGAGGCTACACTAACATTGTCCAGTGTGGCTATCTGCTCAGATAGTCTCGTAGATGCTTAGGGCCAAGCACAATGACCTCGGTTTTTTCAGGGTTAAGAAGCAGGTAGTTAAGTGTCATCCAGGTTTTTATCTCCTTCACACAAGCACTAAGTCTGTCTACTTGATCGCTCTGATCAGGTTTCATTGATAAATACAGCTGAGTGTCATCTGCATAGCAGTGGAAGTTAATGCCATGCTTTCTGATAATGTTGCCTAATGGCAGCATATAAAGAGTAAACAGAATTGGACCGAGTACCGAACCCTGTGGCACACCGTAAATTACTTTAGAGCATGGTGAGGAGCTCTTGTTTACATTAACAAATTGGTACCTATCAGATAAATAGGATTTAAACCAGCTGAGGGCTGTTCCTCCAACACCTACATCACATTCTAACCTCTGCAGTAGAATGTTGTGGTCGATGGTGTCAAACGCTGCGCTGAGGTCCAACAGAACCAGGATTGAGACCAGTCCATCGTCAGCGGCTAATAAAAAATCATTTGTGACTTTAACTAGTGCAGTTTCAGTGCTGTGGTGGGCTCTGAACCCTGACTGGAAAACTTCAAATAAGTTATTGTCCTGCAGGTGGCGACAAAGCTGTTTTACTACAACTTTTTCAAGGATTTTAGAGACGAAGGGAAGATTTGAAATAGGTCTGTAGTTTACCAATAGGTCGGGATCTAGATTAGGCTTAATGACTGCATGTTTGAAGGACTGTGGAACATAGCCACTTTCGAGTGAAGTATTTATTATATTAAGAATAGGGTCTATAATTAGGAGGAGAATGTCTTTGAGGAGTCTGATTGGAATGGGGTCTAGGACACAAGTTGAGCTTTTAGAGGACATAATGGCTGAAGTTATCTCTGCTTGATCAACAGCTGTGAACCTTTCTAAGTTTACAGGTGGATTTATATGGGACGTTAGATTTACAGCTTGGGCTAGTTCAGGGCTAATAGCGGGGGTAATTTCATCTAATTTATCTCTGATTTTTTTTATTTTATTGTTAAAAAATAGGAGGAAATCATCAGAGCTGAGTGTAGCTGGGATTGAGGGCTCTACTGCACTGTGACAGTTTGTTAGCCTAGCTACAGTGCTGAAAAGGAATTTAGTGTTACTTTTGTTGACTTCTATTAGATTTGAATAATATCTGGTTTGGGCCTTACGCAGAGCCTGCTTATAGGACAGCAGGCAACTTTTCCATGCTTTTAGGGATTCTTCTGTGTGAGAGCGACGAAATAATCCCTCTAACTTTCTAACTCTTTGTTTATGTGAACGCAGTTCTTGGTTGTACCATGGGGAGGCGCGCTTTGGCCTAATGACCTTCTGTTTTAACGGCGCTACAACGTCAAGAGCAGACTTCAGAGAATTCATGGTCAAGTCGACAAATTGATCACTTTTACTGAGACTAAAACTATTCTCAGCAGGATCACATGACATGTCACTGAATATTGGCTCTATTATTTCTTTGAATTTTGAGAAAGATTTTTCAGATATTGTCCTTTTCATTATAACTTTATTTTGTGGGACTGGATGATCTTTAAGAATAAACTGAAAGGTAATTAGGAAATGATCTGACAATATAGGGGTTTGAGGGAGGACAATGAGGTCACTAATTTCTGTTCCATACGTTAGGACAAGATCCAGAGTGTTCTTGTGAGTGTGAGTCGGTTTATTTACATTCTGAGTGAAACCAATGCTGTCTAACAAGGCGCTGAAGGCATCACTGAGAGCGTCATCACTCATGTTCACGTGGATATTAAAGTCTCCAGCTATAACTATTTTATCCCAGGCTAACACTAAGTTTGATATAAAGTCAGAAAACTCTGTTAAAAACTCTGAATAGGGACCAGGAGGTCGGTAGAGAACTATGAACAAAACTCCTTTTTGGTTTTTCATATTTGGACATGTGATTGACAGCATAAGGCTTTCAAATGAGTGAAATGCATTGTTAGTTTTAGGGCTCATGAGTAGGCTTGAGTGTGAGATCACTGCCACACCACCACCTCGGCCTGTGGTCCTTGCGGTCTGAAAGTTAACATGGGTGGGTGGGGTGGACTCATTTAGTCTGACGTAGTCGTCTTGTTGAAGCCACGTTTCAGTTAGAGCTAGAAGATCTATGTTATAGTCACTAATTAATTCATTAACTAAGAGCGATTTGGAGGAAATTGCTCTAATGTTTAGCAGTCCACATTTTACGTGTTTATTCATTTGTGTATTTGTGTCATTTGTGATTGTTATTTTCCTTAAGTTTTTGGTCTGACGCCTGAAATATTTTTTCTGAGATGTGACTTTTTGGCATTATTTGTACGAGGGACACACACAGTCTCTATCTGTCTTGAATCTGAACACTTCACATGTAACAGAACGGGCGAGAGTTCAGCGACAGAGGAGCGTCTTAAACTGCTGCTCTGCGCCCGGGGCTCATCCCTAGATGGTCACTTAACACGACTAAGACTATCGGTCAAATTCCGAACTAATAGGGATGTACCCTCCGAAGTCGGATGGATGCCATCCCTGCGTATGAGCCCGGGCTTTCCCCAAAACGCACTCCAGTTATCAATAAAGACTACGTTATTTTGAGGGCACCATCTAGATAACCAGCTGTTGAATGCTGAGAGACGGCTGTACAATTCAGCATTGATCCGATTGGGCAGGGGACCAGAAAATATTACAGTGTCTGACATCGACTTCGCTAGGTCACACACCGCGGCTACTTGAACTTTGAGCACCTCTGATTGTCTCCGCCGGGCGTCGTTACCGCCTGCGTGAATCACGACTCGCCGGAAACGGGTCCTACTCTGCTTTAAGATCCTAAGGTTTCCTTCGATGTCACCCATTCTGGGCCCCGGGTAACACCTAACGCTAGCAGCTGGCAGCTTCACGTCTCTAACAATAGAACTCCCGATTACAAGAGTTTCTCTAGTGTGTTCAGCGGGCGTGTGATCGCTGAGGGGAGAAAACCTATTATAGACGTGAAGCTCACGCTGCTCTAAGGTTCGGCGTTTAGCGCCTTGTCCCCTCCGAACTGTCACAAATTGGTCCCTATTCTGTTCCTGGTCTAGTCCCGGCTGCACGGGAGACGCTGAGGGGCTGAGCTCGGCCTTACTGCTACTGCTAATGCTAATGCTACGCCCTGGAGCGCGGTCCGGTAGCCCTCGCGCTAAAACCGAACTATAACTGGACTTAAGCTCCTCTAAACAGCGGATCCGCGCTTCTAACTCCGTAACCCTGGCCTCCAAAACTACCACTACACTGTACTTCACGCACCTATCATCAGAGAAGGAGCCAGGGTTCTGACTCGACATATGACAGCTCAAACAGGTAAAGGTAGATCCAGCCATGACGCTAGCGGCTAGGCTGCGCTAGGCTAGTTCAGGCTGGAGCTAGAGAGTGAGGAGGGCTTTTAATCCACGAAATACTGAAAAGTGAGCGGTTTGAGGCTCCGGATTGTTTGCGGAGAAATCAAACGCTCACCTTTGTGTATATGATGCGTAAATAGTGTGTATAATTCGTGGATTAATTGGTAAAAGGCTCTAAGAACGAACAGCTCTGAAAACGCGACACACTCACCGGAAATGACGTCACCGGAACTTTTTTCAGATGCTTGACAACCTCTGGGATAGAATAAGGTGAATTTACACTGAACTAAGTCTCATGCAAGGAATATAAAATGGAATTCACGGTAATCACTGTATTTTAACCATCTATTTTTGTATATTACCAATGCTTTTTTGACATAACAAAACAAAGAAAACACATTTGTAAACAGATACAAAACCATGTCAGTTTACCAGGACCTTAACCAGAACTAAAGTAACCTGGAGTTAGAGGAGGCAATTTGAATATCGCGTTTATCACTAACAGTAAAAATGCTACAAAAATAACTGATTAAGATGGTTATATGTACCTTCAAATAAGTTAGTTGTTCGTTGAACCTTCAAGTACGTTTATAAGGTGAGTTTTCTGCACTTTTTTGATTCATTTTACGGACAATACACAACCATGTCCGAAAAAAAACAACTAAAAGCATCACTATGCGCAGCAAAATTTGACCTAAAGCCTAAATGAAAGCCAATCATTACTTGAACTTCAAACGGCCACCACTGGAAAGAGGGAGGAGCTTCTGAACCCCTCCCTTCGTCACTACTGTCGCATGTGGCCACTACAAACACTAATAATGTTGCTGACCTCATCACATTGTGGCCTGGACAAAAGACACGTTGAGCTCTGCAAAACAGCAACATGGGCCTGACAAATCCCCGGGTTTCGGAGAGCCCTGCTATTTAAATCAATTGAAAGAAGCTTAAAATAGGCAAAAAGCAGCTGATAAACTTCAATGACGGGAAGTGCTGCTATGGAGAAAACTGTAAATGTCACCAGTGTTAACGTAGTGGTGAAGAGTGGGCTGTGAATATGAAGTTTCAAGAGCTCTGGGCTTGATAAACCTCATTTTGACTCTCCATTTGTCTTGCTTTTCCTTAAACAAAGTCGTATTATTGTCGTCATAGAGCTCAGAAAGAATAACAGAGCCCGGGCGATTTGTTAGAAGTATGAGGCCTCCTGCTTAAGAGTAACCCAGGTCAAGCGTCTGACTCACAGTACACAAAGGACGTTCAAGCTTGTGTTTTTAGGAAACATTGGCTTAAATCATCTCTAAATCTGCTGCGGGGGGAGTTTCAGTGGCTCTGGCTTGTGTTGTGGATAAACATGCTGGTAATCCCACTAAAATTCCGACAAAGCGCAACGAAACATGATCTTAAACAAGCGTTGAGCATTTTAGCTGACTCGACAGCTCAATTTAAACCTGCAGTAATGATAACGAATCTATCACAATCTAAAGAAAATATATATGATTTGTTTGCTAGAATATCAATTAAAAAGGAAAAGTAACATAATTCCACTGTCAATTCTAGGTGTAATAGTTATTCTGCATAATTTGACCAAAATCCAGTGCATAAATTGACCAAAAACGATTTGTTTACCATTTGTCTTTGATGAGATACGTGTCACTGAACTCTTGCTGCAACAAACGATCATTTTGCCAATAGATTAGTCGATATTAGCAATTTTTTTTTTTTTATTAATCGATTACTTGTTTAGATCGCAAGTCACATTTAAACTTAATTTTACCCAGATGAAGCTTAAGAGAAGCTGTTTCAGGATCCTGGTGGAGCACATTTATGGACAAACAAGTGTTTTCATCAAATACACTACATTTATACATTTTCCATGTCATTTTCATGGAATTACGGCTCAATTTCCATCATAAACTACATTTCTCATTTCATGGCATGTTTAAGAACCTATGTATGGACAAGTTCACGATTATTCAAACTAAATTAGTTGACGATTATTTCAATCATCGATTAGTTGTGATTAATCGATTCACTTGTTGCATCCCTACACTGAACTAAAAGATCTCAGAAGTTAATCAAAGTCTGGACACTATAAATTGTATTTGTCTTCCTGCCAATACCACACACTTTTACGATACTGTAAAATCTATGGACTTAAACATTATCTCGTCTCCCTAATGAGCAAGATTGACAGGCAAGGTAAACGTAATCACAAGACACTCGGTTCGAGTGACTTGCAAGTACAAAAGAAAGAAAATGATTGAGGAACTGGCTCGCCTGGCAACATATTTGACATTGCGTTAGTGACAATCCTCTTGCCTTTGCCATAGTGACTCCAGTTGTTGTTGTTTTTATTCACGTCTTCATGAAGCATCAGGTGACAAAAGTAATTCATAATTTGTATCATATCTTATTGTATTTGGTAGTCGTCGTGCTTGGGGAAATCTCCGTCCGAAACGACTTCTTCTTGACCTGCATTTGGAACTGCGCTGACTTTTTCTGTTGATGTTCCTTAGGATTAGTGGTCCATCTCATTATGGAATCCCTGTTTTCTGAATGACTTTTCCATCTGGTGTTTGCGTGTGGCGTTTCGATGCATGAATGGACTCGGACTGTCGGAGGGGATTAAAGGATGCAATTGTTTTCCAACTCGGGCTGATGTCTGCGTGTGGACATCAAAAGGTCACTCTGGGCTGAACCTCCGATTTTCTTAATACAGCCCGATGCGCCGCAAAACCTCACAGACACGAGATAAATATACCGGTAGTCACTTTCTTTGTGTCTTTGTACTTTCCTGACAACCCAGAACTGAATCAGGTCTAAACTAGAACTACACTAGGGGTAAAATACATGACAAAACTAGTTAAAACAGGTGTAAATCAGGACTTAAGTAGAACTCCATCTAGGTTGTGTCCAAATCATTTATGAATCCAAAATGAACCATTGCAAAACCGGGAAAAATCTAAAGCAGGACTAGATTAGATCATGAGCAGGGTCAAGACTATAGTGTAATCCAGGACTTAACTAGGACCAACTTGTGTTTCAAATGAGAAGAAAAACAGGATTTAACCAAGATTGTTTTTACATGAGATGAAAACACCACATAACCAGGACAAAATGAGAAGAAAAATAAAGTGTGTTTAAAATGAGAAGAAAAACAAGACTAAACCAGGACTAAAGTGTGTCTAAAATGAGAAGAAAAACAAGACTAAACCAGGACTAAAGTGTGTCTAAAATGAGAAGAAAAACAGGACTAAACCAGGACTAATGTGTGTTTAAAATGAGAAGAAAAACAGGACTAAAGTGTGTTTAAAATGAAAAGAAAGACAGGACTAAATCACAATGGAAATGTGTTTAAAATGAGTCCTGTTAAACAGACTTTTTTTTTTTTTTTTTTTTTTTTAAATGAGATGAAAACAGGACTTAACCAGGTCTGCCCTGGCTGCAAAACCAGGATAAAACCAAGACCAAACCAAGGCAAAACTTAAACTCTGACTCAACCAGCGGACCTTGTTACTGGTGCGCTGCATAATAAACCAAACCGCCATTTCAACAAGTTAAGTTAAGTTAAGTTAACCAAGCTGGTTAAACCTTACCAGATCTAAAGCAACGATCAAGCTTTCAATCCAACAAATCACAACTTGAACTGAGAGGCTTTTCAGGGCATTAAAGCAGCACCAGCATATGGCCATCTGGCACAAATATACGCAGATATTTGGGGGCTAAAATAGCTTTTGCATGTGAGGCTAAGAGCAGGCTAAGCTCCTATGGCACATCCCACAGTGAACGTGATAAAAGGCCTCCATGCTGTGCTGGATTAGACTTCGGCCCTCATTCCTTGGATTGGTTTCCCTGGACATGCTCACTGTCTGACATGAAAATGTTTTTATAAACGCACTTATGTGGGTGGATTGGAGCGGAATGGTATTGTCACTAATGATAAGTGCTCAACATAAAACATGAAATGTATACGCCAACATGGCTTAAACAAGTTGCATTGGATTGTTCTGGTGCACAAAACAAGGTCAGCACAGTATATTCAGCTTTTGATAAATAAAAGAGTTATGTAACTGTGATTGGTTGGGTGTTCCCCAATGTCAAAATAAATAAATAAAATAAATAAAATAAATAAAATAAATAAAATAAATAAAATAAATAAAATAAATAAAACAGATAAAACAGATGAAATAAAATGAATAAAATGAATAAAATGAATAAAATGAATAAAATGAATAAAATGAATTCAAATGAATTCAAATGAATTCAAATGAATTCAAATAAATTCAAATAGAAAATACATACAATAAATAAAAAATAAATTGAAAATAAATTAAATAAGTTGTCTAGTTAACTTTAAACAATAGTCATAGTCATATATTGATAATCGTAATCACTATCTGGACTATGCAGACTCTAAAACACATACAAAAAGACCCTTTTATAACAAAGATGGTAAATATTCTTAATCTAGAAGCCTTCAGTAACCATATTTTAACCTATATTTGGTTAATAATGTATTTAAAAGTTCTCAATGCGCAATAGAAAGAAACGTTTGACTATTTGACTTAAAAATAGCTTACAAGTCAACAACTAAAATGATTGTTAGTTGCAGCCCCATTTAAATTATCCATATTACTTTTGACCACATTTTGACATGGTTTTACCTTGGTTTGTCCCTACACATTGTTTTTTTGGCAAACAGACGGATGGAGTTTGTAATCTAAACTCGCACGGCGCTGACTGAGCAGTGGTTCCCGAGGTGCCGCCCCCGCGCTGTGCCGCCTTCTGCGTTTGAGAATGAAATATTCAGGAGAAGCTTAGACGAGTGGGCCCATTGTTTTGGAGTTGAATCATACAACGAGACATGAGCAAATAAGCCCGACAAAGAGGATCAGCGGGCGGCCTCGACACGGCAGATAGAAGCTTTTGTGCCTCTCTGTAAAGCAATGCCATTCACCATAACTCGTGAAGACCCTACTCAAAGACGGTACAAGTATTCAGGCTGCGTCTGAAGTACATTTGTCCTCACCAGCGAAGCCCCCCCCAGCACATAGCAAACATTGAGCGTGTCATTCAAAAGCCTGGGTTACATCACTTCCCCCTGCATTGTGCCGGCACCATAGCAGCGCACTGATCCGTCCAGGCTTTGGGCAAAACACAGAGAGAGTGCTGACCAGGGAAAACCACTGACTAACGTGTGGTTTTGTTCCAGCAGCAGCTGATTCAATAGACCAGCCGCTCTTTTGATGGCGCACATACAGCATTCTTCGGGCGATCTAGATCCAGAGACTACATTAGCAGCAGTCCAATTTAAATGGTCCGCGGACACACAACATGCATTTAAATACAGTATCTAGGAGTATAGTTGTACATTTTAGTCAGAAGAATTCCCTGTGTAATGTTTTGGCAGTTGTTTCCCAATTTTATTTCCCACTGCAAATGAGACAAGCTTCAGAAAAAACCCCACTGATGAAATAAATGGAAAAAACGTTGCGTTTTGATCTAGCACTTGACTGTCGTAACAAAATGTTTCTTGGTAAGTTATGTCCATTGTTTATTTATTTGGGTATTTTTAATGTTTTCTGACACTGAGGTTTTTGCACATATTAAGGTAAGGTAATCTTTATTGTCCCAGAAAGGAAATCGTCTTGGCCACTTTAGCTGCATGACAAAGTTCCACAGACAGTCACAGTCATTCACCCTCTTCCACAGATACATCATTTGTGCACCATTTATGCTTCCTGGTACGGTTTATAAGCCATGCTACGTAAGAAAATGTAGCACATTGCATTTTTAGTTTAAAAAAATCTATTGTAGGGGAAAATATGCTGACTGAAGGCTTTTACATAGAAAGTTTTATGAGCAAAGTGTATTATTGATAGAAATCACAAATGATTCATTACTTTTTCCAGCGTATTTTTTTTTAATTCTTTAGGCATGTGTGTTCGAATCTGACTCTACTCCTAATAATAATTAACAGTTATTAAAATAGTCAGTGATTATTCAGTTTGTCTATTAACCATGGTTATTCATATTCATTTTTATTTATTTATATATTAACAACTCCAGCATAACACTGACAACACATTGCTATCTTTTGTATTGCGTTCTATCATTCATGAAAAAGTACAGTTTGAGCTGCAACATATATTTTGACACTAGAACCTGGAGGAAGGAGCAAGTTATTCATTTTATTCATGAAGCGAGTGATGATACTGTCGCTTAAGTATCCTATCACAGTAGTTATGTAACAAACAAATGCTCATTTCCATTCATTATCAGTCAAACATGCTGTTGCCATCTCTTTGTAAGCTCTCAAACCTAAGTGTGTCTTATCACAGTTACTGGAGATGCGGCCATCGCAAGAGTGCTCCAGAAATAGCAGCCGCGGTGGACACTTCGCTGCCTGAACGTCCCGTACTAATAGCTTTGAAGTGTCTAGATCTCCATGTCGTTTACAGATAAAGAGCTGCTAATGCCCCGTGCACACACTATACAAGACACATATATTTGTACTACACTAACTCCGGTGCACTGTGGTCTGTATTTGATGAACGCCGCACAGATTATCCTGATTTTGCACTAGAACGCTCCTCTAATTAACCTGAAGACTGCTCCAGACCGACCCGGTGTCCAAGAAAAATAGACCAATTGTGAATCCTTTCTGCAGACCCACGCAGCACCCGGATAGTGTGGAGCAGATTGATTATACAGGTCCCACACCCTCCTTGTGATCAATGTACAAGCCAACGTTAATGAAAGTGTATTAAGGATTTTGTTTGTTGTAAAATTGTTATGATTCTTACAACAATTGCGCCATTCCTTAAAGATATAGGCGTTTGCAGTCACGTTTCCTACTGCATCTTGGGAACTGACTTGAAATGCAGGGCTTATTCCATCTCCATAAAGCCTTTGATGTAACTCGCTGTCATATTGAACGCAGAATGTGCGCGTATCACTTTTCCACAGGGCCAAATCCGAAACTAGGACAGGCTGCAGTTTGAAGTCGAGCCAGGAGTTTTTGAGACCTCTTTTAAGCCCCCGGTGATTTGAAATGTGTCTCGGAGGTCATCGAGAGGTCAACGCATGGATTAACTGTTTGACTTCTGCTCGTGTCCAACCTATGATAATCCACCAGGCATTGATTGGGCTTCACCTGAACCTACTGTGCAACTCTTTAATATTTACAAACTAAAGTAAAAAGCAATGACTTGAATATTATAAGACTCAGTTCAATGTCTGTCTGCTTTCCCTTGTTATTTGTCAACCTCTCAGCTTTATCACAGAAAGAAAGGATAAAAAGTGTAAGTTAAAAAGCCAAAAACCAAGGACTCGACGGACATAGTAACAGACATAAAACAAATGGAAAATAATGGATAATGGAATAATGGAATAACGTTCAGCTTTAATTTGGAAATGGACAAATTTGACAAACTTTGGACTGGTTGGGACCGTTATTTTGATTTGAATATTGGTCTTTAAACGTTTGGTTCATATTTAATTATTTATTTATTTCACTCCCTGGTCAGTTTTATGTTCTATCTCTTTGTTTGTTCTACATATATACATTTGAAAGCTGAAAAAAAGAAACAAAAAAAGCCAAAATCAAGTTCTATGGAAAACGAGTGTGTACTTCCCCTCTGATGGTGCATTGAGGAGTGAAAACAACTTCATAATTATAATTTAAAAGGTCAATCTAGTAAAATTTAGAAGATATTTATCGATGAAGCAAGTTTATACAGCAGGGAAGAAGGGAAATGACTGACACAGATGGATCCGGCAATCGAGGACTTGACTGAAATAATAATGGAAAATAAAAGACTTGGAACTGGACAATTTGGACATATTTATGCATGAATAATTATACGAGCAAATGTAGCTTGAATATTTTTTGTTGCTTTGTTTCACATTTCAAAACTGTGAAAGTCATGTACAGCCCCTTTAATATTCAGCTGCTCTTTTCTGTATTTAAATCTTCACCTGAGAGTTAATTACCTGTTGTTGTTTTTTTTTATCTTGGGAGTCTGACAGAATTGTATTAAAAGACATTATCATTTTGCCCATGAACCTAACCTTAAGCAACTCTTTGTTATTGTTTTAAGGACAGGTTCAGATTCGATTTGCACCGTGACTGAAGCTGACTCAGCGCGTGCACAGGTGTGTTGTTGATTCAGGTGAAACGTCGCTTAGGTCATGTTTATTTGACTTTCCGTCCGCAGTAATTCGTTTGTAATTCTAGTCCTGACAGCAGTGAAAGCTCCGAACGTGCCTGAAGTGGCAGTGATAAGATAACGGTCCGTGTCGTAGGCCACAATCAGACAGTTCTTATCTGAAACCAAATATTTGACCGCAGTTTGTCTGTCTGGGTGCGTGGCCTGATAGGAACTTGTATTTGCCCAGCACTGATAATGCAACATAAAAGGACGCAGTGTGGACTCAGTCATTAGTCTCTTTTCACACACAGTTCATCTTATTGTGGTTATTGTGGCAGCATTTTTGAAAGTGGAAAACATGAAAGAAACAGCAATCTTTTGGGCACATTGACTTCTGTATTGTAATTACATTTATACTATACAGTTATTTGTTTTAAAATTTTGTATGCTGTTTTGGACTTGCAAATATCACCTTAAAACAAAAATAGTGAAAATTAAGATTGACATAAATATAATACATATACATTGCTGAGTGAATGCTGGTTGTGTGATGTGATTAAGTTTAGACACCTTTTTGTGCTTATTTCACTAAACACACGATTCCACTTCTAATATATTTCTTATCTGTATTTTACTTACTGTTATTTAAAGCAACACCATGTCACTTTCTGGAGGTGGCATGTCACCTGCATGGAAATAGAAAGGTGAAACCATATTTCTGAAAGTTTTCCATGGCGAAGGGTCAGTTTTATGCCACACTGTGCAATATTTATAGGCAAAGCAACAACATTTCCATGGAAACGAGCAGGTGGAAGCACCTCCAGGCCAAATAAGAGTTCGGTGTGCGGAGCTGCAATGCATGGTTTTCAATGTTTTCTGTGCCACTGAATCATCTAAAATGAAAAACGACAACAACATGACTTTATTTTACTCTATATTTTGGCTAAAAAGTTATGTACTGTTGCTTTAATTCAATAAAAGCAATGTTTTGGCCTCATTATTATATGTTTGGATAAAACTTGTGATATAGGTAAAAAAAATGTCAACCTACATCTCTCCATCAGTCCCTACACTACAGTGGCATTCTCCCTTGCACGTACGCTGTATTGATTTCCATAGTAATGCGCCCATAATAAGTGCAATCTATAGAGAGAGAGTGTAAAGTGACGGCCTTTGGTTCAGAGGCAAAGCAGATCCACAGTTAGTGATGCTACACTGACATGGCCGTGCTAATGGCCTTTATGGAGCTCTGCTAACGACTGTGGGACGGCATCATCACATAAGACCTGCTCGCCTCAGGACACACATTACATATTGCCAATAGACTGTATTATGTTTTAGCCTCTAAGTCACGACAAGGTAGTTGGAAATGTAGAGATTAGATGGTAAGATTATCTGTGATCACATAAACTTTACAATAAAACTTTGAAAAATAAAAGGTTATTGTATAGTTTTGCTTCCTATTGTAAATTGAAATTATTTAGAAAATGTAAAATGTTTGTATGCTGTTCAAAGTCAGGCAATATATAGGAAATCAGTCAAATGTAGACAGCCGTTATATACATTTCTGATGACTCTTTGAAGCTCACAATCCATATTTTTGCCACAACGTTTGGTATATGAAGCTTTACATATGCCGTGATCATTTGTTGAGTGAATATGTTCAAATGAGGCTAAAAACTATAGCCGATAGCATCTAACTTCCTGATGAATGAAGACTTTTGAGCTCTGCAAAAAATCACAACGAAACCTGTGTAGGGTATGGGCTTTGAAAACACGGAGGTGCACCCTAATGACATCACAAGGTGTAACAAAGTGTACCGAGCTCTGGAAAGGGAAAGTGGTCGGGAGAATGGTTTATGTGTGAATGAAACAAAAATCACAAGTGCAGATTTTGATGAGTAAATGTAAAACGACTTAACGCTCAAAATGCTGATTTAGTGTAAATTAATGCAGCGCCTTTAAAGCTCAACGTCTGCTCCAGTTAAATTAGAAACCACCAACTTTTTAAAAGAGCTTCGACGCATTCTGTGCTCTCTCTTGACACGCAAAACATCTTCCGTCATTCACAGAAAAATGCAGTTTCCGTCTGCGATTGTCCCGCCCACCAGGCCTTCCCCGCGCAGAGCTGATGATAACACTGTATTTTTGGCACAGCGAAGCGAGCCCTGATCCTGCCCCGAGATCCGCTGCACAGAGTCAAAATGACATGCCAAAATGAAAGATTAATGCTTTTTCTTTTTTTCATTTGGAGAAGGAAGAGGAGGAGGCGGCTTCTGCGAGCTGCTATTTTGAACTGGGGTTACAGGACTGTTTTTCTACTGTTTTGTTGGCAGTAATCACAGTATTTCCTATGTTAACTAATTGAAATGTTATGTTGCACTCGGAAAAAAACTTGCCCATGCCCCTAAAATACAGTGAAATACAACTTTCAAATGAGACCAATCAGAACTAGTTGTTATATCCTGTTAAAAAAATAATAATATTTACCACTGTATTAGACTTAGATCTAGCCTTAGAAAAACTTTATTGATCCACACACATTACAATATAATAACGACGAACCAAAAAAGAGATTGTTGTAAGATTAAGATTAACTAAATTACAGTAGCAAAGATGGCAAAGGTACAAAGTTAATACCTGAAATATCTGAACAAATCAAATTATAGAGCAGCAGATGGGAAAGGGAGATGAAAATGACAATTAACGTATTTTCCGAACTATATCTGTTCTTTTCCTCTGTATCTACCTGCGTTGCAACAATGACATTTCCCCATGTGGGACAATAAAGGATTATCTTATCTTATCTTATAAGTCGCACCTTTTTTCATAGTTTTGGCTGGGGTGCGACTTATATTTTTACTTATATACTTATACTTACACCCCGGAGCAACTTATATGTGATATTATTTGTTATTTTCACACACATTTCGTACCCCAGTGTGACTTATATATGTTTTTTCTTGCATTTTTTGGCTGGTGCGACTTATACCCCGGAAAATACAATTATCTATGACATGAGTTTGGTTTTTTATCTGACAATTTTGACTGCATGTGGGTTCATTTTTATATATATATTGTATGCTGTGACAAATGACCATGTTATATAAAAAGTGTAATATAATCGTTCTATTAGCGTCACATCACAATAATAGTAACGTTAGGTCTGAGGGGAACTCACACCTTGGTAATAATAAGCGCTGGCTCTTCCTGTGCTGACCCTCAGCGCCTCCAGACTTTTTAATTACATGTGAGTCCAACGGCTGCTCTGGGATCGAGATGTCGCTAAAGCATCAACACTCTCCATCCCTCTTTCTTTTTCCTCCCTCAATTCTCCCTTTTTCTTGTCTGCCAACCCCTCCCAGCTCTTTCTCCCATCCCTCTCATTCTTTTTCTGTCTTTTCTCCCCCCAAGTCTCTATCCTCTCCTTATCCTCCTATTTGTATTCCTCCTCGTCTCCGTTTTTCATTCCTCACCTCTTTATCGTCTCTCTTTTCCTCTCTCTCACGCTTTCTTACCTCTCCCACCACCTCTCGCTCTCTCCATGTCCTCTCTTCTCTCTCCCTTCCTTTTCTCTTTCCTCACCTTTCTAGCTTCATCCTTCTTCCTATCTCACTTTTTATCTCTCTCTCTCTCTTATCTCTTGCTCGCCTCATTTCCTTTCCTCTCTGTCGGCTCTCTCCTCCACTCCTTGTTCTCATTCCTCTCCTTTATCTCTTGTCATGTCCTCTCTCCTCCGTCTCTTCATCTTTCCTTTCCCTCTTCCTCTCCCGCACTCACTCTTGTCTCTTTATTACATCTCACTCGCTCTCCTCTTGCTCTCCTCTCTCCCTTCTCTCTTTCTCTCTCTTCACCTCTCTCCTCCTAGGTAGAGAGGGAGGAGTCTACCTCTACCTCTCCTCATATCCTCTATTGTTTTTCCATCTTCTCTTCATTTACTCTTTCTCGTCTCTCTTTTCCCACTCTTTTCCCTCCTGTCTCTCTTTTCCTTTCTCGCACTCTTGTCTCCCTCTTACTTCTCTCCTCTCCTCTTCCCTTTCTTCGCTTCACTCCTCCTCTCATCATTTCTTCGCTGTCCCCTCTTTCATTTCCTTTCTCACTCGCTCCCTCACATAATCTCCTTCTCAAACTCCCTCTCTCTCTTCGTCTTTTTTCTCTCTTGTCTCCCTCTTACCTCTCTCACTCGCTCTACATCTCTACTCATGCCCTTTCTTCTCTTCTCTCTCCCTCTCTCCACCTTCTCAAACTCCCTCTCTGCTTTCTCATTCCTCTCCCATCTCATTTCCTCTTCCCTCTCTCTCTCTCTTGCTCCTCTTTCTTGCCCCTCACCTCTCCTCTAACTCCCCCCCTCCGTCCCTCTCTTATCTCTCCTCATGTCCTTTCTTCTCATCTCTCCTCATGTCCTTTCTTCTCTTCTCTCCCCATCTCTCCTCTTTTCCTGCTCTCCTCACTCTCTCTCTCTTTCTCATTCCACTCCCATCTCATTTCCTCTTCCCTCTCTCCCTCTCTCGCTCCTCTTTCTTGCCCCTCACCTCTCCTCTATCTCCCCCCTCCATCCCTCTCTCATCTCTCCTCATGTCCTTTCTTCTCTTCTCTCTCCATCTTCTCAAACTCCCTCTCTACTTTCTCATTCCTCTCCCATATCATTTCCTCTTCCCTCTCTCCATCTCTTGCTCCTCTTCCTTGCCCCTCACCTCTCCTCTAACTCCCCCTCTCCGTCCCTCTCTCATCTCTCCTCATGTCCTTTCTTCTCTTCTCTCTCCATCTCTCCTCTTTTCTCGCTCTCCTCACTCTGCTTTCTCATTCCTCTCCCATATCATTTCCTCTTCCCTCTCTCCATCTCTTGCTCCTCTTCCTTGCCCCTCACCTCTCCTCTAACTCCCCCTCTCCGTCCCTCTCTCATCTCTCCTCATGTCCTTTCTTCTCTTCTCTCTCCATCTCTCCTCTTTTCTCGCTCTCCTCACTCTGCTTTCTCATTCCTCTCCCATATCATTTCCTCTTCCCTCTCTCTCTCTGTCTCTCTCTCTCTTGCTCCTCTTTCTTGCCCCTCACCTCTCCTCTAACTCCCCCCCTCCGTCCCTCTCTCATCTCTCCTTCTGCCGTGCCCGGTGACTCATCCTCACCATACGGCTTGAGCCCAGTCTGTCCGAGCTGCTACATCTCTGACCGTTTCATTCCCACAGCCCGAAATAGATTGTCACTATTGGTTATTCAAGCAGCGTCCACAATGTGACCCTGAATGTGCGCCGACTGTGAACAGAGAAGTGCTGGAAAAATGTCACAGAGACACACTTTGAAGAGCTTTGAATACATCTCCATCAAGCGCCGAAGTACAGAATTAAGTTTGTCCTTTTCTCAGGGCACAAAACGTTCACGAATCAAAAGAACAGCCGATGCACTCGAGTGTGTTTGCCTGCGGTCGACGGAAATTGGCTTTCAGATTTACGATATTGTGGATTTTGGACACACAGTACCTTACAGGGTTTTTAAGTTCAATGCCTACATTAAACCTGTGGAGATTTTAAAATGCTGTATACTAATTGAATTATTTTTTTTTGACTCTATATTGTGATAAATGTATAGAGTCTCATCAGTTTATCGGCCCGTTCTCTTGTTTCCTTTTTACATTGTTTTTGTGGACGTTTGTGGCACATCTGGCCTGTAACGTTACATTTTTTACATTTGATCCCAGATTCTTTACAATATCAAATCGTATGTTGGGATGAGGTTAACAATACACTGCAGACTGTTTTTCTATCTATCTTTGGAATATACTTTTGGCAGCAGGAGAGAAAGCCTTCATAAAGAAATGGATGACACAAAACCCCAAGACGTTAAAATTGGACAAATTTGCTAAACTTTGGTCGAGATGGGACTTGTATGTTGGACTTGTTGTGCTGTCATTTTATTTGATTTATCATATTGTGTCGTCATTATTATTTTTCATTATTTGTATTATACATTTTGCTCTCTGGTTGTGTTGTTTTCTTAAATTGGAAAAAAATAATAATAATAATAACATTAATAAAACAAATTATATATACATCCATTTCTTTTTGTTTTTGCCTAATACATATTTACGTAGCTAAATTCTCAACACTGCATGTTTGTAATTGAGTTTGCTGAATTATAGTGACATTCGATTATACAAAAAAGCAACTTAAAAATGTGATATTCCTAGCTTGTAGAAGAAAAAAAAGTGTCTGTCTATTTTCTAATATCTTGGAGGTTGTGAGCCTTTAACTAAATATATGTTCTGTTTCCATTGTGCGCTTTTATAATAATGTCAACTACTCACGGTCATGTGTTTTACCTTTGAGCCCTCGCATAAATGAATCACATCCAGCCTTTGTTTCGTGTTTACAATAGTCTCGCACCATTATCACCAAAGTGTACACAGACAAATAATTCTAAGTCACTGGAGGAAGTGTCGGGCTGAAGTCTCTGAGCGGCGTTTGAGGAAAAGACCAGACGTGTTTGTTTGCTGCTCCAGTCTTCCTCGTCTTCTCTCCCTCCTTTTCCTTTTTCTTCCTCCTCTTCTCCTCTCTTCCCTCGCTTCTCTCCATCTCTTCAGCTCGGTTCTGATCACACTTTTAATGCCGCTACGGTTTGACTTGGAAAAGTGGGTCAGCGGGAGGAAGTGGAGTGATCTTGGCTCAGGAGTTGTTGACTTCTTGTGCAGACTCATTCGCTGGACGTGAGGGTTTTATCAGGATAGGTTATAAAAGACGTATTGTTATATATTGCATGTGTTGAAATAAATGTAATCAATAAATGTAATGTCGCGTCAAGGTCCCTTCAATGCTTTGTATGTGTGGAACAGATTTGACCTTTAAAAGAACTTGATGAATTGTTTCTTTACTGAAACGCCTGTGCTTTTGTTTAGGCATCTTGTCAGCTGATACTACGGTAATACACAATAAATGTCTTGCTTTTGGGCTGGGCGACATGGAAAAAATAATAATCACTATTTTTTCTTCATATCGATCAATCTCGAATTACGATTTGATTTGGTCTTTTCAAAAAAACAATTAAAATGCTTTTTAATGATGATTTCATGAACATTAGCTCTACAGACTTTTTAATCTGTGATATTTAATAATTATGATAAAAAAAAATCTCGAAAAGTTTGATTTCTGTTCTAATCCACATGATTTTACTGACATTGTATTGCCTGTGGACCTCTCAACTCAAAAACCCAAACATATCGTAGACGATTTTACATCACTGTATCTCAATCTCTCAATTAATCAATTTTGATTCAGTTCCCAACCTGATATTAACAAATATTTACAGCAATAAATCCATACCAAGGTGCAAAAATTTAAGCAAAATTGTCGTCAAATTCATAAATGAAACTTTTCCCTTTTGTTTTGAGCACATCGCATATGAATACGAGTCATCATCAGTCGACCGCATTCCCAATATCATCATTTAAAATCAATCTATTTCTCGAGCCACTATCTTGCGTGAAAGGTTCAAGACTCACTAATCTAAAGGTATTTGAACCAGGTCTGAATCACAGACGATCACCTCTTCGTAGCGAGCTCTGATTGCACAGACACTGCTCTGACAGTGCGCATCGCTCTGTAGAAACACAATGGAATCTGATAATTCAAGTGCTTAATCGCCGCTCGTCCGCAGACCAAAGCCAGCGCCAGGAATGACAGCAGTGAATACCTGCCGCTTTGAAACGGCCCATTCATGTTCAAAGGTGTTATTTTACTATTTAAAGCAAGCCACTAATGCACTTTTCCCTTTTTTTCCACGCAGGCTTTGCACCCTCACGCTGAAAAAGCTAGTGGTTCTGAAAGAGCTGGACAAAGAGCTCAACTCGTTATCGATAGCTGTCAAAATCCAGGTGAGTGGTGTTAATTATGTTGCGTTCAAGTAGAAGTAATGGGAAACATGAATAGATGCTGAATTATTGTTATTAGGATTTTCTTGTACGTCTAACGAAAGACTAAAATGCAAGTAACAGAAGTGTTTACCTTGCAACTAACAGTTCTTTTGTGAATACATTTTTCAGTGATCAGGTTTCTCAAGTTCACCCTAATGAAGTATATTTACACGCTAAATGGGTTTTTCATCATTCGGACACAAATACTGCTCCATCTGAGTCATTATTCCTTCCCTCTGAGCATATGACATGTCTTATTTGATCGATTAGTCACATAATTATTAGTTGTGATTAATTGATCTACTCTTGAAGTCCTTAAAGTGTTGTTTTTGAAAGTTTCAGTCCATACATAGAAGCAATATCATGTTTTAAAGAGTAAAAATACAGAAAGTAAGTAACATACCATTGTTTATGTCAGATATTATACAAATCATTTAAACATTGTGCTATACTTGATGCCTGACCAATATTAAGTGGTTTAAAATGGGTAAAAATGTAGACTATAATAAACCGAAACCCTGCACATGAGATATATCTTCCCCGAGCCAGAAAACTACTACAGAAACTGGAACGATTTGAGTTTCCCTTTGGATACAGCTCATTTTGATTCTGAAATGTACTGAATAGTATAAGCCTTTCACGAAAAGTACTATATCATCTTATTGTTCAATACTTTATACATGGCGATGACAATATTTTTTAAGCTCAATATTTATCGCGTGTACCTTTGCACTTGTGGGGATCTTTTTTCTCAGTTTTTTTTTGTGTGCAATAAAATCCGAGCAGTAGAAAGTCCTAAGAGTAATTTACTACATACTTTAAGTCAGTGGTTCCCAAACTACGGCCCGCGGGCCACATCCGGCCCGCTGGGCCTTTCAATCTGGCCCGCCAAGCTTGTCCAAGTTATATTAAAAATTTAAAAAAAAAAAAAAAAATATATATATATATATATATATATATATATATATATATATATTTATATTTATTTATTTTTTAGGAATTTTAGAACCCAATGTGGCCCTCGAGTCAAAAAGTTTGGGGACCACTGTTAGTGTTTACATGTTTTATTTATTTATTTAATTTATTTATTTATAGCAGATTACGTTTTTAACAACACTGTATATAGTTAATTTTTTTATTTGGGGGAGATTTTCCCACTTTCAGCAGTTTTAGCAATAGCATAAAGTAAGTTAAATTGTAAATGCAGTTTATTATATATTTTCTTCAAAAATATATTGCATTCTCGTGACTAGTCCTAGAATAGATTAGATATTGGCCAAAATAAGGATCAAATGCGAGTTACAAAACATACACAATATAGCAATTGCCCTGTGAAATCTACATTGAAGTTTGTATTTTTATTTCCGTCCATCTTCTCGTGGCACAATCGCAGTGCACTGGTCAGCCGTATGACACATTGTGGGGACTAGAGACTGCTGGTTGCCTAGACAATGACAAGGCGTTCTGCTAATCTCAGCGATTGACAAAAAGTATCTAAGCTGCAGCACAGGAAGCTCCGTGTGAGTCACGCAGGTGTCGAAAATTGCACACTGGCATTAGCACCTTTAAGAAGGATTTGTGCTCTTACTCTTAATCATTACCGCCGCATTTCAATCGTCCGGATTCATGTTTTACACATTTTTATATCTGTTGGTCGTAAGATTATGTAAATGTGACGAATCTAACGCTCCACAAATGAAACTAGGTCAGCGAAACTGCAGACAGGAAATAAGCCGTTCAGAAGTGCAATTAAGCCACAGTCAATGAGGAAAAGCATCTGATGTGAAGAGATAGTGAGAATCAATGAATTCTTACGCTGAGCTGCCCATGGGTTTCTGAATGATGAAAATGTTGCGTATAACAGGCAGTTTAAACCCTTTAATATATTCTTTTACTTCCACTTTCTCAAGAACAAAATCTAGAGAATAAAAGGGCTTTGAATTATTATTAGACGTTCGGTTTTGTGAACACAAGAAAGCACAAAAAAAACCTGCATTTCTTCTATCATAAAACAAAAACAGACAATATTTAACATTTTGATCCCATTCCCTTTCATTTCCTAGCAACAAATCGAGTCCTTGTGTTGAAAAAATACGGGAATTACACAACTCCGAAATCCGATTTGAGGAAGTACAATGACTCAAAGGTAGAATTGGGTGAGACTCGGAGAGGATGGTCGTCTGCCAGTTGTGCAGTGTGTAGTGTTTGTCCTGCAATAACGTATTTAATCCAGGCTGCGATGTATACAACAAACAAGGATTTCAAGGAGGAGACAAACAATTCTATCCACAAATATCGCCTGTTAGATCATAAAAGCAAATAAAAAAGCGACTAAGCCTCAATTCGCTGCTGTTGTTATTAAACTTGCATTGTGTGTCTTATGTACTGTGTGTCTTATGTATTGTGCGTCTTATGTATTGTGCATCTTATGTATTGTGCATCTTATGTATTGTGTGTCTTATGTACTGTGTGTCTTATGTACTGTGTGTCTTATGTACTGTGTGTCTTATGTATTGTGTGTCTTATGTACTGTGTGTCTTATGTATTGTGTGTCTTGTGTAGTGTGTGTCTTATGTATTGTGCGTCTTGTGTACTGTGCGCTCTCCTTTGGTCCTGAGCGTCTTTTATGATGAGAGAAACAAGCAAACGCACCAATGGGAGGCTTTGGCATTTTAATAAATCGAGGAATGCTGCCTGTTGTGCTTTGGAGGCTAGACGCGTGTTCCTATGGCATGTTAATTAACCGTTTTGCTCAAGACTCTCAATATTGAATCTTAATTGAAGTATTATGCACAACCGGGCGAGTCTATTTCAATACAAATAAGCTGTCTCCCCCTTTGCCGTCCAAGTGTGGCGGCGGTATCCATGTTGTTCGCAGAGCGTGAAATCCTGGCGTTTCTCCGAGCAGCCGGAGGACAGGCGCGGCTCCGCTCGGCTCTGAAGTGGGGCATTAAATGTAATTTGCAGCAGGTTGGATTTGAAGAACACCAGGCTTCTGTACTGTAAAGGGCAGTATATGGAGATGGTTAAGGCTGTATATGAGAAGAGGGAAAGCGGTGGAGAAAGAGTTGATGGCAGCTAATGGGAATTTAAATGTAAGAAACGCAATAAACACAATTTTTTTTCTGGTAATGATGAAAACATATATTTTAAAAAGTCAAGTTAAAGTATCTTCTTGCAAATGCATGAATGAATGCCATAATCCTTGTTCATGGTTGTTTGTTAGGGTTTTGTTTTTGCCATTCCTTTAATACAAATTTTTGTCTTTAGAGGTTAGTTTGTCGTAAGCCTTGTGTTCACTGTACAATTTTTAAGTCTTACACTATAAGATGCCAGGAATTTAATATTTCAATTTGAAAAGACACCACACGTACACAATGTGCGATTATCACACGATTATTCTTGGCTTCAACCAAAGTGTGTGTGAGCAAATATCAGACTCAGGGCGCGGTGTTGTAACGTCATTGGAGTTGTACCAGTTAGCTGAGGCTAGCGCTACATGCTAGCGCCATTTCTCTGTTTATAAATGTTAGTACAGGTAACTGGAAAGAGAAATGGAGAGATGGTCCCATTTAAAGGTGCCATAACATGCTTTTTTCACGTTTCATAGTCTATCCTAAGTGTATAATTGATAATAATAAGGGTTGTGCAACACCCTTAACATAATAGTTAAGAAATATCACCCAGACCTTGGACCCCCTCACCAACCCGGAAATGCAGACGGCTTGGTTTGATATTCGCCCCCACCCTTGTGAAGAGCGATCTGGCTCCCCCGCCCAACCCGTGACATAGTCTCAGAGCGCGTGTGTGCCCCGCCCACCCGTGACGTAGTCTCAGAGCGTGTGTCTGCCCCTCCCAACCCGTGACATAGTGTGTCCCCCACAGCTGTCTGCTCCGCGCTGCGCAGCTTCTGCCGCGCGAGTGAGTGAGAAATGATAGAACTTCAGATCAACACTACTTTGAGACTAAATAAATCTGGTGTTTATTCTACAGCGTGCGCAGAACAGATATATCTATAGATCTATATATATATATATCTATAGATCTATATATATATATATCTATATATCTATAGATCTATATATATATATATATATCTATAGATCTATATATATATATATATATCTATAGATCTATATATATATATATATATCTATAGATATATATATATAGATATATATATATATATATATATATATATATATATATATATATATATATATATATATATATATATATATATATATATATATATATATATATATATATATATTATATGACCCACGTTTTGAGTCAAGATTCGCAAAGGCCAAAATCGTGCAGTGGACACCCCGCTCGAGAGGGCGTGGTCTCGCTCAATATGGATGCATCTCAAAAAGAAAAACTACTGTGTGCCCATTGTACAATACAAAGTGTTGCTCATATAATAATATTAATAAATAACCATTGAATAAAAAACATCTGCAGAATATCTGCAGAATTGGTACAATACGTTGCAAACCTCTAAAAAAAAGTTTGACATGGTTCTTGCTATTGAGAAAAGAAGACATGGCCACATAAAATAGAAAATTGTTTATAAACAAGCTTCATATTGAAAAGAAATATGGCATTTTGAAAACCAAATTGCTTCTCTGTGATAGATACTCAAAAACATGTCCCTGACTGAACCGTACTCATCAGTGCAAAGAATACGAGACTAAAGTGTTTTATTTGCACACACAGAAGGATGAGCCCTCACCACAGCATCATATCATCAGTTTGTTGTTCAAATGCAGCGTCCGAGACTCATCTGGTTAAGTGGCCGCTGTAGCTCTCACAACCTCGTAACAGACTCTCTGGCCGGGACAAAATGGCACTTTAAAGTCTCCCGGAGGTTCTGCGTTCCCTTCTGTCCGTCGCCATGGAGACACATGGATCACTGCAAACAGCCCGGGACAGTCAAATATACTAAGTCCAAAATGAGTAGAGCCTGTTGTAAAGTAGATGTTTACAAAGGAATCCAGCGAGGATAAAAACGACATTCAATGAGGTTGAAAATGTGACAGATTCAATCAAAAAAGTTCATTCAAAATTTGATAGCAACAACACGAGTTCCAGAAGTTGATATTTGGGGCAACACGAAGAGGAAAAAGCAAAATGCAAAATGTATAATTGCATTAGTGTGGGTAGGAATCTACTTGGAAAAGGATTTTTGTTTTCCAGACTATAATTTAAGTTTAAGTTTGTTTTGTTTGCTATTCGTAGTTTAAAACCATATCGAAAAAACAAAAATAGGCAATGGACCCTTCCAGTGTTTGTTAACATAACGACAATACATTTTCAAAGGGTGAGCTAGCGTTGGCCACCAAATATCACAATCTATTAAAGGCGCATGCACACTCCCCCGTGCGGACCGATACAACACACACGTGCGTTTGTTTATTAGCGCAACGGAGCGCATCGCATCTCTCGTCTCCCGTAGATTTCTGTTCACTTCTGCGTCAGCTCGAACTGTCTTTCTCCGTCTTCATTTTGCCCCGTACACTGAGGGAACTATATTATGATAGATCCATGCTACATGCGGTAGGTGCGTTTTATGATTGATACGTGGCAGGACAAATGATTTATCCACGCCACGAGGAAATATGATAAAAAATTTGCTGAAAAAAATCAGCCATACCACCTTTAAAAAAAACAGGGCTATTTTGGTGTCTTGACAACCACATGCAAAAAGCGTTGGAGCCTTGTTAGAAAATAACCACACTTATTTTTGTGTTGCTGCCATATTAAAATAAACAGGATTGAAAGTTGTGTTAATGTTATGTTGTTAATGTTAAGTAGAAGAGACAATCGTAAAATTTTGTGAGCTTTCCAAACTACTACAAAATCCTACTATGTTTACGGAATTACACCGAATCTCTCCTTTTGTATCTGGGTCGTAATTATCTGCTTGGTTTGCTGCACCAGTTTCGAAAGTGTCCCAATGCTGCACATTCACAACCTGATTATGCATTTTTTATTCCACTATTTTCCGCCCGGGGTTGTTTCCAGACATTCGTGTCAGATGGATGGGGAAGGAGAGGCACGCAGGGCTCATTTAGTGCGAGTGGCCGAACACTTAGATATGATCCAATTATGTAGAGCCGTGTGTTGGGGGCAAGCAGAAGCCTCCGACGCCTAAAGCCCCTCTAATGCAATTTCCCTTGTCCTGACCTTAAGCCACTTCCTAGTGCTCCAGCTCTGTTCTCGAGCTCTAGTTCTTTGTACAGACCGTGTGACTGCCGTGCAATAATATTTGTCTTTTAGTTGAGAGATCATGGTTGATTGCCGAGTCAAAACTATTCACTATTACAACGTAGAGCGACCAATCTCGTTTTGTAATTAGTTTTAAGTGTTAACCTGCCTTAGAAGCAAGTCGATGTAATCCTTCATTTGTTCAGGTTCAAAGTTCAAAGGTTAGCGCATGGTTCGGAGGGACAGAAGCGGTCACGAAGCTCTTTGCTTACGATTTATTTTATGGTGAGAGATGAGATAAGTTAGTGACAAATTGTTGTTATTTTATTCTTTATTACAAAGTATTAATATAGCGTTTTTCCACATGTAGGTGAAGTGTCTTGCCTCAGGCACAATGACATTTCCTCTAAATAAATAAAACCTATATCATAATCCTGTTCCTAAACATCACCACTTCGATTGACCAATCACAGCACACTGTCCCTCCAGACTTGACACTCTAGCACTAACAGAAACATTTGGAGACAATGTACAGGTGACTGCCTTTGATAGATTTTCTACCACAAACTACAATAGACTCTAAGCAGCTTGGGGAGAGCCATTTAAAATGGAGATTGTTTTGTTCATGCATTCATCTTGTTTACTATACTACGGCTACTATGTAGAAAATAAATAGCAAATAAAGCAATATAAAGTAAATCTATAAAGTAAATCTTGGCTTGCTTATGGACAGCATCTTTAAATGTAGACTTCTTGTGTGCAAATTAGCCCAGACTGTGGCTGTATGGAGTCTGCGATATGGGATTGAAGTGTGGTTTGGAGCCCTCTCAGTAAAGGACAAATCAAAAATACATTAATTGGTGAAGATGGCAGCAAAGACAATTGTATCAGCTGCATTACCTTCACTCATACCTTCAGCTGACGTATGACTAGGCCGCACTGGCAAGCAAAATCATCAGCGACTCGCAGCACGCTCTTCACGGGGATTATGAGAAGATGCCCTCAGGACGACGCTTTGGCAATCAGACACAGAACTCGTTTTAAGCACTCTTTCCTCCCAACTTCAGCGACTCTTTTAAATATACAATAAGGATGAATTCTTTCAGTAAACATGTATGGACTACTACTCCTCACAAGTTTCCCCTTGGGCACAATCAAGTTCTTCTTATCAAAGTTGATTTTCACACTGAGGGAATTGGTTTTATATTCTACTTAAGGTTAAGGTTATTTTAGGGTGACTGGAGGGATGGATGGATGGATGGTTACGGTTACAGTTAAGGTTACGGTTAAGGTGCACTTTATTGTCCCCGTGGGGAAATTTGTCCTCTGCATTACAAACATTAGACAAGATAGAATACGCAAAATAACAGGAATATCAGTCACAATGAAGCAAAACATGATGCGGGCCCTAAATATCATGTGATTGGCCTGTTAAACACTGTGTGGACTGGAAACGAATCTGAGTCAAACAAGATGGATTCTCAAGAGTTTCAGAAATCAAAAAAATTGCAAGAATTCATCTTACTGCCATGATTAGCATCCAAGAGCTTTTTAGGAGCACCCAGAGAGTGCAAGAGTTCTACAAGTCTGTATTCATTAGTTCAAATTGATTTAAATACAAATATGTCCTTTCTCACAGTAGCAGAGTTCATTAGAGCAGTGGGTCCATAATGTCTCCCATCCGGCCCCAGAAAAGGCCCGCCGCTTGTATCGGTGCGGAGGACAGAGCGGAGGGGGGCAGAGGACATGGAGTACAGGCCTCCTCTCCAGCGCCTGCATTGTTCGTGCATCCGAGGCAGTTGGAGAGTGCTTTGCCTTTGTGCCTTGATTCATTGTACCGGCCCCTGAGCACGAAGGGGAAAAGCTCTGCGATGCGGCGCTTTTCTTCTCTGTGGCAGAACAAGCACCGCACTCCACATCAAGGCAATAACGACGCGGCCATCCCACGAGTGAGATCTGCTCGCCGCGTAGTGGATACTTTTATTGCACGTAGTTGCGGTTTATTTCATCACGACGTATTTAGGCAATTCCTCAGCAATGTCACGAGTGGTTTTCTTGAGTAGATACAACACTTCGGATCCTTCGGTGTGGATTTACACTTCTAGCGCGTTAGATGCTCCAAAGTTCAGAACATCTCTTGGATAGTGCAGTGTTTTCGCCGTTGGACTGTTTCATTCTTTTCCCACTGACAAAAAAACTGCAGACTGAACAGAACATCTTTAACAGACGTCGAAATCAGGGCAGAGTTGCACAGATTATAATGCTGAGGGAAATGTAGGTTATTATTGTGCACTTACCTGCTTTGCATTTTTGTATTTAACTGCCATAAAAGCCTCCTATGGACAGGTGCTGAGAGTTATAATGTTTGCAATAACACTTGAAACACAGCATCTGGTTCATCCAACGTAATTGCTATTTCCGTATCAAATGCATTTATAAAAACATGCATTCTTCCTGTTACTCCAACTATTGACCAACGTATTTGTTCTTAAATGTCTCTTATTTGTGTCAATGTTTTGGGGATTTGTGTGCTGCCGTGCCCAGGTCAATAGGTTCTTGCCTGGTTAGAATAAGAGTGTCACTATTGTTAGTATTATTATATAGTATAAGAGCTTTTCTATAAGAGTGTTTTTTTTCATAAGTTATCTGTTATTATTCACTTCTGCGCCTACTTTGTGTTGCAACACTGGAATTTCCCCATTGTGGGACAAATAAAGGCTTATCTTATCTTATCTTATAAAGGTTAATAAATTAATGAATTAAATAACATAGTGCAGGTTCATGTAGGTTTAGGCAACTACACTCACAATTTTGCTTGTGGTGTAAAAAATAATAATAATTTGATGGCACATAAATTGTCTAAACTGTCAAAATTATAAAACTATATATTTTAACAAAAGTAGCATTTCAAACGCTTGATACTTGGAGAAAAAATCTGAAAAATAAAACAGTTGAATGTACTTTCATTAGATAATAATACATACAATTAAACCCATTATAGTCAATTCAAAATATACTTGTAGAAAGACTTTAATAGATAAAACGGGATACTTAATTATTGAAATGCTCATCGATGTTATTGCCCGTTATAAAACACATACTTGATGGGCGGTGCAAAGAAAGTTCAAGTCTCGCCTCTTTTCTTCTAAAAATAAAACTCATTTGTTCGCACAATCAGACTTCATGTCATGTTTTTTCGCTCTGGCTGTGCTGCTAATTGCCTGCGGCGTCTCCTGTCACACCTTCGGTTCAGAGACAGTAAAGCAGCGATGCTTTGACACCGGCTTATGTGTCAAAGAGCCTTATTTTTATCTTCAGACTGAGCTGTGTCTGTGGGGCTCTGATATGCCAGGTATGCGCGGCTATCAGCTATTTCAGGGGCCCCACTAAAACAGCTTCCCGGAATCAGACGTAAACATGCTCGCAAATATGTCCCCTATGTCGTTCCCTTAGATATAAATATAGTGCTATCGAATTTACCTTACACAACGACCCACTTTTATGCTGGAATCAACTTGTAAATTATTTTAAGGTGCTTTTTTGACAGCTTTCCTTTTTTCTAGTTGTTGTTTAGCATGATTATGTTTGATTAAAATGTGAATAAACAACATTGTTAGTCTGGACCTGCAATGTAAATTCACATTACTGTATTTTCCGGACTATAAGTCGCACCGGAGTATAAGTCGCACCAACCAAAAAATGCATAATAGAGAAGAAAAAAACATATATAAGTTGCACAAGTGTGAAAATAACAAATAATTTCACATATAAGTCACTCCGGAGTATAAGTATATAAGTATAATTATAAGCATAAGTCACACCCCGGCCAAAACTATAAAAAAAAAAGCTGCGACTTATAGTCCGGAAAATACGGTATTCTAAAAATGATCGAAGTTACATGAAATTTAAGACATGAAGTAAATGTTAAGTGTGTTTTATTGGGTGTAAAAAGGAATTTGTTTTATGTGTGGAAGTAGAAGGTGTATTCGCGGATAGAGCTGTGACCGTTATGGCTGTTACTATTATTCAGTGAACAATAAAAGGTACCCGAGGGGCGAGCCGGTGTGGACCCTCAAATGTGTCGCTTTGAATTTAGAGCAAACGCCAAACTCGCTTCAGCCGCCGGCACGGACTCCATGGAAACACACCTGACTTATATCCAGCTTTGCGAAATGTACATGAGGACCTAAGACATTGACTGATGGTGACTGAGGAAAATGTCTTTGTTATGAATTGTCTTTTCGTACGTATTTAAGAGTGTGTATAGTCCAGATAACAACTACTGATAGATTTTTTTTAATAACTATTCACGATTTGTCAATATGTGCATTCCATAGCTAATGACCAGCAACAAATTGAATATTTGTGCTGACTTAAACAAATTTAAAATAAATTAAATAAATTAAATAAATTAAATAACATAAAATAACATAAAATAACATAAAACATACATATAAGTTGCACTTTTGTATGAAATAAGGTTGCAAGTGTGAAAATAAATAATATCACATATAAGTTGCTCCGGAGTATAAGTATATAAGTATAAGTCGCACCCCGGCCAAAACCACTTATAGTCCGGAAAATACAGTAAATAAATACTGGAGATTTTTTTTTTATTGCTTTCTTTTCCTTATCTTATGCCAGTGCCCTGTCAGATCGGATTTATTAGTCACTTATATTGGACTGTTTTCTGTCCTTAAAACGAGAGTCCAAATCGCTCACTTATTTCCGACAAATGCCTTTTCTCCTCTTCATTTCTGACTTTGGTCCATGTCTTTTGAGTCTGCGTTATGTCGACGGCTCGGCAACAGCAGCGGCACGGTGCCATGCTTTCTATTTGAGGCCCGTGACATGATTTAAGTCGCATCAATATCGTACCCACCGAACCATCAAGGCATTTCTCACCGCCGCGTTACTGCGTGTCAGAGGAGAGATCGCTTTACCGGCCCGTGCCTCTAATGCCTTTCCCGATTCAAATGGCAGCTTTACTCCAAATCTGAAGAACTCTTTTACGACATTTGTTCTGTTCTTACTTGAATTGATTATAAAACGCATGCCTGTACCATTCATTTACACTCTACTGACCAACTGTACATGTACACATTCTATT
This sequence comes from Eucyclogobius newberryi, assembly GCF_026437365.1. Lineage (NCBI taxonomy): Eukaryota > Metazoa > Chordata > Actinopteri > Gobiiformes > Gobiidae > Eucyclogobius > Eucyclogobius newberryi. The sequence goes on along the minus strand of NW_027316500.1, from coordinate 8,686,079 downwards.
TTGTGATAATTTAATATAGAAAGAATTTGCTGGACTGAAAAGGGAACTTGATGAGAAACGTTCTGACTTAATCCAAGACAAACCTGCTAAAAGCCAAGGTTCTTTAAGGACTGTGGCAGTGCCGCAGATAAATCCATTGGCTTCTTGGTCGACTGGACTCAATGCCAGTTGCAGAATTAGACCTGATTGAGTGATTAGTGTTGTAAGAGAGCTTAGAATAAAATATATTGCTTGGTTTTGCGTAACAAGTGTCATAGCTGCGTACATTTTTACATAGTCAGAGGCACTTTCCAAAAATAGCGACTAAATACTGGATGTAGTGCTTTGAGAGATGGTGTTGGTTGACTTTTTGGACCTTTTGATAGTGACGACTTGCTCAATTTCCCACGAGCATTCTCAAAAATAGACAATAAATGTCCCTGAACGTTGAATATAGACCAGTTTAGTTTCCTGAGTTTATTTTATGTTTTTAAATAATCAACAAAAAAGGATATCATTTTAATTTTAAGACCACATTTTGTATTTATTTTTTTATTAGTCGACTAACTTAGATTATAATGGTTTATACAGTATGCACAATGGCAGATTATTTTTGCTACTACTTCTCTGTAGTCATTTTTGAGCAAGATCCTAAACATTTTGAGAGATTTTTACAGTGCCACTCCCCTTTTTAGTCGATTAATCATCAATACACAGGGAATCTTACTGCTTTTAGTTGTCTAATTTATAAATGTTTTGTGCTGGTTATCTCATCAAGTAGACAAATCAGGTTCTTGAATACTACTACGGCTACTACTAATTTACATCGCTACTACTATCGGAATCAATAGGAACGTACAGTATGTAACAATAACCAGTAACAGCAATATTGCAACAACAAAAGTCCCACAATGTTGTTATAATATAGCAAATGGCAAGCACCAGTGGGAAAAGAATGCATTGTTTTGTTGCAAGAAAAAAAATATACAAAAAAACTGCAAAGGCCTGATACTTCCTATGCCAAATGAAGAAAATTACACTTTATAAATGTTAATATTTTTTGAATGTGATAGTAATAGGACCAAAGGCTTGTCACGGCGTGTTTAGAGAAGGCTGCGTTTTGTCAATATTGTGAGCGGGGACGATAAAAGTGTGCGTTTCAAATCATCATTCATGCTTGTAGCTAAATCTTGTTTTTCCTGTGTGTTTTCCAGGGCTCAAAGCGTCTCCTGCGATCAAACGAGTACGTCCTCCCTCCCAACGGCCTCATGGAGACGGATCTGGAGCTGACGTTCTCACTACAGGCACGCTCACTCTCATCGCACTGTGAAAAGTCGCACCCATTCGGCTCAGAAACGCCATAGAAACGCATGCACTCGCACCAAAACCCGCCGCACTCTCAGCAAACATGTTGGTTGGGCTCGTGAGAATTTGTCTTTCATAACGGCGTTCGCTAATGTACAGCTGCAGGGACTCTTTTAGCTTTTTGTTGTATTTTTAAGTTATTATAAGTATCTAAAATAGAATATAGAAAAGAATATCCACAAATCGATCGTTTCTATCTGTCACTAGGTCCTCTGTACATTTACTGTCAGAGTAGAAACAATAACATTTTCTTGAGATATTGTACTTTTCCGAATTGTTTTCTGAAACCGTGCTTCAGTTTAGTTTAGTTTATTTGCCGTTTTTAGTTGGAGAACATTCGCAGTGAGCTCAGAGTGAAACAAACAATGAACAAAATACTAAAAGTACCAAGAAACAATTAGACACACTGTGAAAATAAATAAAAAAGGGACATTTTGAGTCATATTTAGTTTGACGTAACAGTACTCGAGTAAAGGTTATGGTTCCTTATAAGAATTTAAAACGATTACACCGTATACCTTTAGATTTGTTTTTGTAATTGTTTATTCTTTGGAACTTTGGTCCAAACTCTTACTCAGCACTCGCGTAGTTTCTCCAAATACCCTTTTACTCTTGCTTGAGTAAGGTGAGTTGGGTGCTACTTTTTACTTCTACTTGAGTAATTTTGAGAAACGTTACTTTTACTTGTGGCTATTCTATACACCTCTGTTAACAATAGCTAATTTACTTACCCCCCCATTGCTCTGCTGTTATTATAGGCCTACAATGTCATCTGAATCTCAGCAATAAATTTAAAAATGGCCCGTAAATGTCAGTAATAGGTGAAGTAGTATTTACCATAAAGTAAAACAGTTTCAGTCAGTACTATTGCCACGTTGCCTTCGGCGAAATCTGCTTTTAATTCTTCCATTTTTAAATCTTATTCCATTATTTTGTTCCAATTTTTCTTTTTTTCCTGGTAATGGACTTTGCCTTTCCTTATCTAGAAAACATAGCTCTGGCTCGAGAGCTCGCCCCCTTGAGGCTAATTTGTCATTTACATATTCACTGTTTTCTGTCCACACTATAAAAGCCCAGTCAAACTCACTCACTGTCGCGGAAAAACTGGGACGAAACAGCGGATGTTACAGTTGTGATGTGTCTCAACTCTGAATTATTTAAATTTCAACAGCATTGTCTAACTGGAATAGATATGTTTTAATCATTTGTTTGGTCTTAAATAGGCCAGATTTAAAACAGTTCAGGCAGCGCAGGTGTAGACTCTGGTGCTGCCCTTTCACAACCTTCAAATATATGTAAATGTTACGAGCCCCAAGGTGGGACTGCCGTAGCAGGAATTGTAACCTGAAAATATTGTAGAAAAGCAAAAGAAAGGATGAACCGAGGTGCTGCTTTTCATGTCCAGATCACGTTTTTTAATTGTTCTTAAACAAAAATAATAATACGATGTACAATTATTGTGCAGTTGTACAATACATTGTCACATTATGTCACGCATATACTTTCCCTGCTTTAAATGACACATTTTCTTTTAATTCACATTTTAGATAAAACACAAATACCACTGTTCTGGTACAATAATATTAACTGGCTTACAACGTGGACATTAAACACAAAAAAATGTACTCTCTCAAACTGTCAAAGGTTAATTTACATTACTACAAATATAAAGCATCTCAAATGTAAAGTGTGTCTTATAAACTCCTGTACAAATGCCTAAACTCTTTGTCTAAGTTACAAAAATAAAATACTTTACATATAAATGCTTATAAAGCTGAATCAAAACCATAAAACCGGACTTCCCGAAATCTCGCGATGTTTCGGCTTTGAAATCTCGCGGGATTTCGGCCGCATGTTACTTTACTGCTTATTTGAAAGTTAACTTGCAAATACAAGCCGAAATGTACCAGGCAACCTCACAACAGTACAAACTACTGATGAAACCTTAAGTAATGACCTTATAGTGCTATGTGTTGGTGGTTTGCACCGTGTACCGACCTGAAAATATTGTAGAAAAGCAAAAGAAAGGATGAACCGAGGTGCTGCTTTTCATGTCCAGATCACGTTTGACGTAAACAGGAAGTTCCGCCGTCAAAACCCAATCTGGTGCAACACCTTCTGCACAAAGGTTCCGCCCCACTAATCCAACTTACAAAAATCAGGAAAGCACTTAATTTTGACACATACTATGTCTAAGTTAATGTCTTAGTATTAACCTACCAAAATAACATAAATATTTAATTACTGTAAAATACCAAATTACCAAATAATAATATAACTAAAAACAATGTGGTGACATATTTTGGGTGCACCACATAAAACATGTCTTTCCTTTATTTACGGCTTATGGTCACATGGTCCTCTGAAATAGTTTTTACAAAGAGCCAAATTCAAGTTGTATTTGGTCTTTTGCTGTAGAATTCTCGGATAAACATGACGTTATAAATTGCTTGGGTCTGCAGGAAAATGTATGCTCGACAGTGGTTATATTCACATGTACACAACAATCTGATTTCTGGGCCTTAAAGATTATTTAAATGATATGCAAACTGGAGAATCTGATGCGGGTAATCAGAGGGACCACAATCAGAAAGAAATCAGATATTTTTTGCTGTTTACATATACAGTACTTTTATACATTTTATTAACACCAACCATGCGAATGTTGTGAGAGTGAATGCAGTGTTAACGTCATGTATGTTCACTCACATGCACTGTCCCGACCAAATAAATAAATAAACAAATAAATAGAATAGAAATATTAACTTGATTTGATCATTTGAGGACATCAATTACACAAATGAGGACATTTAATGCATATCAGCCTTTTATCCCACCATAAACTATCCTCCTTATAATATATTTAATACAAGTTTTATGTATTATATTTATTATAGTACATCATACACAGTGCATAATTTATTTTTAATATGAAATTCTGATGTACTTAATTGATTATACTCCTTTGTGTTGGAACCATCACCAAATTTGACCTTTCTTTTCATCCTTGTTCACAGTTTTACTATTTCCAAACACCAAAGATTTTGTCACTCGTATTCTTGTTTGCCTTGTACCAAATACAATCCCTGGAGCTGCAAAATGATCACGTTTTATCTGGTGTGTAGCGTGTTCTCTGCTGTGTATCTTCTGTTACTCCTTCACCTTGTCCTTTGCTCCACTTGGAAACGGGACAGAATCGGAAAACATTGTTGACCATTATACTTTGGCTTGTTTCTCTGATTTTAAATCTTACATAAACTTTGTCCGCTATTATTTATACCGCCATATGTTTTTATTCACAGTACCCTCACTTCCTGAAGAGAGACTCCAACAGGCTGCAGATCATGCTGCAGAGGCGGAAACGCTACAAGAACAGAACCATTTTGGGCTACAAGACTCTGGCAGTGGGAGTCATCAATATGGCTGAGGTATGAGGCTGCACAACGTTTATACCAAAATGTATTACTTTCACTGTATCAGCAAGCTCAATCTCTAATGCCGTATTTTCCGGACTATAAGTCGCACTGGAGTATAAGTATAAGTATAAGTATAAGTCACACCCCGGCCAAAACTATGAAAAAAAAAAAGGTGCGACTTATAGTCCAGGAAAATACGGTAATAATGAAACCAATCAGAAAATGAAAGAATCTATAACTGTCATGCTCAGAATCAAAGTTTCAATGTTTGTATTTTATTTATTTAACTAATTTTGCATTGCCACAGTCGACATAGACAAAATTAAGTATTAAATGTGATTGAACATTTGGTTTTAATTGGTTTTGATTACATTTGGGAAGCCAAGAATTGCAATCTAATCTTCTGACTCTGCTTCACACCGCTGGTAATAGCTAAGTTAAATACACAAAATATATAAAAATGAATAAAAAGCACCATGATAAAGTAATTGCAGGGTTGTTGTTGTCATGGTTCAACGTGAGAGTTCATTCTCTAACGTGTTCTTCTCTCTTAGTTCAAAATACAGGTCATTTAAGTTTTAATTTAGACCCAGTGTTTGTTTATAATGATACACTTTCCCATATAGTATTATGTGAATTTTGTAAACGTGTATTTATTTTAGATCGACTGATATTTTCATGTCCGACGCCTATACCAATGTTTTTTTTTTAATCAACAACATCCGAAAGCCAAGAAGGTACTACTGATATTTTGATGATAATAAGGCTTGATTTTGATCATTTCTCCCAAAGTATATGATGTCCAGTAACTATAAATGCAGTTACATCACTACAGGGAACTGCTCTGCGGAAGAAAAGTATAGTAAACAAAAAAGTCTGACTGCAAACCACATTTTCACAGTTATTCTGCCATGCGTTTTCCAATATCATCCAGCGCTTCTCGTCTCATTGTCAGACGTCTCATTCGTCCAGAGAAGGGTGTCGTTCGGCCGCCAGCCTCCGATTGAGACGAGCTGCTCCCTGACAGTGATTGACAGGGCTGTAATAGGGCGAGCTGGAGGAAGAGGCCGCGGCGTTTCGCTTCAGATGATTCATGCGGGTCGCACCTTTCCCCTCGCGATATTATGAGCCATCTGGAGCGCAAAAGTTTCTCCTCATTTACACGGAGCAGACGAGTATTGGATTGAATGTGCTCGCTAATCGATGCATGAATAAGAGTGCCTATAAAGTGGAGCTAATGGGACTTGGTATTAATGTGGATTTAAAGGCTAAGAAGGCGCGAGGTGGATATATATTGTATTGAACCTATTTTGAGTAAGACTGGAAATTGAGGGAGTTGACCGATGCTGATGTTTGGAAAAGTGTCCAAGCTCAAACATAATTCAACTTTAGAACAACTGACCCATTGACAGCGTTTTGTTTTGTCATAAAGTCCTGATTTAACCAGAAAACACATCATTTACATGCAAAAAAAGTCAGGTACCCCAAGCTTTTAGTACAGAATGATTTTATTTGTTCGAACCTCTGATGCTGCTGTTTGTGGAGTTAGAATGTAAGATTTTAATATATTATGTGTTAATCTGTTACGTAGAGTAGCAAGGTCGATTTTCTTTTGCGCATTGGCCTTAATTCTCCAGCTTATATTTTATTTTGGTTGACCTGCTGCCTAAAGAATACATGTAGCTCTTTATTTTAACACTCGAGTGGAAAGAGGACGCTGCACAAAAGAGGACTACGGTGCTCTCTTATGGCTTTGCAGTTAAACATGGCTGTGGGTGAGTTCATAGTTTATAGTTTAATTTGTAATTTGGGGAGAAATACCAAAATCCGCCCGACATATCGACCCATAGATATTGGCAGAACTCATCAGCCATCGGTTTCTCAGCATTGCTCATTAAAAACCTCATATTGGTCGATCTCTGGTGGTAAGCTGTAAAGAAAATTGGAAGGACTAGCTATAAGACTATATAGACATTAAAAATCAGAAACGTTGTGGAAAGATCCTTGAATTCCTGAAATGTAGTTACTTCTTGGATTGCACTTTTAGCTTCTCATCTTATCTGCTGCTTACGTTTTAGACCCCTCTCTTACATATTGTTAAGGATGATTTGCCATTGAGAAAGGCTCCGCTCCACAGGTCCCTCTCTGTCGGCCTAATTACAGCTGAAGCCCTCTCCAAATTCACAGCTCGTTCGCAACAACAGCCTCCAGGGGAAGTTGACTGGCAGCTCATTACAATACTAATGCAATATTGTAATTTCCCTGCTGCACTGTTTGGGAGCTCGCCATAAACACAAAACCGAATAAACAAATAAAACTAAACTGACCAACAGTATCATTTGTACTTCTGAATAATAGACAGCACTAAGTATAGAATAGTACGAAACTAAATCATAATTTGTAACGTCTCTGATTCAAAACTATACAAAAGTACAAAATAAAATAAGCCAAGACTAAGGGTGCGTTTACACTTGCACTATCACCAAAAATTTAGACTGAGCCAGGATTAAACCCGAAACTAAACTGGATTAAAACAGGACCAAAACAAGTCCACGTCAGGACTAAAAGTGGCTCAGTTTAGGACCAAATAACGTGTGAATAAGTGTGAACAAACTTTTAGTCAAGTCAGTACTAGAAAAGCTTTTCCAAACGAAGACAAAAAACAGAAAAAAGGACAAAAAACAGAATTACTAAATCAGGACAGAGGTCTAAGCTATGACCAAAAATGGGGCTAAATCAATTGGGAATCAGAACTAAATGTTTTTAATTTTTTTCTTTGTCTTTACCAGGTCAAAAGACCCATAAGTACCTCTAAAATAAGCCCACATTGCACCATTCCTTCTGTCCCCGACAAAGCTGCATATTTCTGAACACCCTTTGCTAATATTTGGGATATAATTGGCTTTGTCCCTGTGTCGATATTCATCATGTTAAATACTGAAAGTGCCCCCTTGATGGTGCTCCAATTGAAAACGCATCCCCTGATTCCAAATGGTTTATGCAAACTAGTTGCCTCTCCTAAATGTGAGTAATTTAACTTGGCTCATTTAAGCATTCGAAATGGGAAAAAGATGAATGTTGTGATGTGCTAATAGAGATTTATTTAGAAACCACAAAGCCACAGATTGTAATCAAGCGCTGAGTTTACTCAAGAAGAACGCCGTGTGTGACTGTAGCCATCTCAATCTCGGCTGGATCAGTGTCGTGGCAGAAATGAGAAACCAAGATAAAATCCTTTCATTTTCCCAGATGCTACTGAAATGTAAATGGTTTCGTTATTCGATTTAGACGTGACGGCCTGTGAAAGATGTCTGAATGAGGACAGAAGCATGAGAGCCTCTGAAAATACATAGAAACTGGTTAGATTACAATAAAAGTCAGTGAATTGTTTATGAGTTTTTTGAAGAATTACGCATTTTGATTGACACAGTATGTTAAAGGCATAGCTAGTCTTCAGAACTATAATAATTGCTAGAAACAAGTTGGATCATTGTTTATGAGAAAACTGCCCTCTTGAAGATATTCCTTGATAGATATGACCATGTTACTTATATTTACTTGTATATAATGAATCCTGGTGAATGTGGCTGTGTGCAGGTGATGCAGCATCCCACAGACGGAGGCCAGATCCTGGGTTTGCACAGTAACGTGAAAGAGGCTCCGATCCGAGTGGCCGAGATCAGCGTCTTCTCTCTGTCGTCTCAGCCAATCGACCACGAGGACGGCAGCGGGCAGGCAGGACGCAAGACCAAGATTTCAGGTGAGTGTCCCGCGAAGGGTGTGAAATGTAATGTCATCGAGCCGTAATATAATGGTGGTAAGTATTACTTAAAGTGCCTTGAAATATGACTTAGTTTATTTAGATAACAAACTAAAGGTTTCGCCATATTGAATGTCTTTGTAAGTCGAGGCGATGGTTAAATGTGTATTATCGGGGCGTTTGAAGTGTCCGTTGTCGCCCCCTGGAGGGAAAACCAGCCAGGCAACATTTGTCAACATCGACTCGAAGACAACTCTCCTGAGAAGCCCTGAATCTTTTTTATATTTTGTCACTGGGATATGCTCCAGTCACTCGCGACCCCTAACGGGAACAAGCGGTGGAAAATGAATGAATTAACTCTTATTATGAGAAAAAAGAAAGAAAAACTGCAAAATAGAAAAGAAAAAACAGTTTTAAACTGTTTGCAGCTGTCCAAACTTATTCCTCATTGTCCTAACAGAACCATAATACAGAACCATAATATAGTTTATTTTCTCAGCTTTCAGGGGCTAGAGTCGAGTTTTGCTCAAACTTCCTGGTTTGTGGATGGATAGTGCTCGAGGATTCGATGCAGACAGCACTCACCGGTTTCATTTTGACCACAAAAAGTGCTTAGCTGCTTATAAACTCATTCCGGTGAATAATTAGGATGCTGAAAAGTTCTGTTTTTCATGTTTTTAAGACGATAAAAAGGTGCAAGGCCTTATTTTCCTGCAATGATAAAACCAAATCGATTGAAAATGCAACCCTCGGCTACTGTTACTGAAGTTACTTTTGGCTATCTGGTCCCGTCAGTAAAGCTACTTTGGAGCGTAGCTTTACTAGATCAAATGTACGTGAATAACATATTTAAGGGTTAACACTGTATAATGCGCTGGGAGGAGAAGCGGTTTTCCAGCCAATATACTAAGTGTCTTTTTGACCCCTGTTTGGCTCAGTGGGACCGGCCCGCGCCCACACCCCTAAACCGTGGGTATAATTCTGGCCTCCGCCCTCTCTCCCCTTCACCACATGGCTTTTATTTCCCTAGAGGGGGACATGCTCAGCTGTATTAGTCCCGGGCCAAGTTCCAGGCCAAGGATATGTTATTCTCTTCAACCATGGCAGTAATGTGGATTTGAGGGATGAACAGATGTGGGGCCTATCACCTTACTCCGCTCTAATTCTGGGAGGGAGAGGAACATGGCTGGAGCGGTCCCGTCATGTTCTGGATGTTATTAAAGAGGCCAACATAACAGATGAGCTCACGGGCCAAGTATTAGATCGGTTAGATCGGTACAGTTCAAAGGAGATGTGCCAGTGCAAAAGTGGAGCAGAAATGGTTTGGTTTATTGTCAGATTTAAGATCATACTGGAAAAATGACCGTCTAAAATAAGATAATAAGGTAAAAAGTTATATACCTTGTTTTGGGTGTATTGTGACCTTTAGAAGTAAGAATGGCAATGGAACAAGCATAAAATATCTTGTTTTACTGGTATTTAAAATAAGAAAAGGACAAGCATTTTCTCAATTGCTACCACACTTGAAATAATTACAAAACTTCATCAAAATCAAATCAAATCAATTTATTTTTGTAAGGCCCAAAATCACAACAACAGTTGCCTCTGAGGGCCACAGGGAGAAATGAATCAACAATGTCTGTGGTGGCGATGGAGTCAGACAATGTCTGTGGTGGCGAGGGACGATGTCCCAGGGTCCTCTGTCCTTAGACTCTCCTTCTCGGCCAGGAAAAACTACAAAAAAAACCTCTTTGGGAAAAAAGCGTAGAAACCTGGAGGAGTTCCAGTGAAGGAGAGATCCGACTCTCACAGACGGACAGACGGACACGAGGGAGACTGGAGCTGGACACACTCTTCAGGCAGATGAGGGACCGACTGAGGCGAACTGGACCCACTCTTCAGGCAGATGAGGGACCGTCTGAGGCGAACTGGACCCACTCTTCAGGCAGACGAGGGACCGACTGAGGCGAACTGGACCCACTCTTCAGGCAGACGAGGGACCGACTGAGGCGAACTGGACCCACTCTTCAGGCAGATGAGGGACCGACTGAGGCGAACTGGACCCACTCTTCAGGCAGATGAGGGACCGACTGAGGCGAACTGGACCCACTCTTCAGGCAGATGAGGGACCGTTGGAGTCGAGCTGGACCCACTCCTCAGGCAGATGAGGGACCGTCCACACAGGGCAGGGACCACTTCACCAGGAGAGGGGCATCTGGGTCCACAGGTCCTCAGGAGTGAGAGAAAGAAAAAGAAGGCGGTGAACAGTTTGCAAGTGGAATTAAAAAATAAATATTGTTTGATAGCATAAGTAGTCAGAAGAAGAGGATAGTTGTTGTGAAACTTAGTTGTTATATGGGTAAATCTTATTTTAAGAAAGTCTAAATATACTAAAACCAAGTTGACTTAATTCAATCACTTTTTAACTTATTGTCTTATTTAAAGGTTGAATGGACGATTTTTTTGGCACAAATCTGAGTCTTATTTCCTCGTGGCATGGACTGCCGATTAGTCCTGCCACGTATCAATCATAAAACCCGCCTACCGCTCACCTGCAGCCTCGTGCGGTTGGTCCCCACGTTTCCGCGTGCCTAAGCGCATGGATCTATCATAATATAGTTCCCTCAGTGTACGGGACAAAATGAAGACGGAGAAAGACAGTTCGAGCTGACGCAGAAGAAGACGGAAATCTACGGGAGACGAGAGATGTGATGCGATCCGTCGCACTAATAAACAAACGCACGTGTTTGTTGTATCAGTCCGCACGGGGGAGTGCATGCGCACTTCCACCTGAGTTCTAAAATCGCCGAAAAATCGTCCATTGCGCCTTTAAGATTTTACATTTTTCAGTGCAACTTTTTCAGTTATAAATCACTAGTAAAATAATACAAGCTTTTATTTCCTTTTACATCAGAATTGTACACATTTTTCTTGCATGTTAATTTGAGAACTGTATCTTCCATTTGTGGATTTCCATTATTGTGATTTTTCTTCATGATGAAATTTAGTTAAAGGATTTGATTAGGCGCAATATCAAAACAATTCTTTTAATAATCAAGGATGCCACTAACAATCATTTTTCTAGCCGATTAATCAATGAGTTGTTTGGATCACAAAAAGCCAGTCAGTATACTTTTTAGTAAATGTGACTCCGAATAGTAATTCTTGACAATTACAGACACAACAAACACAAAACTTTGTTATCATGTTTTGGAATCTACAAACAGTCCTGATAACAGTGATCTGACTTCTAAATTAGTTGACGATTATTTAAATAATCAATTGGTTGTGATTCATCCTTTCACTTGTTTCAGTCCTACTTTTTATTCAACTTTCTCTTCAAGCTAAACTTCTCTAGTCCTGTGTTTTGCCAAGTATTTTTTCTTGGAGCGCTCGACTTCCTCTTCTTCCAAATACATGAGATTGAAAACAGTTGCTATAATAAAGCATTGACCTTGAATCTGTTCTTTTTTAAGGCCGGAGCGTTAACTTTATTCCTCATAGTAAATAGTTGTGTGGCAGTGGGAAACTTTCTGTCGCCGTCTGCTTTGGTTTGACGCAGTCCAGGCCCACACATACGTTTTTAGCACTGTAGCTAACTTTCCCACATCAATTACATTTGATTTTCTCAATAAATGTATATTTTTTTACTCACAGGACCCATTAGCTTGTTATAGTCATCTTACCACTGCATTAAATGACCTTAGTTTAAAGTATCACTGTGTATATTTTCCTGATATTAAGACGTTATGGCTGGCTTTACCTGGAATGTTTCACAGTATGGCATTAAACTATCAATGAAGAAAGACATCCGGCCAAGTCACAGGCGAGGTAGGTACGACTGCGTTTCACTGCAATAAAACACCAGCAATTGAATAAATACAAGATTAATTTAAAAAATAAAGATAATTAATAAATAAAAAAATCTAGATTAAATAAAATAAATAAAATAAATAAAATAAATAAAATAAATAAAATAAATAAAATAAATAAAATAAATAAAATAAATAAAATACAAGATTGATAAGTTTCATGCCATACTGTAAAACTATCCAGAGGAGGACCACGCTCCAGAAAAGCTACATAGTGCATCTTTAGAGTGTAGGGATGCCATGATAATGATTTTTCCCTGTGTGTTTTTTTTCTCGTGGGGTTCGCCTCAGACCGCTCCCCGGACATGGACAACTATTCTGAGGAGGACGATGACAGCTACTCGTCTGAACAGGAAGCCAGTGACGACGCGGTGCACGGTCAGGTCAGTGTCCACAAATACACACCAGAACTATTCATCAACAAGTCAACATTTAATATGATGGAATGTGGTATGCATTAGAGTCCAGGGGCTGATATTATTGGTATTCGTTTACGTTACATTTGTTATTATTTTGGCCACAGTTTTTTTAATTTGTTGTTTCACGGACATTCCTTGGCATTTTGAAGAGGGGAGGCAGAATAAAAATTAAAAAAAAAATATATATATATATATATATATATATATATATATATTCACGTTATCAAATCATATCTCTACCATCCAGAAGAGTTGAATTTAAAAATACAATTTTATTCTAAATACATTTCTTGGATTCTTAAAATATAGGCCCTACTACCACCTCTCTACATTATTTACATAATTATAGTTATCAATGCAAGAAATTGGTTTTCAAAAAATGCTTCCTACAAAAAATTGCTCCAGCAAAATGGCTCCAGCAAAATGTCAATGATGTAAGATAATAGATGCACCACTGGTGTGCAGCCTGTTCACAATATTTTGATTAAATGTTGGCCAATTGCACAATAAAGTAGACTACAGAAAGTTGTTGTTGTTGTTGCCATAAGACGTGAGTTGTTTTATGGCCTTAACCTTAAGCCTGGTGAATGAATGAACTTCACCTTTAATGTTGTTGTTGTTGTTGTTGTTTTATGGCGGTTGGCATCCAAGTGTTGCATTACCGCCAGACTTTGTTGTTGTTGTTGTTGTTGTTTTATGGCGGTTGGCATCCGAGTGTTGCATTACCGCCAGACTTTGTTGTTGTTGTTGTTGTTGTTTTATGGCGGTTGGCATCCAAGTGTTGCATTACCGCCAGACTTTATTCCTCAGACTTTGTCGTAGTCCTCAGACTCTGTCGTAGTCCGTAAAAGTACTCCTTCCATTGCTTTGGTGTTACAAAGCCCATGAGGTCATGATATGTCTTTGTGACTAGAATAGTTGTTGTTGTTTCAGAGACCAACCGGCTTTATTCCAGGGAGACTCTTCTTCATCTTCCTCTCCTTCTTTGACGTTCCAAGTTGTTGTTGTTGTTGTTGTTGTTTTATGGCGGTTGGCATCCAAGTGTTGCATTACCGCCAGACTTTATTCCTCAGACTTTGTCGTAGTCCTCAGACTCTGTCGTAGTCCGTAAAAGTACTCCTTCCATTGCTTTGGTGTTACAAAGCCCATGAGGTCATGATATGTCTTTGTGACTAGAATAGTTGTTGTTGTTTCAGACAACAACCGGCTTTATTCCAGGGAGACTCTTCTTCATCTTCCTCTCCTTCTTTGACGTTCGGTGCTTCCACCGTACAGCTTTATTCTTTAGGCTTCATTCTACAGGCTTTAATATTTCCACTGATGTCGCTGCTTGGTAGCCGTGCGTCTACGAGACTGGGCGAGGACAGGAGACCACCCCCACCCCCATCCCGTCACTCCGATCACCCTGACTCCCCAAAAGCAGACCCCCACCACTCCGACTCCCATTCAGCGCCTCTAGCCCGCCCTCCACATCTGCCCAACCAAGCTCCCCTGTTCCAAGGAATCTTCCTGCAGCTTTAGCAATGATCCTGATCCTTTCAGTTCTGCTTTGAGTCTGAGCAGCACAGTTTACAACATCCACCATAAAGAGTACAAAATCCTCTCTATCCACAACCAGGGTATTCTCATTAATTCTGGAACCTGCACACTTGGGACCTCCACTCTTGAAACCTTCACACTTCTTGGGAGCCACGCTGGCCTTTCTCATTTCGCCCTGGCTGGGAGCAGCGCTGGCTCCTCTCTCTGTATTTACTCTAAACTCGTTACTTGAAACTTTCTTGACTGCATCTGCATAGGATATATCTTGAGAGACCTTTATTTTCTGCACCTCAGCAGCTCTTTTGCTAAACCTGCATCCCCCGTAGGCAGAGCTATGTTCTTCCCCACAGTTACAGCACTTCAGTTTTGCACCCACGTCACACTTCCCATACTCATGATCTCCTGCACATTTACCACATCTTTGCTTCCCTCTACAGACCGCTGCAATATGCCCAAAGCGCTGGCACTTAAAGCAACGCAGGGGCGGCGGAACATATGGCCTGACGCTATAGCACATGTACCCAATGAACACCTTACTAGGCAGGCACCTCCCTTCAAGTGTTACCATTACCGACAAGCTGTCACATCTTACCCCAAACCGGGTCACCTTCAAACGCCTAGCGTCCACCACCGTAACTCCAGTCAAATTCTCCTTAACTTCATCCACAGACGTCGCCGTAGGGACACCTACGATAACTCCTCTGACCGTGTTTCTTTCAGCATCAGACACAAGAATGTCCTTTCCACCCAGACGTTTAGTTCCAATCGCCTTCCGTTGCTGAGCCGCGTCCTTGCACACGACCAGCAGCGAGCC
Organism: Eucyclogobius newberryi; assembly: GCF_026437365.1. Taxonomy (NCBI): domain Eukaryota; kingdom Metazoa; phylum Chordata; class Actinopteri; order Gobiiformes; family Gobiidae; genus Eucyclogobius; species Eucyclogobius newberryi. The sequence continues at coordinate 8,670,915 of NW_027316500.1, read as the reverse complement.
ATCTCTAAGGACACTCGCACTCTTGATCACTCCCACAGCTACAGTTAGGCTCTTTGACAATGCCACTGAATTCCACTCCTTAAAGGATGCACTATCCTGTGCAAGCTTTATGATCACCTTACAGTCTCTGCTCTCACCCCGGATATCAATAGCTTCAGCCTCATCCTGCTGCTCATTCCCAGAACCCTCGGACGAGCTAAGGGACTTTTTACGTTTCCGGGCACGTGCAGGCAGAAAAGGCTGCTCCTCCACGCCGTCCAGAATGTCTTCCATCCCCGATCCACTCTCCTCCGCCATCTCCCGTCTCTCCAGACCGGGTGTTGAGCAAGGTTTATGTTGTTGTTGTTTTATGGCGGTTGGCATCCAAGTGTTGCATTACCGCCAGACTTTATTCCTCAGACTTTTCCTTATTCCTCAGACTTTGTCATAGTCCTCAGACTCTGTCGTAGTCCGTAAAATAACTCCTTCCATTGCTTTGGTGTTACAAAGCCCATGAGGTCATGATATGACTTTGTGACTAGAATAGTTGTTGTTGTTTCAGAGACCAACCTAGAGGGTTTTATCAATCAAAGGGAGTTGGTTTGTCTGAATGATGGGGGTGGGACCCGCTATGATATGGGGACCGGTGCGGAAAGTGCAATAGATCTTACACTTGTGTCCAAGGAGTTAGCTGGTGTTTGTAGTTGGGAGGTTCTTGGTAATCTTTCTTTTGGTAGCGATCACTATCTAGTCCGCACCGTGATTGGCTTTGGGAGCTGTGTGGTCAGGGGGACGAGGATCCAGAGGTGGCAGTTGGCAAGGGCGAACTGGGGGGCTTTCCTGAGGAAAGCTGATGATGGTTCTAGGGTTCTGCAGGAAGGAGGATTGACTCAGGTGGATGATCTCAATAGTGCAATTGTCTCGCTCATCACGCAGTCAGCGGTAGGCACGATTCCTAAGAGTGGTGGTAGTGGACATAGGAAGCGGGTGCCGTGGTGGACTGAAGCATGTGGTCATGCTGTTAGGGCGAGAAATGCGGCGTTTCGCCGGCTAAGGGTTGCCCACACTGAGGGTGCCCTCATTGACTACAAGAGGGCCCGCGCTGTTGTGCGGAAAACTGTGAGAACGGCCAAGAGTGCCTATTGGAGGCGGTATTGTTCCAAAATTGGGAGAGAAACGCGTCTCGGGGATGTTTGGGGGATGATTAAGCGGCTGCATGGGGTTGAGCGCCGTCATGGGACCCCGGTCCTAGTACTGAATGGTGTTGAAGCAGTCAGCGACGTTGACAAAGCTGAACTGTTGGCCAGCACCTTTGTGTCGGTGCACAGCTCTGACAATCTCTCACCTGCGGAAAGGCACTACAGGGAGAGTACTTTGGCCCAGAATTCTGAGCTGATTGGGCACCAGCCTTCGACTCAAGATGACCTTGACCTTCCGTTTAGTTAGTTTGAGCTAAGGAGAGCACTTTCTAAGGCGAAACAGACAGCCCCGGGTAGAGATGAGGTGTGCTATGACATGCTCTCTCATTTGACTGATGACACGCTTGGGCTAGTCCTGGGTCTTTTCAACCGTGTTTGGGACTCAGGTTGTGTTCCATCTGCGTGGAAACAGTCTACGGTGGTGCCGGTTCTGAAGCCGGGTAGGCCAGCGTCTGACCCTTCAAGTTATAGGCCGATTGCCTTGACGTCGCAGCTCGGGAAAACGATGGAGCGCATGGTTACCGAGCGGTTGGATTACTTCTTGGAGAGTCGGGGTTTGCTTCCTGCGCACCAGAGTGGTTTCCGTAGGGGCAGGAACACCATGGATTCCGTGTTGTGTTTGGAATCTGATATCCAGCTGGCCAGGGCTCAGAAAGAAAAGGTTATTGCGGTGCTCTTTGATGTGGAGAAGGCGTACGATATGGTTCGGAAGGATGGGCTCCTCATTAAGCTGCGGAAGTGTGGTGTGAAGGGTAAACTGTTTAACTGGGTCCGGAGCTTTCTGTCTGGCCGGCGTATCCAAACCAGAGTGGGCGCTGCTTACTCTGGGGTCTATGGGGTGGAGAATGGGATCCCGCAGGGGAGTGTGTGTAGCCCTATCTTGTTCAATGTTATGATTAAGGACATCTTTGACGACGTGGATGGGTCTGTTGGGAGGAGCCTTTATGCTGACGATGGCGCTCTATGGGTGAGAGGGAGGAATCTCCGGTTTTACGAGGCGAAACTGCAAAGGGCAATACAGCAGGTGGAGCAGTGGACCCTGAAGTGGGGGTTTAAACTGTCCGTACGGAAGTCTCAAGTGATCTGTTTCTTCAATGGGCATAGGGACGTCTCCCTTCGACTGCATGGGCAGGTGCTCGAACAGGTCAGGGAGGTGAGGTTCTTGGGGGTCACCTTTGACGAGAGGCTTAGTTGGCGTCGGCACATTGATGAGGTCAGTGGTAAATGCAAAAGGGTGAATAACTTGCTTCGTTGTCTATCCGGCCAGGACTGGGGGGCCAGCAGAAGGTCGCTCCTGGGTATTTATCGGGCCGTCATGAGGGCGGCTATTGATTATGGCTGTATAGCCTACATGTCTGCGGCTGAGACTAACTTAAAGAAGCTTGATGTGGAGCAAGCCCAGGCCTTGCGCATCTGCTGTAGGGCTTTTAGGACCTCCCCTGTCTCGGCGCTGCAGGTTGAGTTGGGGGAATTGCCGTTACGGCTCCGGAGGCTAGAACTTCTGTTGGCTTACTGGGTGAATGTGCAAGGTCATACGAGCTCTCACCCGGTAAGGGACTTTCTCAGGGTTGATGGGGGGCAGAGTGAGGCTGGCGGTATGGTTTTCAGCCAGGTAGGAAATGCGAAGGCGCGGCTTGCGGGGGTTGGTGATCTGCGTGTGAGCCCGTCGGTGGCTTTGTCTGCTATAGCTCCGTGGAAGTTTGTCCCGGCTCCTGTTGATGTTAGCTTGCATGGCAAGCTTAGAGGAGTCGCTGGGAGGGCACCGCAGTTTGCCGTTCAAGCGATCATCGATAAGCACTCAGGTGATGTGTTTATTTATACCGACGGGTCTAGGGATCCTGAGAGTGGGCGTACTGGCGCCGCTTATTTTGTGCCTGACCTGGGGCTAGCGGTCAAGAAGAGGTTGACAGATCGCCTTTCTGTTTTCACGTCGGAACTCATAGCGATACGGTTGGCGTTGGAATGGGCGGAATCTGCTTTGCAGTGTTGCGGCATTGTGGTGGCCTCTGACAGCCTTTCTGCATTGCAAAGCATTAAATCTGGGAAATCGGATTGCAGACAGGATGTGTTGAATGGCATCTTCTGTCTGATGCTCTCCCTGTCCAGGAAGGATGTGAGGGTTTCCTTCATTTGGGTCCCTGCGCATGTGGGGGTGGATGGTAACGAAATGGCTGATGCACTGGCTAAACGTTCCCTTCGGCGGCCATCAATTGATGTGGCGGTTGAGTTGGGCAAGTCTGAAATCAAGCCCGTTATCAAGAGTCATGTGGTCGGCCTTTGGCAGGAATTTTGGAGCCACTGTGTTACTGGACGGCATCTCTATCACATACAGGGTAGTGTGGGTCCTTGCGGGTCTATGGGCAGGAACGCGTGGGAGGAAAGGGCCTTCGCCCGCATGAGGATTGGCCATACTGGACTCAATTGGTCACTGAGTAGGATAGGCAAACATCCGACCGGTCTGTGTGGTCACTGTCAGGTGCCAGAGACTGTCGAGCATGTGCTGATTTGCTGTGAGGCTTATGATAGGGAAAGGGCCGGGTTGGCCTTGTGGTTTCGGAATAATGGGCGGGAGTTCAATCTGCGGAACGTTCTGGCGATCCAGTCACAGGGTTTGTGTCAGGCTGTGGTTGCTTACTTATGTAGCACAGGGCTGGGTAAACGTTTATAGAGGTGGGGGGTGTTGGAGACTGAGCCGAGGATGAGGAGCAAGAGGATGTCCTAACGCGCTTGGACTTCGTGGGCCTAGAAACGCCAAAGTGATGGAAGAAGGACTTCTAACCGAACGTCGAGGAGGGCGAGGAAGGTGGGGAGGAGTCTCCCTGGAATAAAGCCGGTTGGTCTCTGACACAACAACTATTCTAGTCACAAAAACACATCATGACCTCATGGGCTTTGTACGCCAAAGCAATGGGAGGAGTACTTTTACGGACTACGACAGAGTCTGAGGACTACGAAACGTCTGAGGAATAAAGTCTGGCGGTAATGCAACACTCGGATGCCAACCGCCATAAAACAACAACAACAACAACAACAACCTTGGAACAAAGGAGCTTGATTGGGCAGGTATAGAAAACAGGCTAAAGGCGCTAAATGGGAGTCGGAGTGATGGGGGTCTGCTTTTGGGGAGTCAGAGTGATCAGAGTGACGAGATGGGGGTGGGGGTGGTCTCCTGTCCTCGCCCAGTCTCGTAGACGCACGGCTACCAAGCAGCGACATCAGTGGAAATGTTAAAGCCTATAGAATGAAGCCTAAAGAATAAAGCTGTACGGTGGAAGCACCGAACGTCAAAGAAGGAGAGGAAGATGAAGAAGAGTCTCCCTGGAATAAAGCCGGTCGGTCTCTGAAACAACAACAACTATTCTAGTCACAAAGACATATCATGACCTCATGGGCTTTGTAACACCGAAGCAATGGAAGGAGTTCTTTTACGGACTACGGCAGTCTGAGGACTACGAAAAGTCTGAGGAATAAAGTCTGGCGCTAATGTAACATTTGGATACCAACCGCCATAAAACAACAACAACAACAATAATAATAATAATAACAATAACAACTGTTGTTTAATGGAAGGTGCAACTCACAGTGATCAGACAGGAAGTAGTCCCAGACTGACAGCTTCACAGAAAATGAATCATCCCGTGACCAAACAAGTCGGTTTGATAAACAGGAACACAAAGTGTGCAATGAATGAAAATGTCTTATTGAGCTAGCTTAAATTTGGCCACAGTGATTTAACCCAAGGCTGTGGCGTAGGAATCTTTCACACGCTCGAGTCGTGGACGCGCAGCTCAGATCAACTCATCGGGACAAGTAGCGGCCTTACAATGCCTTCAGATGAGAACGCGTGACTCCACAGACGAGCTGGACATGTCCACATGAGGAGGACTTGTGCTGCTTAAATGGCAGCGACAAAATTATTCTGATATAATCGTCAAGACGCGCGTTCTTAATTTCCTTGTTCGAACACGACAAGTTCAATGAATGGGAGCCCGAGCCAAAGCCACGCCCACCCCGCATCGTTTAAATTAATCTCATGGTTAATCTACCAGACGATCTAGAAAGCTGTGAGTTGCGAGAGTTTTAAAGCTCTCTGACGTTCTGACGCAAGTGATCTCGGTGTCGGAGTTGCTGGTGCAGAATACATTTTTATTTTTATTTTTATTGAAGTTTTGGCCAAATTAACTTTTTTTTTTGGGATAAATGGTCACATTTATATAGCGCTTTTCTACCATCAAGGTACTCAAAGCGCTTTACATCAAGGAACCAGTCACCCATTCACACACACATTCACACCCCAGATATACGCAGACACTGGGGGGCAAGTTGGGTTAAGTGTCTTGCCCAAGGACACAACGGCAGTATTCACATGAGGCAGCTGCGATCGCACCGCCAACCTGCGGGCCAGTGGATCTGACCGCTCTGACTGAGCGGGGAGTCGAACCGCCGACCTTTGGATCTCCGTTTTTTTTATGTCGGTGGGCTCGCGAAACAACTTGCTGGAATAAACTTTGTAAAGTGATATTGTTGTCAAAGTTTAATGACCAAGAATACGTTTTATTAAACTAAAACTTAAACAAGAACTTGAAAACAATTTAATTTGGTTTAGGCACTGCTCACAGCGTTTGTTTATACATATTATGTATAAACAAACGCAAAGTTTAAAAAGTCTACAACTTTAAACCTCTGAACCTCGTAATGTTAAAGATGAACATGCTATAACTAAAATCATCAATCTTCTGAGATTTATTTTATTTTCTACGTGACCAAATGCTGCTGTGCATAAACTTCTCAAAACCACAAAAATACATTGATATTGGTGATAATCCAAACTATTTAATCTCTGTTACAGTTTTTGCATAGCTACCTTACAGTTAAGAGAAAGAGAAATGAATTGCCATGGTATTCAGACATTTAAACTTTGAGTAGACGGTTTAGAAAAATAACAACAATTACAGTAATTTAACAAAGTCTTAACATTAGCTTGTTCTTTATATTTCTTTGCACAGGTAAAATGTCCTGATAAATGCTTTTGTGATCCAATCTAATTCATAGGATCTTTACGACGAAGATGATGAAGTCAGGAAGCCAAAGAAAGCGAGGCGGAAAATGATTCGAACCACGTCCATGACCAGGGTACGTTTCCCTCTCTCCTCACGTCTCTCCTTTTAAACGTTTTCTGTTCGACAATCATTCACCTCCTCCATAAACCCTCAAGACCCGTGTTTGTTATCGGACCAGCGTTTAGGAGTTAGAGCACGCCACGTTCCCTTTGCCTAAACCATTAGTGCGACTTGGATGGGCATGTAAATGAATGCGAGGTTCACCGGTCCGAGTCAAATAATGGCCTTTGTGAATGAGTAATCCAGTGGCAGAGCGAGCTCATAAAACAACAGCCAAGCAGCCAATTTAATCTCCACAGCTTTTGCCACTCACTGCACATTAATTAGGTTTTTTTGTGTTTTGTTTTTGCAGCAGCCCAACTTTAAGCAGAAGTTTGTGGCCTTGTTGAAGAGGTTCAAAGTGACGGACGAGGTAAGTAACGTGAAATGTCATGTTGTGTAAAGTGAATTAAGATCAATGCTATATATATATTTAAGGACTCCAAAATGTCTCTCCAAACATATTTGTAAATGCCACTGTGTCACCAGCCATGAAAAGCATTCTTATTTTGAGGTTATGAACGACTATTCTTTTCCATTTTCTTTTTTTTGAGACATGCACACACTTACAGCTTGTTATAAACGCGTTTCCAATTTACTCAAGCATCGCAGGGTCGCTGCTTATTAAAAAGGGTCATTGTAACACAAATTTTAAGTAAATAACACATTAAAAACCTACTGTTCGTGATAAGTTGCTCAAGGGCAAGGATGGGTCAAATGCAGAGACCAAAATCAAGCATTATCTTTTTGTTTATGTTAATCTCCCTGACTAAATCTCTTTAACGGGACTATGCAAGTATAAAACATAAATTAAAATAAGTGTCAGTTTTTAAACCCCCTTGTCTGTAAAAACAACAGTTCTCTTAATTTAGTGCATTGTTAAGGTGCCTTTGTGTCAGAGCAGTAGCTTTTTTGTGCAGATGTGCATAATAAAGCCCCTTGAACCCGGATTAACAAACAAACTTCAGTCTCTGCTTATGTAAAGTCTGCCCTGGCCGCTCACACAGTTTGAATACTTCATACGTCAGTGGGAGTCATCTATCGCTGAATCCATTAGTGCCCTTATTGTGTATCATTTAATCTAATGATAGACGGGGGCGTGTACTTGGCCTATTTTGCCCTCTCTCGTTCCCCGCTGAAGTGCTGGATGAATGTTCTTGAGGATTGTGCATAATAAGAGTTTAATCAGGTCGGCACCATTCTGTATGCATAGACCATGACTGTCCATTAGCCTTTATAATGATGATAATTACCACTGAACAGAGCAACGGGTAAAAAAGATACATTTAGTCCCCTGAGGCTGTAGTTTCTAAAGGAATTGCAATGCTTTTTCACTTATAACTCTTTGGTAAGTATTGCTATTCGTAAAGCTGCAATGCATTGGTGAAATAATGTGTATTGTTTGGGAGTTATAAGTGAATATAAAAAATACTCATTTGGGTACACACCGCAGAGTGAATGCTAAAGGGCCAACAAGTGCTAAGCATCTCTGAGAACTCCTTCAAGACTGTTGTAAGACCATTTCAGGTGACGACCTCTTAAAGCTCATCAAGAGAACGCCAAGAATGTGCGAAGCAGTAATCAAAGCTAAAGGTGGCTTTGAAGAACCTAGAATATAACAACAACAGCAACAACAGTCTAAGGAATAAAGTCTGGCGGTAATGCAACAATTGGATGCCAACCGCCATAAAACAACAACAACAACAACAACAATATAAGACATATTTTCAGTTGTTTCAGCCTTTTTTTTTAAGTATATAATTCCACATGTGTTAATTCATAGTTTTGATGCCTTTAGTGTGAATCTACAATTTTCATAGTAATGAAAATAAAGAAAACTCTTTGAATAAGAAGGTGTGTCCAAACCTTTGGTCTGTACTGTATATTGGTTATATCCATATTGATTTATTGTTTATTATACACTTTATTAAGTGACAAGTGACGACGCAGATTTTTATCCATGTAGTTTTGCCCCTCTGCAGATTTATTGTAAAAGCAGCTCCTAGGGTCAAAATGAGACCGCTGCTGTGCACTGTCTGCGTCTGATTATAAAGAAGAAGAATTAAGATCCTCGGGATGAGGAATACGCTAGGACTGTAGGACTAGAACTGTTTTTCACATTTCACAAGACTAAACAATTTGTTCAATATCTCTAACGAAACTGATTTGTTTAGAAAATTCTAATTTGGTTCAGAAATTGATGTTTTTCATTATCCTTGCCTTCTCTGGAAATCTGGAATAAAACAATATTTTGAAGAACATATATAAACCTTACCCTGCATAACCATTTGTCAGATGATACTGATGGCCTTAAATAGGATTGTGGCATTATACAAGTCCTGAAAATCCATTTAAAAGGATTAGTTCATATTAAGATATAGACTAGACTGGGTAATAATTTGCCGTGCCTCCTGGTTACAGTCAGTGGCCCCAGAGCAGTGTGTGGGACTTAACCGGGCTGTTCTTCATAAAGCCCCGGGTTCAGCGGAGGAGGTTTCAGGACGCTCCAGGTGGTGATCTTTTATCACATTCTGCCGCTAATCCCTTCCCTGTGTCGAGCGGCTGCTCTATAAATACATGGGCCACGGGAGGGCGAGACGAGGGAGAGACGAGGGAGAGACATGAGGGAGAGAGATGAGGGAGAGAGATGGGGGGAGCTGTAGAAATGGAAGCGATGGAGGGGGAGAGAGATATGTAAAAAGACTGATGCAAACTGAGAAATATGAGGTAATGGGGGATGGAAGGAGGAGATGAGGGGGAGAAAGAATATGAGGGATAGAGAGAAAGAAATAAAGAGCGAGAGATGGGTGAGGTAGAGCAAGAAGTGAAAGAGGAAAAGTAAAAAGGTGGGAGAGCGAGGCAGAAGTGTTTTGACATTAAGGATGAAGTACTTTGACTGCAATGACAATTAAAAAAACGCTCTTTTGTGTTGAGACTGACACTTGTAATTTCCAACACAAAATAATATCACTCTGTTTCTTCACCGTGCGGTCTTCTACTAGTTCTGATGAAGCTCAAAATTGTACTAAATCTATTCAGTAAAGGTCAAATTTTATTCTTTTATCAGTGATACTTTCTCTAGTTTTTATACTTGTTTTAGTATCTCATTTTGAATACTTTTTACAGCCCTATATTTTGGATTCAGACGGTCTGGAGGAGAGAGGGATCGAACGAAAGAGTAAGTGGAAAGGAGGTAGCAGGGAGAGAGAGAGAGAGAGAGATAGAGGGAAGAGGACAAAGAACGAGATGTAAAGGGGTGGGAGATGAAGGGGACGAGAGGAGTATGCTTTGAGAGATTGGATTGAGGGAGTCAGGAAGCAAAGAAGAGGAGGAAAGGGAAAGAAAGTGAGGAGCAATCAGGGAGGGGAGGACGGAGGGAGGTATGGGGGGAGCGAGCGGGAGCGGGACAGACTGTTTATCTGCCTCCTGCCAGCTCCTGCTCTTATGGAGTGGCATTAATCACCTGATTAGTCCAAGTCGGTCCGTGTGCTGCGCCTGTGATATACCTCCCCACAGAGCTGCCTGAAGCCCTCAGCGATCACACAGCAGCACTCACTCACCTTTTAATTGACCCGCTTAAGGCCATACACAGGGATATTTATAATCCATCACTCAGTCCTGCGTGTATTTACTAGTAGCTATACTTTCTAATCCTTTATTACATTGTAGTGGTGTGTCCATGAACTACTGCAGTCTTCTTCTCTAGAGTCTCCTCTCTTAACCATTTATAATTAAAGACAGCACCGTAGTCATCTTATTTTAACTCCTCCTAATTTCCTTCCATTTTCTGCATAGATCTTTGAAAAAAAATGGTCTGATTATGTCTAATGTAATATTGTACTGTAGAGTTATTCATGCTATGGGGCAGAATACTTCAACAAGACGGCTTCCAGTGCCACAATTCATCAATTTTACAGTATTTAACGCTCTTTTGGTCACTCAAAGATGCTAAAAGAAAAGGCAACAAATATATTTAAGAACAAGATTAAAGCTGATGTACCTCATAGGTTTTTAAATCTGTGTAACCCACAAACCGTGTGGCACATCATTAACATTCACATGCATTCATTTCTGGTTGTGGGCACAGCTTTAGAACAGCTTTTTTCAGACATCGAAGTGAAACTGGGCTCTTATTTTTGTCACAAACTGCTGCTTTTACAAGATATTGTTTTAGGGGAAAAATACATGTTCCTCAGCTTTAAATCAAGGCCAGTTTGAAGAGTTGAGTTTCAAGCAGTGATGGGAAGTTCTGCTGTGAGTTGGGTCAGGTCTGGCGCTTGGCAAGCTCCGCTGTCGATGCGTCTCTGGGCAAAGCGCCTCTCCTCACATTCTCTCAAGCGAGCTCTATTGACGACTTGCTGTTGCTGTGGCAGGTCCTGGACTCCGACCCCGTGGACCAGACCCAGGAGGTGGAGGAGGACTTGGACTTGCTCTACGACAGTCTGGAGGTTTATAACCAGAGCGACAGCGGCCCAGAGATGGAGGACAACGAGAGTGTCCTGAGCACGCCCAAACCCAAACTCAAGTATGTGCCAATAATAATAATTCTGCAGGAAATGACATCCAAGGCCCACAATATGAATTATGCAACAATTTATTACACTTTTATTCATGAGCGAGAAGCAAACTGGAGTCTAAAGGAATGAATATATATATATAGTACAGATGGAGAGACTCGTTGTTCTGCATTGGAAATGTTTAGTTCAATCACAGATGTTATGAAATTACATCAAAGGCTATGAATTATGTAACAATTTATTAAAGAAGGAGCATACCTGAGTATAAAGGACTGAATGTATAGTACAGACAGATAGACTTGTACTTGTATGTTTGAATAATGATGTTCTATACTCACATCAAGGGTATAAATAGTTAGTGTTACGTACTTTTGAATAAACACATCACTAAATACTTTTACTACTAATGAAACTAAAACTACATTTACTTTTACCTATGTTGTAACCACTATTGTTAGACCTACTAGACTTTATATTTACTACTGTTACTGACATTTAACTGAACATTAACTGTAAAACTGTGTACATACATACTAAGTAAATTTTGATCTTATTAGTACATTTAAATAGTTTTTCTTTAATGCATGCCTTTTTTGATATATTTTGCCTCATTATTGTTCATTGTTTGTTTGTTTGTTGCACCGAATCACCAAAGCAAGTTCCTAGCCTTTTGTTCACTGACAATGGCAATAAACCTTTTCTGATTCAGATTTTATAGCTGAATTTGGCGAGTTGTAAAGAGAGAGTTGAGAAAATCAATAGTGAAAGATACTGAACACGCACAATTATTGATACTGGAAAAAACATACATAATTAGGACCAATTTGGACCGTTCCTGAATAGTTTTACAAAGCTCTTGGTCTATCAGAAGTAATATAAAACCACATGCTAACAGTTAATAAATAAACTACTATTATTACTATTGTCGAAAAAGAATGGGTATCATCAAAATAGTTATTGAACATCAGACCTTTTCTTAAGTATCAATTGCAAAATTTAGTAGCGCTATTATAACTCTATTTATTGTATTTTTGTTTCGTTTCAGGCCATTTTTCGAGGGAATGTCTCACTCCAGCTCGCAGACAGAGATCGGCAGCATCCACAGCCACAAGAGCCAGCAGCGAGAGCTTTCCTGTCCCGTAAGTCCACCTCTTTATTAGGAAGCCCCTTTGCTCCTCTGTTCATCCTCTCTCTCAACGCGAGCTTTAAATGGACTCTCCTGTAAACGCGGTTACATAAAGGAACATCCCCTGGGCACTGTCAAAATGTCTGCCGTCCCCGCTGTGTTGTTTATAGTGGTCCCCGGAATCCCTTTCAGTCCCGTTATACAACACGATAATGCAAAGCTCTGAGCGCAGCGCAGCATGTCACGATACTTACCATGTCGATTTATCGTCCAATAGGTATTTATTCTCTGGCTTTTATGAGCAGGTTTTCATTTGCTCCTTGTTTATTTACATTTGAGTTGCAGAAAGTGGAATAATTATCATATCTGCGACACAATGTGAATTCTTTTAACTTAATTTTGCATTTAATTTATGGTTATTTCATGTTCTCTTTACAATGCATGCTTCATTTAGAAAAGATACAAATCATTAATCGTCTTGTCACGCTTTAACACAGAGAATCAACATCACCAACAGTGTAAATGCATTCAATCAACATCTGTCACTACATAATAAGCATTTCACACTCTTCAGTTCTGTTTTAATTGCACTTTCCTCAAATCTTATGTGTGTCTTAATTGTGTCAGTGTAAATTTAACCTAAAAGACTATATATCATTATCTTTTTTGACAATGGTAGACTTTTTCTGTTCGAGGCTAAATGTAAACTTGATCAAATTGAACCAATGGTCACAAAAAACCCCTAAAAGTACAGTTATTTCTGTTGCCTATTTAAAAAAAAGTCCAGACTAGATCCAAGCTCCCCTTTTATTTATCAGTTTAACCCAAACCAGGCAATTTATAAACTCAATGTCCAAGAAACAAGTCTGTGTACATCTACCATTAATAATGCAATATATTAAACGTTGGTTGACTAAATGTTTAACGGATTTAGTCGACTGAATAATTGTCATTCTTCAGCATTGGACTGAAACTAAAGAATTGATGAATTCATTGAGCTCATCTTGAATATTGTTAAATCGTTACTTTCTGCAACAATAACACATTTTACACTTTAAAATGGAACATCAAACTAAATTTCCGTCATGGGACACACTTGCCAAACCTCTAGAGAGATACAGCGGCAACAACAAAAGTAACACGGTACTACCCAATAAGCTGCCGGGTCACTACAGTTTAATACATCCATCCATCCATTTTCTACCGCTTGTTCCCTTTCGGGGTCGCGGGTGACTGGGGCCTATCCCAGTGACTTCGGGCCTTAGGCGGGGTACACCCTGGACAGTGGCCAACTTGTCGCAGGGCCAGTTTAATACATTTATACTTTATTCATCATGAGTATTTAACATTGTTCATTCTCCATTGGTTTAACATTATTTGGCTCAAGACACATTCTATGACGTATGACAACACAAGCCCAAGCGCTACGTTATCTTGGCCTGAATGCAACCCTTAAGCTCCCAGTCTGGCACCGCACAGAAGCCAGCGTTCCTCTGCCCAATCCACCCTCGCTGGCCTTTTTTGTATTTATAGGGACTGACACCATACGACCCCATGTCCTGCCGCTGAAGACACAAATAAGCCCCTTTAGTCGCGAGTCGAGACGGGATAGAGAAATTCCTTTTCCCCCCTCCCGGAGATTTATGGCCCTTGGAAAACAACAAGGCCAGAGAAAGAGGAAGGCATTTTTGACTTATGACACAGGCAGCCCTGTTTATAAATATCCCAGAATCCATTTAGCTCGTAATAAAAAATGACTGCCGCGTTTTAGCAGAAACGTAGCTCTACATTTAGAACCATAAATGTCCCCAGTCAGAGTCCATAAAGATCCCCTTGGAGGCAGATGTACGTAATACTTTGATCCAGTGAAGGAATTCATTAAGAAACATGTTGCAAAATGCACTCAAACATTTGGCGTGTGCATTTATGCCGTTTGTACTCCTGGGGTTTATGAATAGAGTCGTCAGCTGATTTGGAATGAGTGAAACTTTTCTATGTTTTGAATTTGAATTAAGTCGAAATGGTGCGTTGACTGTCAAGGATCAGACTTTTTTATATCAAAAGCAGCAATATTAAATCAAAATACTGAAAAAAAGAGTATGGTTTTAAACATGCACATCTATCTTACATTTAATACATTTTTGTTGTTTTTATGCTGCAAAAAACATTGGAAAAACAAACATTTTTGCTCAGATCTGACCTGTAACTTTGTCCTTATTGCGTCGACCGCTTGTCTCTATGGAGGTCGATAAGTCCAATGCCATACTGCAGAATATTCCAGGCAAGACTCCAAACTCCCCCTCCTGCAAATTGCTTTACAATTCTTTTTATTTAAAATGAGACTATAATAAATCCAATATAACAAATTTCTTCTTAGACATAATTTAGAATCTCCTTCAGGTCACAATAATTACTACATCAACTTATTGTTCCATACTTATGATTAATGGAGCAATAAGTTTGCGGCTCAATATCTATTTGTACTTCTTTTTATCTTTCGTGTTATATTATGAAATTTAAGTAACTTCTAGCACTAATTATCGTTTCATTCTGCTATTTGTTTGCCTTTTAACATACTGTACATTTAAAAAAAAGCCTTACCGGGGTCAGTACCCTGTGCTTTTGTGTCGGTGGCATGAAGTACTTTCCACGTTATCGTGATATTTTCCGCAGCAATATATCTCACTTCAAAGTTTGCTATTTACACCGCGTATGCTTTCTTGCGTCTTATCACTTGCCTTTATTGTTTACAATTTAAAAAAGACAGTGTTGTGTTGTGTGTTGGACATTGCAGACCGGCGACTTCCTGACCGTGGACAGATGTAAAGTGCAGAGCAGCCGGTATCAAGACGACAGCATCAACGACACCACGGTCGGGGTACGTGCTCCTAAACTACACCTGTATTTTCACACAATTTCCCTGTGGCTATTTCTTTTGCTGATGTTATTTCCTGTCAGCTCGAGTGCCCGCTTCTCCACACGGGTCCTATTTATTTTCCGAGAGAGGAGGAAGAGACCGGAGGAGAAGGGCAGACTCTCAGAACAGCACAGTCATCCATTATAGATCAGTGGAGCAGACAGCGCGACCCCGTGCTGAATAAATCACATTTGATGAGGATCGAAGGAGCGTTGTTTGTTGTTTAGTTGTTTGTTGTTGCCCTGTTAGGTCGGTCTAACCTTGCATGTCAAACCAACCTGACCCCCATCTGCGCGGCGAAAGGGCTCCCGACGCAAAGCGGAACCGACCTGGATCCAAAATGAGATTCAAAAATCCGCAGGAACGAGAGCGCGTCTGTTCCCACCTGCGTCGAGATCATGAGGTTTTACCCCTCTCCGTCACGCCGAGCTGGCATCGTTATCTGGCATCAAACTCAAGTCGCTAAATTCAATTATTCAATAGGCCGGCAGCATCCTCCTGTCTCCTGTCCTCTCCGCCCGAGCCTTTCGTATAGACGGGAATCGAATGTTATAGCTGCGGCTCTGATTTTGTCATTGTTTGTTTGTGTTTTTATGCCCGGCTGTAGTCCACACACACACATGGTTAAAGAGTCAAAAATTCCATCCATTTTCTACCGCTTGTTCCCTTTTGGGGTCGCGGGTGACTGGAGCCTATCCCAGTGACTTCGGGCCTTAGGCGGGGTACACCCTGGACAGTGGCCAACTTGTCGCAGGGTCAACACAGAGACATAGACATTACAGACAGCCATTCACTCTCACATTCATTCACTAGGGCCAATTTAGAGTCACCAATTTTGCCTAACAAAACTTCCATCGCTGTTAAATTATATGAAACTCCTAAATTGTGAATAGTTTTTTCTGAAACTTTGAATTGTTTTGAAGTCTGATACATAAGGTTTACTGCCTCCTAGTTCAAAATCTGAACTTACAAAGACATTTTCCCCATCAGTGTCAGCACTTGCAGGGCGGGGAAAAAACTGAAAATCTGCAGTAAATTTAGACTTAAACTTTAGAAATAAATACAAGTAATCTATATTTTGCTTAGTGTGGATATTTTGTAATAGACATAAGATAAAGGTTTGGGGAAATCATTGGGTTTGTTTATGTAAAAGTGTGTTTCCATTGACCACAGTATCTTACGTAACACAAACTGTAAACAGACAGTAATGCTGGGCTGATGCCATTGCTCTAGTGTACTTCTGCTGCTGCTGACAAATCCTGAACTACTTACAAAAATACTACGGTACAAAATGCACCACCTACGGTAACACCTCAGTAAAACAGATGTGTCTCATATCAGATACATATAATCAGTCTATTCCTGTTGACTCGGGACACGGACACCGCCTGTGCAGTATGTTAAATATCTCGTAGTGACCGCCGCAGTATTCCCAGCTCATGTTTTCCTGTTGCTTTCAGGAGCCAGAGACTGACAACAGCACGCCGGGGCAAGGCGAGGTGAGCAGCTGGGACGTCAACACCGAGCGAGTGTCCAGCCCGGTCGGAAAGCTCTGCAAAACCGAGTCCCAGAACCACATGTCCCCAAGGTACGGGCTGAATACACCTGCACACATGCATAACAAGGAGTGTTGGCATCATACTGAAGGGTCAAACTTTGTATTGATACTAAGGACAAGGACTATTCAAAACTTAAAACATAATAGTGGATTATCTAATATTATTCTGTGGTCTTACGCTAATTCTGATTTAGTTCCAGACCATTTTAATACTGAAAAGGACAACTTTGTCCTATTTATGTGATTTTCTTTCAGCATCGATACTTCAAATGAGTATCTAGTTTTGATATTACTTTTAGTATCTTGTAGTATCTGCGTCTGACACTATAAGTAGAGGTGAGCAACGTATTGAAACTGAGAGATTATCGTTTGTTGACTTGTTGTTTTAAAGATCTGCAAAAGTTGAATATTTAGTATATAATGTATAGTTATGTTGTACTTTCAAATAAAGAATATAAGGTGATATTTCTGCACTTTTGTTGTTCATTTGACGGACATTTCACGTTTGTCTGATGATTAAACCTCAACTGCTATGTTAAAAGATGTTTTAACACATTTGTTTGATTTACATAATATCATCTCACTAAAAGTTTATATGTACTACATTTTATGACAGAAAAAAGACCAATGTTGAAAAAATAAAATAATAATAAGTATAGTATGAATAGTAATTTTATAGGTGATATTTCTGCACTTTTGTGAATAATTTTACAGACAAAATAAATCTAAATAAGTAATGCAATAAGTATTGAATTGTACGGACTATTGTCATTTTATCTCGTCCTTCTCAATTTTGTCTTTATGACCCACCTTTGTAATTCAAATAAAGTAAAGACTATAAAATAAAAACTAAATATTTATATTGTGTACACATGTCGCAGATAATAATACATAACAACTGATATGAACAAAACACTGAATTATGCAGTATGTAAATCAGTGCCCTTCTCTGTCGCACATCATTTGCTTCCGTGTTTTACTCTTGCACAAAAAGAGTGTCATAAAAGGCCGTATGTTTGTGCCCGTACACGATCGCTGTGACCAAAGTCAAGCGTTTATGTACGGTACAATGTCCCCGTTGAAACACTTCACTCCCATTTTCCATCCAGTGCCCTTCATAGAATGTCTCTATAATAAGCTTTATCCTCATGGTGCGTTTGCTTATCTCAGTACGGCAGTGTAGGCATGTTGTGTACTGCATACTGACGCCGCTATTATCATAAAAAGTGCAAATTGTATACATCTCCTGCAGTCAAATGGGAAAAGACCTCCGCTCATTGCTTTTGGATGGTGCATATAATTGAGCTCATTTCCCTTGTGTCCTCAGCAAAATGGACAACAAGCTGCAGAGGCGGACGCGCAGCACATCCATGAAGGACAGGCAAAACTCCAAGGCTCAAAACGACCGCACCAGCAGCATGGAGAGCGAGTGCTCCCCGGACTCCAGGCTCATCGCGCAGGTGCCGCTCACAAAATAGAGTTGTATTGTCATGTTTTGGCCTTTTATAATGCGTTCTTGTCCATTCGTTATTCTAAAGGTTCCCAGGAAGTCCGTGTACGACCAACTCAATCAGATCCTCATTTCTGATGAGCGGTTGCCAGAGTGCATCATCCTCATCAACACGACCGAGTGGCAGGGACAGGTACGCGTTACTGTGCATTCAACAATGGGACGAGTCATATTTGATACTATTTGAATTATTTGATCAAAATGTAAAAAAAAAAGAATAAATAATTTAAGATCTTTATCAAAAATGCACTTTGTACATTTTCCATAACTAGAAGCTTTCAATCACCATTTTCTACCTTTCGTCTTTACATTTTATGAGCTTTTATCAAGAACCTATTAGCGGTAAACATAAGGGATATTTGGCACCTTTTTCCTGAAACTTTGTGTTTAAATATTGTATAAGAACATACAGTGCCAAGTGCAGGTTTGTTCTGCCAGTGCTTTCGTCATAATAAAAAATTTATTTGCCTCAGTTGAGTCTTTAAAATCGCTAAGTCAGTTATAACATTTTGAGATATTAATAGTATGTGACATAAACATCTTTATTTAATGGCTTGTGGTTTACATGAATTCCTAAGTATACAAACAAACCTTAAAAGTTCTACTACTACTCTTAATGTTAACTTAAATACTACTTAACGCCAATGCATTTTTCAACCGTACTTGTAGCCTGTGTTTGTTTTGACCTGGTTGCTCCCTCGTATGTCTGCGCAGTACGTGGCAGACCTGCTTCATGAACAGGGCCAGCCCATAGTGTCCACCTGCTCCGCCGCAGACGTCCAGGCCGCCTTCAACACCATCGTCACGCGCATCCAGAGATTGTGAGTGCCAGAAAATATCATCCGTACCATCCTATTTACCTGCCAGTGGCCATAATGTAAGCCTTTGCCAACATATATGTTGTCAATCTACAATCGATTAGGGGGAAATGAATGTTGCAGGGAATCAGTAAGTAAAAGTAAGTAAGTTAAGAAAATATATTCGGAGCTAGGAAAGGGTTGAATAGGAGATTTCATAGAATATCTAGACTATAAGTGTGCTAAATTATCAAAATACTGTACTAATTTGGTGATGCAGTGTTGATATTGTGGGATGCTGTGTTAATATATCGCCATAAGTATTTTATGAGTTATATTTTTACTAAATCATTGTCTGACAGCGCTACAAATGTCTAGAGAATATTCACCATTTTGATGTTTACAATGGCTCTGCTCCATTATAGGCTTGTGCAAAGCAATAATGTCGTCAAAATGAAGAGATTATAGATTATTTTGTGTATCGCGTGTGGTTTTGTCGTATCACGAGAGGCCCTGTGATCCCCCCATGATCAAATGTGTATTTTAATTTGATCATGTTACTTGTTTACTATTCTCACAACAAGCCGTTGCCAGAAGCAATCACAGGAATGATCAGTCTTTTCTGCAAAACCCCTGGAAAGCAGAATGGGGCCTCTGTTGGAGCCTTCACTTGAGGACGTTATGTCAGCGGGAGACGGGGCCAGTGTCAGTCGACCGCCCCGTCTCTGTCAAACCTGTTTTGACTTTTGTCTGACCAATAACTCGGAATTGCTCTTACTTTTTTACTCTTTAACACACGTGACATCCCCCTGTAAACCTGTTCACTCCAGCTCCAACCATAGGATAATAATAATAATAATGACAATAGTAAATACTAGTTATTGGACTATGTAAATGGAAGAAAACGTATTGTTTGTTGAATTGTTTTGGTTACGTTGTCAATAATTGTGAATATTTGGAAAATTGTCCTTAGTCTGAAAGTTGCCGATAAGAAAGATTAGCTGTCAAATACTTGTGCTTGTCATTTTGTCATTTCTAAATACTTACTGCGCACATGCCCTTTATCCCTGAGCCTAAAGACAAACATCTGACTCCTCTGGTATGCTCGCCTCCAGCTGATAAACGCTTACGATTTTCTGACATTTTTGACACAGATAGAGAGAAAAATACTATAACTTTCCTGGACAGTTTTAGAATAATTTTGAGCTTTATCAGTACTATTACAATAAGTCCTTGGTATTAAATTGCAGTTTAAAATGTTAGTATTGTGACGACATTAACTAGACTATTATTTCACTGTGTACTATATATAATTTGTTGTTTTTAGAAACAACTCAAAACTCATCTTTGACTATATCTAAACATACATAACCACAAATATGAATTAAACTGTACCATTAGCTTTCCTTCATTTATTTGTTGTCTTTGTTCCTTGTGTCTTTAGCTGCAATTGCAACGCACAGACTCCTCCCACGATGAAGGTGGCGGCGGCCGGAGACCAGAGCTATCTCAGCACAATACTGAGGTTCTTTGTGGAGCAGCTGGCCAATAAAACCCCCGACTGGCTCAGTTATATCCGCTTCCTGGTCATACCCATCGGTACGTCCACAAAGATTAATGTTAGGGACCAAACTGGTCCACACAGAGGAGTGCACCTTGAGCATTGAGCACAGAATGTATTTATCTACAGCCATGGATGATGCTCTTATTGTTCATGTGTGTTTTTAGGTTCACATCCTTTGGCCAAACATGTGGCCTCGTTCGACGGCAAGTTCAACAATCTGTTTATGGACACGGCCTGGAGGGAGCTGTTCTGCCGGACAGAGCGGCCCACTTCAGGTAACAACAAACATACTGTATACTGAGTTATTACTGCGTTAAAGGACACATAATATGCACTGTTTTTATTTGATCAGTTGTTAAACATGCTCTCGAGTACCTTTTCTTTGGCATCTCATGGTTTTAGCACTTAAAATATTGCCTATGCATTGGAAAGCACATCATTACTTCCCAGCTGTCGCTGCTCCCTCATCTGAAATATCTGGTGTTAGCCTGCCATCTACTGGTAGCAGTGGGAATTTACCATGAAAAAAGCAAGCCGTTTAAACAACATGGTTATTTTATTTTTTTATTTTGACAGATTATTTTTAAGTCTAGTTGTGCACTTCAGTAATAACTGTAAATTAGGTTCAATTGTTGCCTATTCATTGCTTTAAACTTATTCTTTATTTCATGTTGAGGACTTTTGATAATTAAAAAGATACATTATTTTATTTGGAAATCATTCATATTAGTTTGTGGCAATTAATGATCTTTTGCAATTAGTTTTATTCCAACTATATTTTGTGATTTATAGTTCCTCCCTAGTTTGTTTCTCAATACGATTCTTGTTTTACATTTACAATATCACATACCGGGATAAATTGCTCATGGCAAATGGATCTTATCCCGATCCACATTATTTATACAGCACATTTTCATAAACAGTGCTGCAAATAAAAGTAATTCAATAATAGTCTGTAATAGAAAGAGTAAAACCAAATAAGGACAATGCACTAAAAGCAAAAGGTATAATCAAACAATAAATATCTATTAAACAATAACATGATTGGATTAAACAAGACATTTCTCCTGCTGCTCCGTGGGGCTCGCTCGACCGTTGGGCAGGAACAGAGACGAATGGGGTGAGCACACGGGGCAGGAGCGAGTAGATGGAAAGAGGACATTATCTGGTCGTGCAGGAGACACAAAGCAGACTGCGCTGTGGCCGGTGAACATCGCAGCCATGTTCCCCCTCCGCTGCGATCTGTCAGGGCTGTCCAGATAACCGAGGTGTGGGGTTTTCCTCGCTTTATGGCAGGAAAAGGGACTGAGAGTGCAACAGATTCTGGATTCATTGTAACGACCTTATGCAAATACATGATCCAGCCTACTTAAAAAAAATGACTCAACAATGTTATACCAGGAAATATAACTGTTAGAGTCTGTGGGCCAACATTTTTACCAGTCGACTGATTGTTTTATTAGTTATAAATCATATAAATCACAGGAGAAAAGAGATAAATACACAGTTTTCCAGATGATTTCCGCATAAGTATTTTCAACTTTTCTAACCTTTCTCCACAAATAACTACCATATTTTCCGGAGTATAAGTCGCACCGGACTATAAGTCGCACCAGCCCAAAAATGCACAATAGAGAAGAAAAAAACATATATAAGTTGCACTGGAGTATGTAATGCGGTTTGTGTGAAAATAACAAATTATAACACGTATAAGTCGCTCCGGAGTATACGTATAAGTATATAAGTTTAAATTTAAGTATAAGTTGCACCCCGGCCAAAACTATGAAAAAAGGTGCGACTTATAGTCCAGAAAATACGGTACATGTTTTTTTAAATAATTACAACAGGGTTAAATACACCAAATAAAGTTAAAATTGGAAAATCATAGAAACATGTCATACACACTTTAACATAAAAAAACGTAAACATTAAGGCGTTAAACGTTGCAGACGCGTACAAACAAAACCTGTCCATCTGTTCCAAACTGTTCCATCACGACCCTCCTCTAACAACAGCCCTCTATTATATCTGCAGGTTCCTGAGAGTCTTTAGTAAACTAAACCTGATTTCCTATTAGCGATGCCATCAATGACGGCATTAGTCAAGTCGTAGGGGAAGAAAAATCATTCATCCTTTACTGTCAACCCATTACCGCATGTCAGATTTCCCAGGATGCACGCTGTTCTGTACGTACCACACAAGTCATTTGTCTGACATCTAATTTATCTCCTTAACGGCTGCTTTCTCTCATGTTTGATGCCATTTTAAATAACGAGCCTCCCCGTTATCCAGCCGGGGATAAATGATTAATGCGGCAGCAGCTCGTCGCGTCCTGGAGTTTGATTATACAGCAAAGCATTGGCAAGAAATGTTTTGCCCAATGACACAATGCCAACATTTGGGTCTCTGCCTATGTAATGTGCGACTGTATCCAGTGTTACTTATTGATTTAATTGCTGAGGAAATGAGCTGTTTTAACTCTGCCCATGGAGACTTCATTAAAAACCTCCTATAATTCAAATGTTTCTGATTAAAGTGAACTAACAAGCGCCTTGGCAGGTGAAATATACTATATATATCACCAAACATTCAGGGAAGAATCAGTCAATTTGTACTCCAAATGCGCAGCAGCAACAACAACAACAACAACAACAACAGCAACAACAACAACAACAAAACAAATTATAAAATCTATTAAGACATAAACAGCAAATTATGTTTTCAATTTGAGCTATTATCAGTATTTTCTGAGGTAAATTGTCAATCTTGTCTTCTTCTCTGTGAAACGTGCTCTAGTCGTGGGATTCAGCTATATGTACACTTTTTGTGACTTTTTCCCATTCAAAATATATAATAGTTTGTGTTAAATTTGAACTTGCTGCCATGGAAACTGTCCTCTTTTCTCATCAGTCTGAAGCCCATGCATAAATACATTTGTACTTAGTTATTTTTCATAGTATAAAATCACCAACATGATCTTCTGTACATTTTTTGTTAGAATTTTAAAAGATTTGCAAATAAAGTTATGTATTTATTTGTCTTCTATCTATCTTTTGGTGGAGTTTGGGCTGACGAGCGCCCTTGTCTTCAACCTCTTTAACCCCTTTAACCTCTTTAACCCCTTTAACCTCTTTAACCCCTTTAACCCCTTTAACCTCTTTAACCTGTTTGCCCGTGTCTCGCCGCAGACAACATTGACGTAGCCGGACGTGTGGTGCAGTATTTAGCCGGAGCCAACGTGTCCCACCAGTTCCCCATCTCCGAGGCCATGCTCACGTACAAACAAAAGAGGTACAAAACCGCATCTCACGTCACCACACCGCGTACTGTGTGTCTGCGCATGTATGTATTCGTATTGGCATGTCTGCATTTTAGTTGAGCTGTTTTTCTATGATTTTCAATGGTACAATGGTCTCAATTGGACCGATCAGACCCAGGCCAACGTTGTAAATAATGTTTTGCCTGGTAAACTAAATGAAAGTTATTAAGTTATATTAAGTTATTAATAGCCTAGCATTGACTACAGTGTGATGTGCTTAATAGGCAGTAGGATTAGCTCTTAATGAGGATAATTGAATCTAACAAATCCGTAAATATTGTGCATGTTTATTTCAAAAGTTCAAGAACGCAATGTGATAGTTTACTGTCATGTATTTGTTGATAAGATGCCAAATTACTTCACTCAGATTGAGCGCGTATGGCATTGTTTTGCACGATAATTACTTCCAGACACGAGCTCGTTTACGACCAACATCCATTTGTTTTTGCTAAATTAAAATCTGTTCATCTCTTAGCCATAAACATTAATTGCTCTCTTCCCACTGCCACTTATTCCATCAAACATCGCACGTCCAGTTTAGCTCATACCAATATCGGCTCGCTTCAGTAACACAGCCCGGGGTAGAAGTGGGCGATATTGACCAAAAATAATATCACAGTATTTATATATTTCATTTGCATTATCTCAATAACAATTTTCAGATGATATTTTAACAATCCTAAAAGGTTCAATCATCGCACGGAAATAGTAAATGTACTATAAGGCTAGAAATGTCACTTTACACCTTGTTTTGTCAGATTAAACTAGATGTCTCTCTTTGAGGTCATTTTGAATAGTTTTATATATACATTCGACATTTGCATAGCTCCAAAACAACAACTGTGAAATAGTTAGTACCTTTTTCGATACCTCTAGACCGTGGTTACATATTTAGAAGCACATTTGCATATATTCTCACACAGTAACATGCAAATGAGCCAGGTATTCACAGGCTTCAAAAAGGTTTAGTTCCCTCCAGCAAAACACACTTAACTGATACTTATTCACTTGTTTTAAAACTTTTACCCGCGATTCCGTGTTAGTAGTCGACTTATCTACAATAATTTCCCCGATACAACATTTTTAACTGTGTTCCGTGCCTTTAACCAGATTATTATAGAAATGACTAATATCTCAGACAGAGAATAAAAGAAACAGTATTTTTCCTCACGATCCCCAAATATATCTTCTTCTGGTGTAATTAAACACATGCGACACATGCCATGTAGAAGAGTCTGTGTGTGTTGTCCAGACCTAAATGTGTTATTATTTCAATTCGTCATATTATTTTCCTATCAGTTGTTGCAGCCCTCGCTTTGCCTTAAATTCACGCACAAAGTTACACACACGCACAAAGTTAAGCAGGATTTTCTTTACGCTTCTGAAGCCCTTCTCAAAGTTGTGAGCGCAGCACACCATTTTTAACACTTTTTGCATTCCTTCTTCCCCCTTTCCCTCTGATTTGCATTCAAGGAAAAGAAGTTTGTATTTTGATTTTTACATCAGGTATATAATAAATCTCCTTTCGTTTTTCCTTACTCTCCCCCCCACGTTTGGCTTGAGCTCCTTGTCGTTAACATCTCCCTTCTCACGTTTCAAAGCTCACCGTAATTCCACGTCTTCTTCACACTGTCCTACCGTGTGTGTGTGTGTGTGTCTT
Organism: Eucyclogobius newberryi; assembly: GCF_026437365.1. Taxonomy (NCBI): domain Eukaryota; kingdom Metazoa; phylum Chordata; class Actinopteri; order Gobiiformes; family Gobiidae; genus Eucyclogobius; species Eucyclogobius newberryi. Next base: position 8,645,610 of record NW_027316500.1, on the reverse strand, counting down.
TTGTTTTTTGGTTTGGTTTGCCGTGTTTTTTGTGTGTCGCCGTGACGTTCTCGCCTAACAACCTTCAAACAATCCCGAATGTTTTCCCCTTTTTTGACTTGCAGTGGTTTGTATACTTGACATCTTTCACGACAACCCGCAAAATGTCTCATGATTATCAGAGCATGAAGCCCGCGGGGACTAACACGGGGCGAAGATCTGTAGAAGACTGTATTTAAGGATTTTTGAAGTAGGATTGTGTTTGAGATGGGATTGTAGGTGCGCACGTGTTTGACATACAATGAAGCAGTTTTAAAGATATATTGGACGTCACAATCCTGAGAGTTCATCTTGAATATGAAAAAAACAGAAACATTTATTGAACATTTTATACATTTTTGTTTTTAATTATGCTATAAAAAAAACACTGCTATTGAATATATATTATAACAAATTAACATAAATAGGGATGGAATGAGATACAAGTCCCACGAGGGCTTTTGGGCATATTGGCTTTTGATATGATTAATATATGGTGCGGTTTGTTCACAATTTTGCCCTCACCGTTTTTTAAATATTGTTGCACAGTTTTTTAAATATTGTTGCACAGTTTTTTAAATATTGTTGCACAGTTTTTTTGGAACTACAGCTTCTCAAGAGACGTAACTCGCCAGCATTTCCCTTTAAACTGACATGGAAACAAACCTCACTCATATGTATTAAACCTTGTGTCACTAGATCTTGTCCCATCCCGTTAAATATATAACACAACCTCGTCATTTATGTCATACTTTTTACACTAAATCATACTGAGATTGTAGAAATTTTACTCACTAGATGTACCTTGAACCGACACCTTAACGTGGTGGAGGGGTTTGAGTGCCCGAATGATCCCGGGAGCTATGTTGTCGGGGGCTTCATGCCCCTGGTAGGGTCTCCCAAGGCAAACAGGTCCTAGGTGACGGGTCAGACAAAGATCGGTTCAGAAGCCTCTTATGACGACGACACGAACAAGGCCGTTTACGTCGCCCGGATCGGCGTCACCGGGGCCCCATCCTGGAGCCAGGCCTGGGATGGGTGCTCCATGGCGAGCGCCTGGTGGCCGGGTCTTACCCCACGGGGCCCGGCCGGGCACAGCCCGAAAGAGCGACGTGGGGCCGCCCTCCCGTGGGCCCACCACCCGCAGGAGGATCCATAAGGGGCCGGTGCAGAGAGATCTGGGCGGCAGTCGACGGCAGGGGCCTCGGTGACCAGATCTCCAGACACAGAGACTAACTCTGGGGACATGGAATGTCACCTCGCTGGGGGGGAAAGAGCCTGAGCTTGTGCGGGAGGTTGAGCGATACCGACTAGATATAGTCGGCCTCACCTCCACGCACAGTTTGGGCTCTGGAACCCATCTCCTCGAGAGGGGCTGGACGCTCCACTTCTCTGGTGTTGCCCGCGGGGAGAGGCGGCGGGCTGGTGTGGGCTTGCTGATAGCCCCTCAGCTCAGCCGCCACGTGTTGGAGTTTACCCCGGTGAACGAGAGGGTCGCGTCCCTCCGCCTTCGGGTGGGGGACAGGTCTCTCACTGTTGTGGCGGCCTACGGGCCGAACAGCAGTGCAGAGTACCCGGCCTTCTTGGAGTCCTTGGGAGGGGTACTGGACAGTGCACCGACCGGGGACTCCGTTGTTCTACTGGGGGACTTCAACGCCCACGTGGGCAATGACAGTGACACCTGGAGAGGGGTGATCGGGAAGAACGGCTTCCCCGATCTGAACCCGAGCGGTGTTCAGTTATTGGACTTCTGTGCTAGCCACGGATTGTCCATAACGAACACCATGTTCAAGCACAAGGGTGTCCATCAGTGCACATGGCACCAGGACACCCTAGGCCGGAGGTCAATGATCGACTTTGTTGTCGTGTCATCTGACCTCCGGCCACGTGTCTTGGACACTCGGGTGAAGAGAGGGGCAGAGTTGTCAACCGATCACCACCTGGTGGTGAGTTGGATCCGCTGGCGGAGGAGGAAGCCGGACAGACTTGGCAGACCCAAGCGCATTGTGAGGGTCTGTTGGGAACGTCTAGTGGAGCCCTCTGTCAGTAGGGTATTCAACTCGCACCTCCGGGAGAGCTTCTCCCATGTCCCGGGGGAGGTTGGGGACATTGAGTCCGAGTGGACCATGTTCTCCGCCTCCATTGTTGATGCGGCTGCTCGGAGCTGTGGTCGCAAGGTCTCCGGTGCCTGTCGTGGCGGCAACCCCCGAACCCGGTGGTGGACACCGGAAGTAAGGGATGCCGTCAGACTGAAGAAGGAGGCCTATCAGGCCACTCTGGCTTGTAGGTCTCCGGAGGTCATCGACGGGTATCGGCAGGCCAAGCGAGCCGCGGCTCGTGCTGTCGCAGAGGCAAAAACCCGGGCCTGGGAGGAGTTCGGGGAGGCCATGGAGGAGGACTATCGGTCGGCACCAAAGAAATTCTGGCAAACCGTCCGGCGCCTCAGGAGGGGGAAGCAGTGTCTCACCAACACCGTTTACGGTGCGGGTGGAGGCCTGCTGACCTCAACTGGGGATGTCGTCGGACGGTGGAAGGAATACTTTGAGGATCTCCTTAATCCCTCAGTCACGTCTTCCGAAGAGGAAGTGGAGACCGGGGACTCGGTGGCTGGCTCATCCATCACCCAAGCTGAAGTCACTGAGGTTGTTCGCAAACTCCTCGGTGGCAGGGCTCCGGGGGTGGATGAGATCCGCCCTGAGTACCTAAAGTATCTGGATGTTGTAGGACTGTCTTGGTCGACACGTCTCTGCAACATCGCGTGGCGGTCGGGGACCGTGCCTCTGGACTGGCAGACCAGGGTGGTGGTCCCTCTGTTCAAGAAGGGGGACCGGAGGGTGTGTTCCAACTACAGAGGGATCACACTCCTCAGCCTCCCGGGTAAGGTCTATTCCAAGGTACTGGAGAGGAGAATCCGACCGATAGTCGAACCTCGGATTCAGGAGGAGCAGAGTGGTTTTCGTCCCGGTCGTGGAACACTGGACCAGCTCTATACCCTCCATCGGGTGCTCGAGGGTTCATGGGAGTTTGCCCAACCAGTCCATATGTGTTTTGTGGATCTGGAGAAGGCTTTCGACCGTGTCCCTCGGGGTGTCCTTTGGGGGGTGCTCCGGGAGTACGGGGTCCGGGGCCCTTTGCTCAGGGCTGTCCGGTCCCTGTATGACCGGAGCAGGAGCTGTGTTCGCATTGCCGGCAGTAAGTCAGACCTGTTCCCAGTGCATGTTGGACTCCGCCAGGGCTGCCCTTTGTCACCGGTTCTGTTCATAATTTTTATGGACAGAATTTCTAGGCGCAGTCAGGGGTCGGAGGGTGTCCGGTTTGGGGACCACAGGATCTCAGTCAGGGGTCGGAGGGTGTCCGGTTTGGGGACCACAGGATCTGCTGTTTGCAGACGATGTTGTCCTGATGGCTCCATCAAACCCGGACCTGCAACATGCACTGGGACGGTTTGCAGCCGAGTGTGAAGCGGCTGGGATGAGAATCAGCACCTCCAAATCCGAGGCCATGGTTCTCGACCGGAAAAAGGTGGCTTGCCCTCTCCAGGTGGGTGGGGAGTCCTTGCCCCAAGTGGAGGAGTTCAAGTATCTCGGGGTCTTGTTCACGAGTGAGGGAAGGATGGAGCGTGAGATCGACAGGCGGATCGGTGCAGCGGCTGCAGTGATGCAGTCGCTGCATCGGACCGTTGTGGTAAAGAGGGAGCTGAGCCGAAAGGCAAAGCTCTCTATTTACCGGTCGGTCTACGTTCCTACCCTCACCTATGGTCATGAGCTTTGGGTAGTGACCGAAAGAACAAGATCGCGGATACAAGCGGTCGAAATGAGTTTCCTCCGCCGTGTGGCTGGGCGCTCCCTTAGAGATAAGGTGAGGAGCTCGGCCACACGGGGGGAGCTCGGAGTAGAGCCGCTGCTCCTCCACGTCGAGAGGAGCCAGCTGAGGTGGCTCGGGCATCTGTTTCGGATGCCTCCTGGGCGCCTCCCTCGGGAGGTGTTTCAGGCATGTCCCACCGGGAAGAGGCCCCGGGGAAGACCCAGGACACGCTGGAGAGACTATGTCTCTCGGCTGGCCTGGGAACGCCTCGGGATCCCCCCGGAGGAGTTAGAGGAAGTGTCTGGGGAGAAGGAAGTCTGGGAGTCCCTGCTCAGACTGCTGCCCCCGCGACCCGGCCCCGGATAAAGCGGCAGAAGATGGATGGATGGATGGAGATGTAAACAAACAACCAATTTCTCAGCACAGTTGTTATAATATATCCGTCTAAGGTTCAGAAGTTCCTTGATATTGAAACGGCGGAAGCGTCTGGGGAAGAGGAAGTGGAGGCATCCTGCTGCTTTCTCAACCTCGCTTCGCATGAGCGGTGAAAGTCGCATCGTTTCAGCAACTCAAAGCACATATCCTGTCTATCTTATACGCGTTCTTCTCGATTTGCACTTGAACTGTGCGCACACCAATCTTAAAAGGCAGAGAACGAGTCCAAACTTTAGCATTTTCTTTACAATGTCTTTTATCTACAACTATTCAACAACTTCTTTTAAGCCAAAACACTTTTCTCGACAGCAGCAAGTGTCCACACCGCCGTGCGCAATCCTACTTCAAAACTTCAGTGTACTATTTCTACTACGACTCGCAGCTTCTGGGCCTGAATGCCGGTCTAATAATCTGTAATTGCTGAACACGTAAAATCGCTACTTTCTTCTGTGCATCTGTCCACAAGTGAGATTGATTTTCTGGGAGCAGCGCCGGGGCCTGGAGTGTTTGTGTTTCTCCTCTGTTGGCTGTGGGCGGTCCCAGATCTGCCATGATGAAACAGTTTCAAAGTACTACTTGGCTTTTGACTCAGGAGTAGCTCTTGGAATGGGAAATTTAAGAAAAGAGGAAAGATTTATATATATTAGTGGTTTGGTGTTTATCGTCGTTCAGTCAAATTTGCTTTTAACTGACAATTCCATTATTTTGTTTTATTTCAAGCTATTTTATCTGCCAGTAAAATAAGAGTGATTTTTTCTTTCTTTCTTGAACCTCAAGATCAGATTAATCATGTCAGAATCAGAAAAAGTTTTATTGCCATTTTCAGAACAAAATTCACAAACATAGGAACTTGTTTCGGCGTTAAGGTGCAACATACAACAATTATTAATACAAGCAAAGTATTTAAAATCAAATAAGGCCTGTATAAATTAAGAATTTACTGGTCTCAGTATGTACAAAACATTTAATGCAATCAATAGTTATTGGCTTGAATAATTGTTAAAGTGGCAGGTGTTGATTTTGTAAGCCAAATCATTATTTAAATAAACCAGTACTACTTGAAACAAGATAAAGATGTTGGATTCAAATGTAGAGTTGCACCGTTAAACTTTCACTTTTCAATGCGATCTCTTACTTTTATAGTTTTCGTTGAGCTGACAAAATTGGACAAAATAATCTTGGCGAGCTGTTGATATTGTTTTGGTTGTAAGGAGCTCAGTTCTCTCATTCATCTCATTTTGAACTCCCCTAAAGATGCCTCCCATTCCCACCATGCCAGTCATGTGCCTGGGACATGGTGACGCCCCCCACATACCAAAGCCATGTTTGACACTCTGTGTGCACCTCTGGAACGTTTCAACTGTTAAAGCACAACTGAAAGACTAACATTTAAAAACACACATTTCATTTCCTGTCTTTCTGTCCTCAGCCCGGATGAGGATTCCTGTCAGAAATTTGTGCCATTTATTGGGGTAAGAAGTCGACATCTTAAACTAGTTCATTTTCCGAAATATGGGTTTGAATGTTTAAATACTGTTTATTTTGTCTTGCAGGTTGTGAAAGTTGGAATTGTGGAGCAGAGCCTGTCGACGTCAGGTAAGCAAGCGGCACATTACTATTATTACTGTTACTGTACAATTGCATAAATAGAGATTAAAATGATTGATTAGGCACTTTAATGCATTAATCATACATGCTGTAATTCTGAGCGATGATCAAATGAATGAACAACCTCAAGATCAGATTAATCATGTCTTAAAGATTGTAATCATGTTGAAGCTGATGTGAAGTCCCAGATTTCTAATGTTTTGGTTTATCAAATCACATGGCAAAATAAGGGTTAGAAAGCAGACAACAACAGACTACATCAGACCACATCAGACCACAAGAGGAGCACAACAGACCACATCAGACCACATCAGACCACAAGAGGAGCACAACAGACCACATTAGACCACATTAGACCACATCAGACCACATCAGACCACAAGAGGAGCACAACAGACCACATTAGACCACATCAGACCACAAGAGGAGCACAACAGACCACATTAGACCACATCAGACAACAACAGACCACATCAGACCACAAGAGGAGCACAACAGACCACATTAGACCACATTAGACCACATCAGACCACATCAGACCACAAGAGGAGCACAACAGACCACATTAGACCACATCAGACCACATCAGACCACAAGAGGAGCACAACAGACCACATTAGACCACATTAGACCACATCAGACCACAAGAGGAGCACAACAGACCACATTAGACCACATCAGACAACAACAGACCACATCAGACCACAAGAGGAGCACAACAGACCACATTAGACCACATTAGACCACATCAGACCACATCAGACCACAAGAGGAGCACAACAGACCACATTAGACCACATCAGACCACATCAGACCACAAGAGGAGCACAACAGACCACATTAGACCACATTAGACCACATCAGACCACAAGAGGAGCACAACAGACCACATTAGACCACATCAGACAACAACAGACCACATCAGACCACAAGAGGAGCACAACAGACCACATTAGACCACATTCGACCACATCAGACCACATCAGACCACAAGAGGAGCACAACAGACCACATTAGACCACATTAGACCACATCAGACCTCATCAGACCACAAGAGGAGCACAACAGACCACATTAGACCACATCAGACAACAACAGACCTCATCAGACCACAAGAGGAGCACAACAGACCACATTAGACCACATCAGACAACAACAGACCACATCAGATCACAAGAGGAGCACAACAGACCACATTAGACCACATTAGACCACATCAGACCTCATCAGACCACAAGAGGAGCGCAACAGACCACATTAGACCACATCAGACAACAACAGACCACATCAGACCACAAGAGGAGCACAACAGACCACATTAGACCACATTAGACCACATTAGACCACATCAGACCTCATCAGACCACAAGAGGAGCACAACAGACCACATTAGACCACATCAGACAACAACAGACCTCATCAGACCACAAGAGGAGCACAACAGACCACATTAGACCACATCAGACAACAACAGACCACATCAGACCACAAGAGGAGCACAACAGACCACATTAGACCACATCAGACCTCATCAGACCACAAGAGGAGCACAACAGACCACATTAGACCACATCAGACCACATCAGACCACATCAGACCACAAGAGGAGCACAACAGACCACATCAGACAACAACAGACCACATCAGACCACAAGAGGAGCACAACAGACCACATTAGACCACATCAGACAACAACAGACCACATCAGACCACAAGAGGAGCACAACAGACCACATTAGACCACATCAGACCTCATCAGACCACATCAGACCACAAGAGGAGCACAACAGACCACATTAGACCACATCAGACCACAAGAGGAGCACAACAGACCACATTAGACCACATCAGACAACAACAGACCACATCAGACCACAATAGGAGCACAACAGACCACATTAGACCACATTAGACCACATCAGACCACATCAGACCACAAGAGGAGCACAACAGACCACATTAGACCACATCAGACAACAACAGACCACATCAGACCACATCAGACAACAACAGACCACATCAGACCACATCAGACCACATCAGACAACAACAGACCACATCAGACCACATCAGACAACAACAGACAACATCAGACAACATCAGACCACATCAGACCACATCAGAGCACAGCAGACCTCAGCAGAGTACATCAGACCACAAGAAGAGCACATCAGACCTCAGCAGAGTACATCAGACCACAAGAAGAGCACATCAGACCTCACTAGACATGATGGCACTGACCACCATAGACTGGTAGAACATCCTGAACATTGTCCTGCAGACGTCATAGAACCTCAGAACCACTGGGTTAATGTTCTTGGAGCTTCTGATGAACGGGTCAAACGCACGGGACAAATCTCCTACGTGGACAATAAAACATACCTTAAATGAAGTCAAATGATAAATTAGCATATGTTAAATCTGATACACTATTTGATCATGTAAAGTTTGCTGCTCTTCAAACGTCCGCTGTCCTGTTCTTGAAGCCTGGACGGACAGAATTCATTAACTTTGACCGTGTGTTTTATTGAACGTGACCTCATCGTTATGGAGCGTGGCGAGAGTAACTAAGCCGCCCTCACTTTGCCTTCGCAGTGGATTCGGATGACGCAATGGGCGGCAACACGAGCATCCTGTCCTCCCCGACGCCCCCCACGGCCGCCCCGTTCGGGAAGGAGATCGGCAGCACCCCCCCTCAGTCTCCCTCGGTCTCCACTGCCCTGTCCGGAGCTGGGTATGGCCACAGGGACGATCAGTCACTCACGTTCGTCAAGCGCTGGTTAATTAACTGTTGACCACGTGTTTTTCCAGTAACGCTCAAGAATCACAAAGATTTTCTAGTGATGTTGGTTTTTATTTTGTGTTAATTTGAGATCGTTGTCAATAGTAGACTCTAGAAATGAGGTAAAATAACACAATAAATGACTAAAATAAATACAATACAATATTACAATACAATAAATGGAAATTGCTTGTTAATTTCATTCTGAAGTAGCGGTCCCGGCCTGAAAAGTTTATAAACCCCCAAATATATATATATATATATATATATATATATATATATATATATATATATATTAATAACAGACATGGCATTATTAAATCAATATATATATATATATATATATATATATAAATAAAATCAAACACAAATACTCATCATTATAGAGTATTATCTTATATCTTCTTTTTCAACCTTTATTTGGTTATTAATTTGTTTTAAAATGTGTCACAGTGCCCCCTACAGGATGATTCATTGAAAATGCAGTTAAGATACTGTAATTGATACTGATGATATATTTTGAATTTGCTTAAAAATTATAAAACGTTATCACAGAATAGCACATTTTTAGGTTTATATTTCACTTCCTGTTTGTAATTGATTACATCATGCTAGGAAATTACCCAGCAATCACTGGGGAAAAACTCATCTAAACGTCACAATTTACTTTATTTGACAGATTAAAATAAATGAGAGCGACTCTATTTTGTGGAATTCACCTTTAGAGGGTCAAAAAAGTCGTCTCTTTGTGTAAATTATGCATAAACTTGAATGACTGGAATGAGTGTCCCTCGTGTGATGTCACTTCCTGTCATTTTCTTCAGATTTTTGAACGTTCTCTCCACTAATACCATCTCGATTGGTGTAAAACTATTATTTATACGTACAACAGGTATGAACACACCAAATAAAGTCAAAACTAGAAAATCGTAAAATCCTGTCATACTATTATTAATTACTGTCCAAAGAGTCTTAAAAAACAATAACTTTTTGCTGCAGTAACGCCTGATTTAAAATAGCTACAACAATTTAACTTACGACATCTAACTCTGGATATCGTGTTCTATTATATGTATTATACTGTATTTATCATGTTTTCCCGGTCCCACAGCTCTCCGTGCTCGGGCAGCGAGGTGATGGGGCTCCAGGTGGACTACTGGACGTGGCAGGGTCCCGAGAAGAAGAAGGAGGGAGAGAAGCGCGACGTGGGGCTCAAGAACACCCTCAAGAGCAACTTCAGGTCGCTGCAGGTGAGCCGACTGCCCTGCGGAGGCGAGCTGACTCCGCCCCCCAGCATGGCCATGACCGTGGTCACCAAGGAGAAGAACAAGAAAGGTGAGGACCACCGGGCAGGAAATTAGAGCTCAATCATGGCGTTCGGGGGAGAGTATTGATTTACTATTAGTCATGTTAATGATTAGGAGTTTACAGCAAAGAGGAGGAAGAGCGGAGGGAGAAGAGGAGCAGGGAGAGGAGGAGGAGGAGAAGAAGAAGAAGAGGAGGAGCAGGTGGAGGAAGAGGAGAAGAATAAGAAGAGGAGAAGAATAATAAGAGGAGGGGCAGCTGGAGAGGAGGAGGAGCAGGATAGAATGAGAAAATGGCTTTGAATATACAGAAGATTCTCAGTCAAACGCTGTGTAATCCATTTATGAACACATTTTAAAACTTTGGCTTGGACCATGTTAATGTAAAACAAACAAATATGTTACGTTTCAATGCATGGAAATTCATCTTCAAAGCCATTTTATTTGGTCTTTCATGAATCAAAACAAACTCATATGCCGGGCTCGTATGGCCCGGCCCTATACTGTATGAATGTGTCATGAATTATCACTTGATTTGAAAATATAGACAAATGTGCAGAGGAAGAACACTTCTCCATATTTAGTCTTTTTTCCTGTCTCCTTCAGTGATTTTCCTCAGTAAGAAGCCCAAAGAGAAAGAGCTGGACTCTAAGAGCCAAGTCATCGATGGGATCAGCCGCTTGATCTGCACGGCCAAGCACCAGCACACCATGTTGAGAGGTACACGGCCTACACTGCCCTCTGCTGGTGCAAAAGGAACACCGCAAACACAGAGCCAGAGTCAGACCTAGATGTTCTCCCTTTTACTTTAATGTATTTAAACTTAAACTAAAGTATTATTAAATAGAATGGAATATTTGTGAGTTATTCAGGTAAATGTTGGTGGTGCAGTCCGGTGTGGTCAGTTCAGTTTACAATAACTGTACTTATGAATGTGTGTGTTTCAGTCACGATTGACGGCGTGGAGTGGAACGATGTGAAGTTTTTCCAGCTGGCGGCGCAGTGGCCCACACACGTGAAGCACTTCCCTGTGGGGATCTTTGGTTATTCCAAATCTGTGTGACCCTGCGGTCCGAGGGTCCCAGCAAAAAATAGTTTTCCTGTGGAAATCTGAACTGACTCTAACCACAAGCTACATGTTGTCAAGTTGATGTTTCGATGTTGTTGGGTGGTGATGTTGTTTTTTTACACACTACAAAAACAATTTTGTAAGTTTTGTGCTACGACCTCTGAGGTATTTTGAGGTTTTTGACAAATTGCCACATTTCGATAATGGCAGCTGTGTTTGCACTTTGTTTTGTTAACATTTTATTATTATTTCTGTGAAATCCTACATTTATTGTTACTCTATAGACATGGAGAAGCGTGCCGGTGGCGTGCAGTGGCGTGCGATTGTTGAGTTGAAACGTGCTTGTGTTTGCTGTTGAAAGTTGGAAACTTGCTGTGAATTTAGTTGGATTCTTCTCCTCAAACTCAGTGCTCAGTTTTTAACCCTTTACTTTGTCAGTTTTTTATATAGAAGTTGTTATTGCCTCCTAGAGCTTAAAGCACACTGTGTACCTAACATCTAACTGCTACAGCTAGTGTTTTTGAGGGTAGCTATAATGAATGTAGCTAAGACTTATTATTCACCACATGTAAACGGCGCTTTGTGACTTTTGTATTGGTGTTAAAGTACATTTAGACTGTACAGCGACACCTACAGTAGAAGCAGGGTATGGCACACACTTTTAGTTTGCGATCGCTTGATGCCAAAAGTAGTTGTCAATGTTACAACTTAACATTTGTCCCTTTTTACGCCAAGGGCCACTATTTACTGATGTTATATGGTCACTATACACATTTTTACAGCAACTTTAACCCCACTTTGCGTCAGATGTGCTGTGCCAAAGCCTCACCAGAGCTTGTAGTATTTTATGGCCCTTTTGGTGGCCGGTTTTGCTGTTACTGAGAGTTCCATAGATCAAGTTGACACGGCAACACTCTACATTTGGACGTATATAAAAACACATCAGAGGTGGGTGGTGTACTCTTGTAAGTGTTGTTACTTCATAATATTATCCCTCATATGGAGTATTACTTGTGTTGAAGTAAATATTATGACATTATGAAGCAGAAACAAACTGAAACCCAAGAAAGACAGATTATTATTTGTACTCACAATACATAAAAGCTAGGATTGATACATAATGTGCAACATTTGTCACATTAAAATACTGCTCAACTTGTAGCAGTAGTATTTGCCACTTATAATTCAATAATTACCGCTCTGTAAGTGTCAGAGTGATGGAAAATTACAACTCTTTCCCAAGTATTACAGATAAAAAAGTGAGTACGGTATTTCAAAAGGTTTTCTCAAAATTCTTAGACAGACCCTCTTCAAGGACAAACAATGACAATAACTCTGCTTATACTGTAGAAACTTACTTTGGCAAATGTTTAAAAAGCAGTCAAACGAGATGTGCGAGGCCCCCTGCTGGGTGATTAGGAGAAAAGTCGTTTATTTAGAGGGACGCTCACTAATCACTACATCGTCTCTACATCACAAGCATACAGTGCATGATACAATATCTTTTGAGCGATTAAAAGCCCACGAACAACTTCACTTACCCACCTTTGATCGGCCGTAACAAAATACAATACAACACATCCGCAACAAGCATCGTGTTCGCTCTTTTTAACCACATTTTGATAAATTACTTCTAACTTGAAACGTGCAGTACTTATGTCAGTATTGTGAGTAGGAACGCTTGAATGGGGTTTGTTTTTTTCGTACCACGTTTCGACCGTTCAAATGGGTCGTTGCGAGTGTTGCCACGTTTCCGAGTCACTGCCTAACGTGTGTGTGTGTTGATGTGCTCAGTGTTGACGGTACTCCCTGATAGAAAAAAAAAAACTGTGTTAAACTTTTACGCAATAGGAAAAACTTTCGACAAAGGGCCTTTCTGTAGAAGTCTGTTGTCGCTTTTTATAGAAAGTGAAGAGCTTTGATAGGCTGGCTTTTTTCTGTTTTTTTAGTATTGTACATAAGATTATACAAGGAGTAATATTGTGAATTGCAAATCCCCCTATTGCCACTAGAGTCTAAAGCACAAATAGCTCATCTTTATTTACCGAAGCGATGGTGCAGTGTTTTGTGACAGATGTGCAGATATTTGTGGCGAAGCGTCACGGCATTCACAGTTTAGAGAAGTGGAACAGAAGCTTTGTCACCTGTACGCCAATTAAAACAATCAAACTAAACTCAAAAAGTACTACAGTATTTTCCGGACTATAAGTCGCACCAGCCAATAAATGCATAATAGAGAAGAAAAAAACATATATAAGTTGCACTGGAGTATGAAGTGTGAAAATAACAAACAATATCACATATAAGTCGCTCCGGAGTGTAAGTATATAAGTATAAATATAAGTATAAGTCGCACCCCGGCCGAAACTATGAAAAAAGGTGCAACTTATAGTCCGGAAAACACGGTATTCGTGCAAGAAAGTAACGGTGCGCTAAGTAACTTTTCTGGTTTAGGCGTTATACTTGAAATGAGGTTTATACGTTCGTTTTTGTTCATGACCGACGCCAATTTTTTATTTATTCATCCAGAGCAACTGAAGGGAACCGATGATACGCTCTGATTTTGGCCAATTTTGATTATTTTCCCACGAATAGCATGAAATCAAACAACTTCAAAACGAATTTAGCATGAATTTAAATTGTACAAATAAGAAAAAAGAACTAACAATGCGATGATTTCGTTTCCCTTCACGCAAACTTTGGCCCTGTGCCGGAAAGTGACACAATCAGCTCATTCTACAGTGTTGGTTTATCTCCAGAAAAGTTACACAGTGCACCTTTAACACGCAACGGCGATTACGCGTCCGTCCTCAGTCTAGTCTCAAAGTCGTGGTGATCTACAGTTTTGCCTTCAGATTATGAGAAAGTGGCTGCCATTTTGAGCAACAAGCATTCAAATTGTATTACCGTATTTTACGGACTATAAGTCGCATTCGGAGTATAAATTGCACCCGCCAAAAAATGCATAACAGAGAAGAAGAAAACATATAAGTCACACTGGAGTATGAAATGCATTGTAAGTGTGAAAATAACAAATAATATCACATGTAAGTGGCTAAGTATATAAGTATAAGGCACACCCCGGCCAAAACTTTGAAAAAAGGTGCAATTTATAGTCCGGAAAATACAGTATCTGCTAAAGCCTGATAATATAATGATAATGTAATATGCAGAAATGTGCAAAACCGGATGAGTTTGAGCTTGTTTTAATACTCGTATGTCTTGCATCCGAGTGAACTACTGCAACTACTTCTCTGAACTTGGAGTGTATCAACAATCATCCATGAGCCCAAAGTATCTTCTGGAAACCACTTTTACAAAACGATGCGCCGTCCCTTCACCTTAAATGCCAAATATTCCCCCCTCGTTGCTACGGAGTCCAACGATGCAAACACTATAGTCGTCGTCTCTCATACATTTCCCCCTTTTATAATGCACTTTGATATGGTTTAAAGACATTTTTATCTCAAATCGGGACATTGCTTTTGATTTTGAGGTGTTATATTTGAAAGAACCACTACCTATAGACTAGAGAAACCCGTGTAACGATCGTCTTTATTATTATTATTAATGTTATTATTATTGACTCGCTGCGTTTGCCCATCGAAGTCTGACAATACGGAAGAACCTGCTACGTTACTTCTTCTTTCTTTTTGCCTCTCAGCAGCTTCTCACCGCCGTCGTCTGCCTCGGCGGTTAAGTATTAGCCAACGCGGAGTTATTTGAGGGAATTGACGTTCTCGACATGCAATTTAGCCTTTTTTCGAACTGAAATGTCGAGAGCGTTTCGTTTTATTTGACCTCGGAACCCTTTGCCCTGAATCTAGACGTAGCGCGGGGGCATTTTGCAAGGCCGGATCGTTGAGCGGGCACGTTTTCACACTTACACGTCAAGAGAGGAAATTTTAGGCTTTTTAACTGGTATTTTAATAAACTAAAATTGGTACAATGCAAAATATCAAAAGACTATAATAAAATACTCTAAGAATAAGCTTGAGTACCTCAAAATCGAGATCAGCAATAGGCAAGGACTTTAGTTTCGCATGTGAAAATAATGTATATTTTTAGGCTGACAAAAATAATAATAATGGCTACAGCTCTATTATAAATCTTATAAATTATAAATAAGTGTTGAAGATTTTGATTGTATATTTCATGGCCACGCATTAGAATAGCTAAAAAAAATGTTTAAAAAATGGGAGTTTTACTAGTTCGCCCGCCCACTATTTTTAACTCTTTTGAACCACATTTTGAGAATCTCTGGTCAACGTCTCAAAAGCAAAACTGCAAAATAAACTTAGTGAGTGATTAAAACGTGCCGTCTCAACGCTCTGGATACTTGGAAGTGCCCCCAATGTCTTTGCACAAACCCTCTTTTAAAAAAACATGACAGTATTTTTAAAGTTACCACTAAAAAATATGGGTTCTTCTGCATGTTTTACTATAGATGTAAATATGTTTTGGATTTTTATATTGTTTGTTTCTTTCCATGCTCACAAGCAATTGTGTTAAATAAAATTTTTAATCTTCTGTACAAAGAATGGTCTGCGTTTCATATTTGCATGCATTTTATAAAAGAAACTAAACTACCGTAAACTACAAATAATACACATGTTGAAACAATGAATGCTTAGTGATTAATATAAAAGTGTAAATGGAAATGAATAGTTTGGTCTAGCTTTCTCTCTACTGTAAAAGTATTCTTATTTTAGTCTTGATATACCGTATTTTCTGGACTATAAGTTGCACCAGCCCAAAAATGCATAATAGAGAAGAAAAAAACATAAGTATGAAATGCGGTCGCAAGTGTGACAAAAACAAATAATATCACATATAAGTCGCTCCGGAGTATAAGTATACAAGTATAAGTCGCACTCCAGCAAAAAACTATGAAAAAAGGTGCAACTTATAGTCCGGAAAATATGGTATTTGCTACAAAATTGAACAGAAATAATGTTTACAAAGTACAACAGCTTCAGGTATACATTTATTTAACAAAAAGAGCGTCCACATTGACAAAATTCAACATGTTTTTCAACGTGAAGCGCATTTCATCCTCGGTAAAGCTCAGTCCACAGCAGAGACGTCATTTAGCCGCTATCGAGGGTAAATTGACGTAGCTCTTCATCGGAGGCAGCGGTTTGATCTTGCGTCCGGCCCAGCCTCCTTTTCTCTGCCACAAGCCGCTCGAAGGACGCACCCCGAACCAGCGATTGCGCCCGGCTTTCCCGATGATTTCTTTGTCGTGGTCGATGTTGGACACCCGCCCGACGGTGACCATGCACGTCTCGTCCACCTGTTCAGAAGAAGTGACGCGAGTACGATTTCAAATGGTTCAAGTCTAGAGAAGTGAACTCGAGTTACCTGAACTTGTTGCTTGGACGGAAGCTGGACGATTGCCGTTCCGTTGACTTTGCGGAGTAGCACGCCGCTTGTGCCTAAAAATCAGTAAAAAAAGCAGGTTTCAAGTAACCCAATCAGACATTATTGTGACCAGTAAATATGTTTTTAGGGAATGAAAATGGTGTGATATAAGAGTTCCTGATGTCAATTTCCCATTCATTTTCCCACTAAAATCTATAATATTAAAAGAATGAAAGCTTGTGGGGGGCTTATTGGATATGTGGTAACTAATGACCACAACACCTAGTATTTATGACAATTTATTGAGTTTTTTGGGACAGAAAACAACCACATAATTATACTTTAGTTGGCCTCTGTGGTGGATTTAAACGCTTAATATTTTTTCAATGGGAAATCGACTTCATGAACATCGGCGAGCTTTATTTTCTTGAGCTCCCTAACGCCTAAACAGTCATTACACATAAAAACTACATTCAACGCATATTTTGCAACAAATAATCAACAGGTACAGCTTCTTGATCCGAGTCTGTGCTGCAAATCTTACACGAGCGGAAAATACTCAGGAAGAATACTTTATCGATCCAGTGCAAAAATGTCCATCAAGACCAAGAAGTTATTTTCTGAGTGTAAATAATGTCTCATAATGGGAGATAAATTTGCTCTTTACACACCAGATTAAACTTAAAAATTCAAAAGTGTACCTGCTGCGCGGATGTACTGCGCTCCTCGGCCTGGTTTTATCTCCAAGTTGTGGATCAGACTCCCGACAGGAAGAGCTCCCAGCGGGTAAGAGTCTCCTTCATTCGCAGAAACTGTCAAGGGAATTCACACGACGCACACTTTGAACACCATTGCACACGAGTTACACGCAACCACGACCTTCTAAATCATATCTTACCTGCCATGCGTCCAATGACTCCAGAGGTCTTGATGATGTTCCCCTCCTGCATGTTTTCTGTGGCAATGATCCATCGTTTTCTTTCTCCTCCAGCGACGAGGGCGATGTCTGCGGATCTGTGAAGAGACAGAAACATGCACACAGTCCATTGTGCATTTTAGTTTCAAGACTTTATACCAAATTACACAGAACAACTCACAATTTTGAAATATACATATTTTTGTGTGAATGGTCCTTCTATAAAAAGTGCTGGTCACAAATGGAGAAGTGGGGAGGGAAATGATCTAGTTTGTGCCTGTAAAATAAAGCACTGGAAGTACATCTAACCATCAACTGTATAAACTTTATATACTGTACAGTCAAGACCCGAGTTGTTGGTATTTAAGTCTAGTTGTCATCAGTTGGATCAAATAAAAAATGACTTCAATTTGACTCACACCTGAAATATAGTACTAACAAGTAATGAAAAACTAGTCTAATTCTAAACCAGAGCAAACCCGGGGCGAAATATAACAAGAACCACACTAGAAGTCAAGCCAAAGAAGTAGACTTCATAAAACAGATTTTTGTTGAATCGTTATTTACTCTCATTTTATCATCATTTTGGATCTGAATAAGATTTTTTGTAAGACGGTTCCACAGCTTCATACTCACTGCTGTAATGAATGCCGGCCTCACCTGCAGGGGTCGTATCTCACTTCTATGACCTTCTCTTCAAACGGTTTATCTTGTTTGTTGGGTTCATATCTCAGTCGCTGGAAGTCGACCCACCGGTATTTCTGTTTGTGCCCACCGCCGATGCCATGTGTCCTGACCTTTCCTGGTTTTATACAACAGGACATAATCACATGACACAACAACTCATCCCACACGCAGCAGGAATAATACTGTGGGTTTGTTCACATATGACAACCTAGACATTTTGTATTCAAACTAGATGAATTCACTATTACACTATGCTCACTATTTATTCATGTATTTATTTATTTATTTGTCTATGGGAGTTTTTATTTATTTATAGGAGATCTTCTACTGAAAGTGTTTTTCAAACTTCCTATAAGTGATCTGTTCTTCTGTATCTACCTCTGTATCTACCTGCGTTGCACCAATGAAATTTCCCCATGTGGGACAATAAAGGAATATCTTATCTTATCTTATTCACGGTTATATTTACTCAGTTTACTTGATATACTTGAGGAACTTTTTCCAAGAAATTTTACTTTTTGGAGTAACTTGGAGACACCACGGTATACTTTTATTCCTACTTGAGTAATATTTTTATTGAACAGTACTGTAAATGTTTTGGTTCATTTATGTGTTTCCTCCTTCACATATGATTTAGTTTTTCTATTTTTTGTGGCTGTCTAAAAATATATCAGATTTTGTGCATTATTTAACGTTTTGTAGTTCCAATTAAATTAACTTCAAAATATAAAAATCAGACATTACATCCAGATTAAAGAGTGTATTAGTTCCCCAAACACTTTATAACTTATACTTGAATAATTTCTTAGACCATTACTTTGTACTTCTACTTGAGTAATATTATTTTGAAGTAACTTGGCCACTCTACCCTCCTCTGAATAAAACCATATGATTCCCAGTATTCATCAACTTTAACGCACAGAGTGATTGGTAAATAAACATATTAAACCCTGAATGCCAGTACACCCCAAACGAGGAAAAAAACAAATGTATGTAAAAGTCACTGTTTGTATTATAATTCAAGAATGTAAAGGGGGACTTTCTGTAAATAAGAGGACTAGAAATGTGCCTAAATGCCTGTGCAGAACAAACAAAAGAGGGACGGGTCACTCTAAATTCTACTGGACATGAACATAAAATTACTCTACTATAATATGCTGATTCACAGGTTTTGCTTTTCACACGACCATGAGAAAACTGACCCAGGACGATCTGAAAAATAGTGTCTATAGGTATTGTTCACCTGTGTGGTCTCTGCCCCCGGTCTTCTTCATCCCAATAGGTTTGATTGTGTATTTGTCCATCTCTTTCCAGCGGGTCCTGTTCTGCTCTAATAACACTGTGGTCTGAAAGCCTCTGCATTGTCCCAGGTTTATGATCTGACCTCCAGCTTTAGCCTGAGCCAAAGCCTGAGGGAAAAAAAAAATTGTTTACATTAGGTTTAGGGTTTATAGCTGCATTATACATTTATCTGACAGTTGTACCTGAGAGGAGAGCAGAGGAGACTGGGACACCGTCAAGGAGCGAAGAGCACGAGTCAGACACGACACCGCCATCACTCTTTCCTTCACCCACAGAAATACAGTTTACAGATCCATGTTGTCAAACCAAGGTCTCCCACCTATGACTTATTAGCAACACGGTGATTATTGAGCAAAAAACAAACTATATAGAAACACTCTAGTCTTTTAGTAACCCTCTAACTAATTTGCCCTGATAAAGACTCATTGTTAATCAAATATTAGTTACGATTACCTTAATTTTGGCCTAATTCATCCCAACTTCACTCATCTGCGTCCTTCACACTCACAGCGCTGCACGCCGAGTCGCTTTCCGATGACGTAATGACACCTTGAACGCTATTTTAGCCCTTTTTTTTGGTAAGAAATATTGTTCAAACATATTAATCAAGGTGTATATTCCTTGTTGTAAATGTGTTGTATCATAATTGTTTTTTAAATTAATCGTATTTTTTAACTTAAATAATACACTCATGTAATACACTAATCAGCCAGAAGATGTCAATGTCGTTCAAATTATTCTTACTGCTTCAATGTTTACATACATTTAAAATATATATACACAGTTTTAGTAAGTAATAACCAAGAAGAAAACCACCAATACATTTATGAATTGCGTTTTTAGTAAGAAATGTCAATTGCATGGGACATTGGACAGTGAGAGCTGTTTTATAATTTTTATTTCCCTGTATGATAAATGATGAACATCGTGGTGATGTTGATGAGTTTGTCTGAAATATTATTCGAATAGCTTTACACACAAAACTGAAAGAAGCCGGGACATAAACAAAACATCACGTCATCATTTTGTCCCGATCCGCGGTTGCTTCTGGGAAATCCTTCAGACATTTTGGATCTAAGCGGCGGAGCTTTACGAAGGCGGCGCTCTCGGTAAGCGCGCAGGTTTTACTCTTGCAACGCTGTTATTTTAGGAGTTTGTGTGATATTTCAGTGTGACGAAGTCCGCGGGACATTGATATGTTTATAATCAAGTTAAGATGTGTTCTTTTGGTGAACATAAAAGCTGATGATGCACAGGGAGTGGTGAGGTTAGCATTGGTCGTGCTAACGCTAGCCTCCCGCAGACCGCAGAGCGAAACCTTGAACAAAAAATGACTAAAACGTGATAAAGAGGGTTGATTTAATGTGATTGGTTTGGTCAATTGGTTTGACACAGTTGCGTGATCTAAAAGAGGAGTGATGCATCTGATTTGGACAGTGGAAATGATGCTAATTGGCAGCGTCAGCCTGTAATTACAGTCATAACACTGCAATTATGACAGCGCAACGTCCAACAGATTCACTAAAAGCTGTTTATCAATTATTTATTGTATTTATCTTGGCTTCTCAGTTCAACAGGGTGGATTAATTGTCCTCCTATTCCTGCTTTCACTTACAGATTTATATATATTTTACCATTGTTTCCATCAGGTTTATTCTGTGATTATTATGGTGCCGCAGGCGATACCTATTTTAATCATTTTTTATAGAATAACATTTAATTATGGCTTTCATTGAGCTTCTGCTAAACAACGAGGCCAGATAAAAAATTCAATTGAGTTACTTCTATGTATTTTAAGACTATACAATAAGAAAATAAGTATAATTTTGATCCCTATTTTTAGTTTTAGTTTATGGGGAGCCACTTAAGTCTGTCTTGAAAAGCTGATTTATTGTGAGAAAAAAATTGATGTTTCTATGTACAAAAGTTCGGCTCTAGAAACATTATCCAGAGAAAGCCATCGTACAAAATTCTTCTGTGAAGGAAATGAAGCTTTTGAGGCTTGTAGTGAAGAATGTGCAGTCAAATACACAACATCTGTATCTGAAGACAAGTGAGTTGAATTATATAGCCTATGTTTATCTTATTGCACCGTTTAATTAGGAATATATTGGATTATTGTTTATTTGTTTTAATGACCAGGGTAAAAAATAAAAAAAAAGTGAAATTAAAACGACACAGTGAGTTCATTTGTTCGTCTGCCGTCGCTTCGTCTGAAAATCTGGACCGTAAACAAAAGCCGAGTGCCTTCGGCCTTTGTGTGGAGTGAGGAGCAGCTGATTCAGAGGTGATTGATGGCTGTGGACAGTGTCGGTGTTGTTCCGGGCCACACCCTCATGATCCGCTGCCTCGGCTGTTTTCCCCCTGGCTCGGTGCAGCGAGAGCGAGAGAGAGAGAGAGCGAGAGGGAGATGTATGGATGGTTATGCTCAGGAAATGGACCAGGAGGGTGCAATCTGCCGGTGTCGTGCTTCACTGGGGGAATTGGAAGGAAACGTTTGCCAGTATCGCATGAAAAAGGAGACCGAAACTGAAGATGACCATGTTTAGAATGTTATGGCCAAGGCAGGACCGATGAACCAAAGATATTCTGAATGATACATAATGAATGGCGACTGAACTGATGTACTAGATGAGATGCGCTTTATCACAACAAGGCTATAACAAGGCAGTAACAGTAAATTGTGTGTCCAAATGTTGTCGTTTTTACTATCCAAACCTTGTTATGCACGATGTATATATTTGGAACGTATCGCTGTAGTATTGACTATGTGTGAACGTCCTCTGCTGTGCTGATTTACGACTCGGGTATTTGATCCCGCCGGCACAAAATGTCACTCGAGACGGAAATGCATCCTCAGCAGCAGAAAACGGCCATTATTTGTACAAGTGTGTCACATTATGCACAAAACTATTACACTTGTCCTGTTGTTTAACAAGCAAAACTGACACAATTGAAATGGCTGTGGATATTCCTGGTATTGAAGTACAATAACAAATATATTACTATATTCAAGTGAATTCATATTCCATAGCCAATTAAAAAGCTCGTAAACGCTAAACTAAGACAAACTTTATGTATACACAAGGCCCAGGGGAAATTACACTGTCACATGCTGCAGAGTTGCATTAGATAAGCTCTTGAGAGTAAATAGTTTAGTATTAGAATAAGACCGAAAGGTTAACAATAAGTTCTCCTTTTGGCCTTATGTTGTAGAAAGATTTGAATTTTTTATAAATTCAAATCTTTCTACAACATGTTCAGTATGAGATGATTAAATATTCCAAAATATGCATCTTACAATGTAGTGTAGTGGTGTCTTGTGTTGCTTTTTGCCCTCACAAAGCAGTGCAAAAAGCCATGCTAATCGCTTGTTTTGATGGAAGTTTACTGCGCTTACAAGGTACAACGTTATTTACATCTCGCTCTATTTTATTGACACCAATAAGATGCAGCAAAATATGAAGGATTGAGTCAAAGCTGATGCTAGAGGATAATTCCAACACTGGACTGTCACTATGTCCACATTGTCTTGTTGACTTCTCATTATTGTCTGACCTTTGCACATTTTGCTCCATGTTTTTCAAATCAAGTGTCGTTTATGTCCCAGAAAACCAGGACGCTTCAGTTTATGACCAGTTTTATTTTAGGTTTTTAAATGTTCATAAAACATTCACCTCTTTGTGAGGCTGAAGAATTTGAGGCTTGGCACGTTCTGGTTTTGTGTTTGTCACGATATTATTTAGTTACAAAAGAAAAGGTCAATACAACAAAAACACTCCTTTTTGACCATAGAAGATAATAATAGTGTTTTTTATATTGGTATATATATACCATGTTATAAGACAATTGTTGTTCAGAAAAGGTTGTTTACTGCAATTTTTAAATAAGATAAGATAAGATAAGATATTCCTTTATTGTCCCACATGGGGAAATTTCGATACTTGATCACTTTGGTTCAAGTATATCTTCATATTTTAAAACGGCTAATTATTTAAATAAAATATATTTATATAGTGGCCACATCTGAATAATAGAAGTACGCCTATAAGATTATCTCACATGTATCTATACTATATTAGTCTTATTAGTGAAACAATCTCCATGGTAACACTCAGGGGAGGAGCTTGAGACTGAAAAAGTCGCTTTTTGCTTCATAAGGTGTTTTTAGTAATTCAGTGATACTGCAAGGCTGATGAAACTAGAGTTGTGATTAGTCTGCAGTTTTGTCTTGGAAAAAGTCTGCAAATCAAAATGAATGTTTACTGCATTTAAGAGTGAATGATTGCCTCAGGTATTATCATCTAAAGATAAAATGATGATGATTATCACGATAAGATATTATGATAAGAGAAAGTTTTTTATTACCGACAATGGGGAAATACACAGATCATTGTTTAAATCACCAAAATGAATACGTCTATCCTTCTAAACGACAGTAGAGCAGTGATTGTATTTTGTTTGTACAGACTAAAACACAAAAAGACCTTTCACTACAAACAAAAGACATTCAATTAAAATGTCAAAAAGGAATAAACAATGAACTTACTTTCGTCAACAAAACACTTAAGTCATAAATATTCTCCGTCTAGAAGCCTTCAGCCTGCATATCTCAACATTCATTTTGATTAAAAAGGCATTTAAAAAGTCTCAATATGCAACAGAAGTAATCATTTGACTAGTCGACTGATCAAGATGATAATTGCTGACTATAGTTGACGACTAAAGTAATTGTTCGTGACAGCCCAACAGCCAAAGCACAGTTTTAATAAGAAGATTGAGTGGATTTGCAGCGCTATTAGCTCTCTCTCTCTCCCCCTCACCCTTGCCTTCTCTCTTTCTCCACCTCCCCCTCTCTTTCCCTCACTCTCTCTCCCTCACTCTCTCTCCCTCCCTTTCCCTCTCTCCCTCCCTTTCCCTCTCTCTCTCTCTCTCTCTCTCTCTCTCTCTCTCTCTCTCTCTCCCTTTCCCTCACTCTTTCTCTTCCTCTCTCCCCTCTCTTTCTCTGTGTCTGCATCTGTGGGCGAGACAGTCTGAGTCTATCCCTCTGCTTTTGTGGCGCTCAGAAGGTCACATCTTCCAGGACCGCTACCATCTCAATATTTTTCCTCTCCTCCTCCCTTTTCCCCCTGCTTTTCACGGATCAGCGTGTACTCTTTTTATGGACTGTACCGAGACTCGACGGTTGAGACATAACTTCACTTCTGGATGTGATGAGGGTTTGTCTGGTTCAACAAGCTGCAGCTAAAGAAGCACCGAGGTATGAACGGTTAATACAAGGAGGATTTGAATTGATTTATTTACCTTTATAAAAAGCAAAGATGTCAGGTAATGCAGGAAGTGAGAGAAAGCTATTAATTTTAGAGGATGACTTAATAAATGTAGGATCCTGTCTAGTTTGATTCGTGCTAGCTCGGATTGTTGATCTGCTTATTGTACCTACATCTGCAAAGAAAACAAAGACTCTGTTTTGAGCTTTTCTGAGATCTCTTGCATTTTCTTTGTACTTCATGCAGCTCTAATATGTTCTAACTTGACGGGATGGCTCTAGATCTTTCATCAGTTAACAGGCCGATGTTGTCTTAATTGACAAATTAAAAATGGACTTCAATTATTTTTATATAAGGATTTATTTAGACCGTGAGAAGAAAGCATGGAGTGAGTTAGCAGAAGTAGTGCGAGTGACTGGACAGTTTAATCTCCATTTTTACTAGAGATCAGTCGATTTGTTTCTTGTTTGGTTTTTTATAAGATTTTTTGGCCTGTAGGCTTTATTTGACAGGACAATGCAGGGCAAAATGGGGATTAGATGAGGGAAGGACATTGCAGCCGACAGCGCTGCGGACCATGTGACAGGCGATGTGTGCGATCTACTCAGCCACGAGCTGCACGGTATTCATGGTGTTGTTCATGGCCGATGCAGATACCAGTTTAGAATCCAGATGATATTTTTGGTCCAATATGTATAGCAGATTTGGATGATTTTCCCCTAATGATGTAATGATGTTATTTACTACAAACAAAACACAGCCCTAATCTCACCAGCAAGATTGCCAGCGGTGCAGGCCCTTTAACCAATCACAGAGCAGTATTGTGGTTTGTGCGGAAGCCGAAACGACCAAACCAAAACGAACATGGCGGCGTTAGAAAGAGGACTGTCCTTTCCTGAACTCTGGATTTAACACAAGTTAGATTCTTCTGCTTCTTCCGCTGTTGTGACGCTTCGAACGATCAGAAAAGAGCAGTGTCGTCACGTTTTATGCAGTGTCCTCTTTGCACGTGTTCAAATAAACATACAAAACAAAATGGAAATAAAGAGAAATAAGCCGCATATCTGATAAGTTCAAATATATATATCGGGCTGGGTCTATCTCAACTTTTCATTTTCGAAGATGTTCACCATATATCTTAGTTCTGGCACAAAATCATACTCGTGTTTAGCACTTTTGTTAGTGCCACACCCCCTTTTTATCAATGAAATGTGCACAGGGTCTGTCTTTATGCAATCTAGAATTTCTTTTGCCAACAGCAGTTCAGATTTAGTTCCTGCTAAGTTTCAGTTTTAATCTGGTGTGAGCAAATGTAATCCACCTTCATTAAACAAAACCGTTGTTATACCGTTGTGCAATTACTGTGAAATTCATGTGCAATTCATGTGCAATTACTGTGAAATTCATGTGCAATCTATGTGCTGTCGTGACACATATTCATGTGCAATTACTGTCGGGATCACATGCAATGGTATTTATTTATTTGTCTATGGGAGTTTTTATTTATTTATAGGAGATCTTCTACTGAAAGTGTTTTTCAGACTTCCTATACGTGATCTGTTCTTCTGTATCTACCTCTGTATCTACCTGCGTTGCACCAATGAAATTTCCCCATGTGGGACAATAAAGGAATATCTTATCTTATCTATAGTCCTGCTCCTCAAGGTCATGTTCACTGTTTACCGTCAGATATGCAGGTAGTTAGACATAATACAGGACCTGGAAATGGACACGATCACTTTTGTCAATGTTAAAGATTAAAGCTGGATCAGTGTTTCCAGGTGAACGTAGCTGGACTTTATCTCACCTTTTTAACACAGAGAAAACATTAACTCCAGAAGAGCGCGTGAGAGGCGTCCTTCATACTCCAGTTTGTATTTGAACGTAAGCATAAAAGTGTTTTTCTGCAGAGGAGAAGAAGCAGCAGCAGGTAAATGACTTGAGGAAATCAAAGAGGGCACTCAGAGTTTGGTGCAACAGAGGAGAAAATGCACAAAGCAAAACCCCATTAGACAAATGAAAGGCGTCTCTGGTTCAATTTGGGAGATGTGCTTCATGTATTAATGGCTTATGACCGACCAGGCTCGTTTTTAAACCTTCACCGCGTTTAAAGTGACGGAAACAAGCCTTATATGCTTTTAGTTTATGGCAACAATTGCAATTATGTGACGCAAATGTGCAAAAACAGCCAAAGCAGTTAGGATTAGGGCTGGGCAATATGCTTAAATAAATGGATAAAAATTGAATAAAAATGTGCTATTTTGATCAAATTGCCAGTCAAATTGTGATCACGCATTTTCTCACAAAGTCTGGACAGTCTTTGCACAAGTCAGAGGAATGGCGATTCTGGAAAGGGCACAAAAGACCCCAGTTGTGACGTTGTGGGTGTTTCTTTGGTGGAAAGCAAAGAAGAGTAGCTTTGACTCCAAAATGGTTTGCAATACATGTCGTAGTAAGTCACCAATAAGCTTTGAATAACTACAGTAAGCAACTTGTACGCCCCAAAAACACGGCAAAAAAGCAGCATAAGCACTAGAGCTGCAGGATTAATCGCAATTTTAATAGACGCAATTACCAAAAATTGCCGTAATTTTCTCAAAACATCCAGTATTATTCTGCATGAAAACTACTGATCCCGTTGTTTGGATCTGTGCAAACATGTTTTGTGATACATAGTTTGTCAGTTCATAGTTCAGTCGTTTTGTCAATTCTCCTGGACAAATTCAAAATGTGAACTTTGATCAAAACGCAAATCCAATCGCAATGTTTGTCAGACAAGTGCAAAGATACCGGGTTTATATGAATCGTGACTGAATTGTTAAGCGGTTCAATGAAATTATATGATATAAATCCCCAGTTGGGTGGGATTTCATGTCATTATTTGTTTAGCTTTTGCTGCATACATTTTCCCCGTGACTGAACAAGAAGAGCCTCTTTTATGGAAAGAAATGATGACCAAGTGAAGCCAGACTAAACCAAATCACCAAACCAAATAAAGCCTGTTGAGTCAGAAGCGTGTATGGAACAGCCCTCAGCACAATGCAACGATAAACCTGAAAACCAATGGATTTAACAGTTTGAACATGGAAAGCTGGACTCTTTAACATTATTTTTGAATACGCTTGAAGCAAAGTTATCCACCTATGAATCCTGGTAAAAGCACTGGGTCATCTCGGCGCAGCCTCGAGATCCTGGTGAGAAGCAGCAGCTGGAGGATTTAACATTCAACCTATATATGTGGAGTCAAAAGTACACGGTGTACCCTCAGTTTCACGCTTTGAGTGAGGCGGGTTGTGTGTGCGAGTTTCAGAGGAAGAGCAGATGAAGAGCAGATGAAGAGCAGCAGTGTTTTACAGACGTGCAGCAGAGTGGCTCTTTGGATGCGGTGGTACATTTCTGCAGATGGCGCCTGTGTTTATTAATATTGTAAATCATTTATTCATTTTAACCCTTTGTAGCGCCTCCGTGTGTTTGTGTACGTCAGTGGCAGGAGCAGCAGCAGCAGCAGTAGTTCAGGGCAGTGGCATATTGAGCCGAAATGAGATTCAGGCAGAGCGGAACAAAATAACACAGATTTGTTTTTGTATTATTAGAAAAGGCAAATGTCGAGCTCTAGATTCAGCTTGAATACCTTTTTGACCAAGAGCAAGCTGGTTTTAAAGTAATTCAGTCCAAGCCAGAATCTGAACCTAACCAGGACTTAAAGCGGGACTTACAGCGGGACTTAACCCGTTACCCTTCCACCTGTGCACCAGTTTTCAAATTAGAAAAGTTCTCTTACATCATCACTTTTATTTTCGTGGTCAATACCAGCAAGTTATACATCATTTTAAAGATTATTTTCTCAACAAAACGAATATGTCATTGACTTACTATCATTGAATAATATGCCCCAAGAAGCAATTGCCAATAGTTTGTGAGAAAGTCTCAACTTGTCCCACCTGTTTGCTGTTTATGACGGACGAAACGGCTTTCAATCTGTACATTCTGTCCGTAAGAATCCATAGAAAAACAATATCCATTGTATTTTTCCTGAAGTTATCCGATTTTGAGATATTGTCAACAAAGTTTTCTTCAGTGAAAATATTCAGATGAACGCTCGTCCGATGCATTTCTCTGTCCATAACAAATGACCTGTTTGACTTATAAGATCTTTTCTTCAGACTGTTGGCTACAGAATACGACCATCCGCAAAAAAAATGCGCCGCTTCCGACTAGAGCTGGGTTTCGATTAAAATTTCAAGAATCGATTCGATTAAAATTTTTACGTTTCAAAATCTTTTTTTTCCGATTTTCTCAGATTCCATCCGATTCGCTCTGATTTCGATCTGATTTCCGATTCGATTTCGATTCGATCCGGGGGTTATTAAAAATGAAAAATGTATTTGAACCGTTTCCTTCACTTCATGACTGTGTAGAGAAGCAACATATTAAAACTAGTATTATATCAATATTAAACAGCAAATCTTACAAGTATTGGTAGTTACTGATGGAAGACTGATGAAAAGGTTAAGGGTCAATCTACCTTCAAGAAAGATAATTCAGGACAATAAATGGAGGACATCATTGAGGTGACTACATCTGCAACTGTGGATTCTACTGGGACACTAACCAGTGCATTATTATTATTATGCTTGAAAATAATTAAGAATTCACCCAAAAGCGGTTGCTACCAAAAGCATTTTTATTTTAAAACTGCTCACACACTGCCAGTACTGAAACTGGAAGTAGCATTTTTCAAACATTTTTTAATTAAAAAAAAAAAAAATTAAAATGTTTTTAAATAATAAAAAGAAATCGATCTTTGGACGTACAAATCGATAATCGGTCATTAATATGCAAATCGATTAAAAATCGGAAAATCGATTTGTTCAATCCAGCTCTTCTTCCGACGCACATGGTTCCTCTGTTGACTTCCACATATGCGTATGGCGTAAATTAAGAGAACGCAGAGCGCCGTTTGGCGTAAATTACGGCGCTCGTTTACGGCGCACCGCGTTAAAAGCGCTGCTTTATTTTGTAATAACGTCGGAAAATACGCTACGATTCGCCGCTCCTAAGTGGCGGAGTGTAATCATATTGGCTTTCCAAAAAACACCATCTCACTACATCACTAATCGCACCAACACTGAAGAAGAGACAGACCAGTTAAACCAGTTCAAAACCAGTCAAAAAGAACAGGATTGCACCAGGTCTAGGACGAGACCAAACACACAAATCAAAATGACTTCATTGTGCTTTCTTTATACACCCATGACTTCACTGCACAGTCCTTCTCTCTTGGCTCAGAGTCTGGGCGTGTTTCTCTGCGGCGCCACCTTCTCCTCCGCCGCTCGCCGCCAGAGAAGCGCTTGGCAGCAGAAGGCTTTCGTCTCTGCGGCAGCTGTGAACGCAATGGCACGATCTGACTCACAAATGTGCGCTATTATTGTCCCTCTCCAAATGGTTCTCTGGAATAATGTCGCCGCAGTCCAGCCATGCGTGATTTAGGCGTGTCGCGGCTCTTCGTTTGCATGTGGCCTTTCACATAACGGGCTGTTGTAGTGTTCTGTATGAGGCCGGCGCTTCTTTCCTTATCTCGACTCACGGTTTGATGCAGTCGTCTGGGAAACGCTGACGCAGCTCGTGTAAGATATGAAACGGTTATAGTGACGTGACATGAGTTCATTTGCCTGTAATGGAGGCTGTGTCGCTGTGAATCATGTTGTGTTAAGCGATGCGTTCTCTTTTTCTGTATTGTACAGGAGGATTTAGCTACATCACTTGTTTGTGTTGATGTCTGTGTAGTTTGTCTGGTGTCAAGGTTTTACGAACTGCACTAATGTATGATGTATTTAATTGGTTTTGGTTTTGAAATCATATGAATATGGTGTGTGATCAGCAGTCATGTTTCTGTCATTCCGTCCCAGGGCAGCTATGATTACGGAAATGGCTTTAAAAATGCGATATAAAGCACCTTTTGGGAGTTTAATTTTGTTTAGTAAAATATTTTGTCATAGTTTTATCAAATTTTGCTTTATAAAACTACCGTATTTTCCAGAATATAAGTTGCACCGGAGTATAAGTCGCACCAGCCAAAAAATACCAAAAAATGCATAATGGAGAAGAAAGTATGAATATAAATATAAGTATAAGTCGCACCCCGGCCAAACCTATGAAAATACGGTAAATTTAAAAGCACTCATGACTAAAACTATGACTAAAAGTAGATATATTGGTAGTTTCAAAGTACAAATAGTTTTCTTGCGTTGCGTAGTGTAATGTTGTTATGTAAGACTATTAGATTATTACGACATATATTACTGTGGATTATCACCTTTCCTTCCTGTGTTTCCTTGCAGGTTTCCCTGAGCTCCAGAGAAGATGTCGACCATGGTTTACCCTCGCGAGGAGAAGCTGGAGAAGCTCTCTCAGGAGGAGATCATCTCCAACACAAAGCTGGTGATCCAGGGGCTGGAGGCGCTGAAGAATGAGCACAACTCCATCCTGCACAGCCTCCTGGAGACTATCAAGTGCCTGAAGAAGGACGAGGAGGCCAACCTGGTCCACGAGAAGTCCAGCCTGCTGCGCAAGTCTGTGGAGATGATCGAGCTCGGGCTGGGAGAGGCGCAGGTCAGAGCAGACTCAGTACAAACGTGGTCAGAACATAATACACAGTTTTCTACTCATGCTGGTGGTGTAACTTTGGCCTAAACGCAACAAAGCTTTTTCCACAGTCGGCTGTGGAACCATTGTGTTCTAAATTATATAATCTGAATGTAGACACTGATACCATGGCGGGAAAGGCCAAAGTGACATTTAATTTAATTAGAAAATAGTTTAGCCTTCATTTTAGGTTCAGAAATATTAAGTTCTCATGACTGACATGCATCAGTCTAACCCAGGTCAGAGAGAGAACCAAGTGTGGAGTGAGTGAACAATACAGTATAAAGCGTAGAATACTGTACAATAGTGGCACAACCCGTTTAAACAACTTTAAGGATTAAAGACACTGTACTTGACTTTCACTTTCATAGAAACTTAGAAAAACAAAACTAGTTCATTTTAAATTGTTTACAGCCGTCCAAACGTATTCCTCACTTTCCGCATGTGTTTCGAGCCTCCTAATTAAGGGTTTATAAGCACTTTTCACACCTTTCAGAGGCCAGCGAGACACGGTAATGCTAACAATGACTTCGTGGTTCTCGGATGATAAAACGCTTTATAATTTGAGTCTGACAACACACAGCAGTCTGATTTAGACTCTTAAGACAAATCTGTACTGGGGCAAAACTAATCTTGTTCAACTATATGACCAAAACTGGATACAGCCACTTGCACAAACATAGCACCTGAAATAGCAACAGAACACAACCAGTTCTTCACAACTATAGTGCCATAGTGGACAGTTTCCCCTTTCTATAAATAAACCAGGCGGTGATTATGCTTCATTCCACCTCTCGCCTTCCTCTTCTCCTCTCAGCGTTTCTCTTCTCCTCACACTCGGCTCTAACACTGCTCCCTGTGGCTTCTCTGTCCCTGCCCCAGGTGATGATGGCCCTGTCCAACCATCTGAACGCGGTGGAGTCGGAGAAGCAGAAGCTGCGAGCTCAGGTGCGCCGCCTGTGCCAGGAGAACCAGTGGCTGAGGGACGAGCTGGCCAACACCCAACAGAAGCTGCAGAAGAGCGAGCAGAACGTGGCCCAGCTCGAGGAGGAGAAGAAGCACCTGGAGTTTATGAACCAGCTCAAGAAGTACGACGAGGATGTCTCGCCCACCGTAAGTAACGAGGAGGTGAAATGATCTGAAACGGTTTGGGATCAGGCAACACCAGCACATAGTTTAAATCATCATGCTCACACTTTCATACTAGGCAATGTGGGTTAAGTGTCTTGCTTAAGGGCACGATGACAGGCACAATTGTTGTCAGGTTAAAGATTGATTATTGGCAATTTTGTGATCTAATACCTAACCAAAAAGTTTAATTTTCAATGTCAATTCAAAATGTACATAATAACAGGATTGTACAGTATGACTGAGAGCACAGAACTCCAAACTTAATCAAAATCCCATTGTAAATGTGTGATATTCAATAAATATGATACTAAGAGCCATGATTTTCTTGAGTGCCGCATGACCACGCTGCGAGAAGAATGATTTCAGTCAGTTTTTTATATCACAAACGGATTTGGTTTTTCCTGCAAATTAGATTTCTGAATCAACATCTCGAACTAACCAATTTGAAGTCCTTCTGCATATTTATTAATAGTTTGTTTTGGGAGAATATCCGATTTCCAGCTAAAACGCATCAATTTCATTTCACAGACACCACTGACCAACAAAAGTCCTTCATAGACTGAATGTTGCCAGGAAAAGTGACCGTATATTTTGCTGCATCTCGTGGACTCCTCATCCTAAAAGACTTATGCAATGTAGTGTAATCCGATCTTAGAGAAATGCTTGTGGTTAGTAGATATTTCCTGTTTCCTGTAAAGTCATTTTTCAGGTAAACTCTTATTGATCTCTGTTTGTGCTAAATCCAAACGTCATCCGAACACATCCTGAGTCATAAATATATCCGAACAAAATACAAGTACACATTATAACATACATGACATACATTTTGTGCATCATTATGTCACAAGTGTGTGCATCTTTAAATGGATTGAGGAAATTGACAAATCCAGCATCAAAAAGTACTAATTTTGTCAAAGTACAGTTAAATATTATATAATTTTTTATACTTTATACAAATTCACAGGTTTTTAAAAATACAGTCACAATTTGATTTAAACATTTCTAATTGTATCTTCCTCAAAGTAGAATGAGCTTTCTTGTCCTGGAAAAAGCCTTAAGCTACGTACAGACCGCAGACGCCTAATCGCGCCCAACGCAGAATTTGAGCGCGTTTGAAAGTTTACGCACCGAACGCGCGCTCTCGACGCCCCGGGCACTATACACAGGCGCGCGTACGGCGCTCGAGCTCTCTGCGCACATGCGTTGTTGCATGAGCAGTGGAGTTGTTGTCGGTGCGGCCTTTCATTGTGTAAAATGGCGGATATCGAGAGTGTTGTTTTCGCATTTTCGGTTTGTTTCTGTCTCTGTATTTCACCGTGAATACATCGTACAACTCCTTTCTCCCACACACGGCCACAATCAGTCTTTCGTCTGCCATTGTTGACGAGCAAGGAAAAAGTGGCGCTTCTTGGGGAATTCCACGGGGAATACCGGAAAATGCGAGGGAAAATACGTACGTACGTACGTCACTGGAGCATCAGCTCTGATTGGCTGCTGCGGCGGCTGCTACGCTTCAGCTGCCAGAGACCTCAACATATCCGAACGCGTTGCGTAGGCCGCATCGGCCGGCTCATACGCGCGCTCAAAGCGTCAAGAGCTTTTAAGGAAACGCACCAATCGCGCCGCAAAAACAAAGAAATTGCACCGCGGATAACGCACTACGCGCTCGACGCGCGTTTACATAGACTTTGAATGTAAACTGGACGCTTCGGCCGCGGCGGTGTGGAAGCCCCTTTAATCACAACATGAATAAAGCAACAATCTGTTATAAATGCATATTATGGCAGTATGATTTTGTAAACACGAGTCAGACCCGTCGCTATGAATTTGTGCATCATTTGACGAGCTTGTCATTGTTTGTTGTGTGAATAATTTGATTAATAGCGCTGTGTCTCAGAATAATGAATGGTCTTTTTTCACGTTCTGCAGCAGGAGGAGAAGGACAAGGAGACACCCAAGGACTCGCTGGACGACCTGTTCCCCAACGACGAAGAGGATCAGGGACAAGGAAGTAAGAGCATTCAAAAGAGTGGTGGTGGTGGTGGTGGTGGTGGTGGTTAAAGGAAGAAGAAGAATGTTTCATCTATATTAAGATACATTTATGGGTGTATTAGTATTAGAATGTAATGGATCTCAAAGCTAAAGCAATGAGCTTAAGTTAAAATTGTAAAGTTATCTAGGTGAAGTCAAAGTTGTTAAATGTGTATTTGTTGCCCTCACAGTGCCGCACCAACATAACAGTGCGGCGGTGGCTGCAGCTCAGCAGGGGGGCTACGAGATCCCGGCCCGCCTCAGGACCCTGCACAACCTGGTGATCCAGTACGCGTCGCAGGGCCGGTACGAGGTGGCCGTGCCCCTCTGCAAACAGGCCCTGGAGGATCTGGAGAAGACCTCGGGACACGACCACCCCGACGTGGCCACCATGCTCAACATCCTGGCCCTGGTCTACAGGTGAGGGCCCTGTGTTTACAGACACTTTTATTCAGTTATGTTTATGACGCCGCCAAATATAATTGTATAGTCAGACGCCTACAGTGTAATCTGACAGGAGACGGGATCACTGATGGATGGGATCACTGATGGATGGGTCAAATGCAGAGGATACATAGCCCAAAAGGGGCCATAAAGTGTACCTTAACCGTGAAGAATACTTTGAGATAAAAGATGATCTGAGGTTTTTGTTCAAATGTTAAATACCGTATTTTCGCACTTTTTTCATTTTTTTTGCCAGGGTGCAACTTATACTTATATACTCATACTCCAGAGCGACTTATATTTGATATTATTTTCACACTTGCAACTGCATTTCATACTCCAGTGCAACTTATATTTTTTTAAATGTTTTTTTCTTCTCTATTATGTATTTTTTGGCTGGTATTTTTCGACTTATAGTCAGGAAAATACGGTGCCTGACATTTTACCCTTAGCAGTACTTTTGAGGTAACAATTGAGCCATATTGTTCTTATGCCCAATTATTTCAGACAGATTTTGAATTCACTTAGTTTTCTCCAATTAAAAAGTCAGATCATTGCTAACGCTAATAAACTATGAACTAATGAAATAGTTTGGGGTACTTGGACTTACATATGAACTCTTCCTTCCCAGCTAGTGTCCTCGTAATGTCTCTAAATCTTCTTCTGGGCTCTATATTTCCTGAATGTTTTTACTGTCCAGTGTCAGTCGACGTGCGTGATCATTGGTTGATTTCTGACGTCTCTTGTGTTCGTTGTGCAGGGATCAGAACAAATACAAAGAGGCGGCCCATCTGCTGAACGATGCCCTGTCTATCCGGGAGAAGACACTTGGGAAAGACCACCCCGCGGTAAGTCTGCTCCTGTTTCCACGGCAACCACAACATAACGTGATCATTACAAGCCTTAGAATTGTCTGGTTAGTTTCAAGGATAACCACGTACGTTTAGTGTCATAGTGTTATAATTAGATCTGAAAATATGTTGTTAGGGCGATAAATAGCTCTAGTTGTTGTAATGTTTACCAAAAAAAAATATCTTAATGTCAGTGTATTACCCAGCCATTTGCTATGTTGCATTTATGGCACTGTAGCACCTGTTCCATGGGCAGTATAAGGCTAAATGTGTACACAAAGTATTTGTATGAAGTGGTTTACAAGGCAAAGTAATTGCTCGTGTGTCTGCGTTTACATTATGAACCTTTATTTATACAGGGGAAACCAGTTGTGTCGTGCTCTCTTTGACAATGGTGCCCTGCCCACACAAGGAGTACAAAAAAGCATTTAGTGTTTACAATATATACAATAAAATGCATATAGAATTGAGTTAAAGCATCTACATTTGTCAATACATGCATCTTTCACACAACGTTTAAAACATTAACATCAGAGGGAAGTTTGCAGAGTTTAAGCATTTTTTTGCATATTGTTTGCATGAAATTCAAACGTTTTACACAATTCTGTTTTTGCGAACGGTACATAACAAATAAAGTGTTCTTGTGCATGTGTGTCATAACCTAATAGCATAAATCCATGTTACGAGGTCTTTGTGACACTGCTGCAGATTAGCTACAGTAATGAGGCTTGTACTTGGGTTCTCTGCCACACGCTAATAACACAGTTTGGACTTGTATTTGCTCTGATAGTTTTGAAGGCTTTGGCTTCTCAAAACGACTCCCTGAGCAGGAAAAGGTTGACGCTAATGTGCGCTAGCGAAGCAGTTTCGTCTTTGTGCTCAGAGAATTGTAAACACTTAAAATCTCGTTCGAAATCTAGCTCATTTGACTCTAAAATGCGCCTGCGAAATCTTGTTTATGTTTCATTACTGTACATTTTCTTCCGTCAACTCCCTAATCCCACATAATGCTCCTTTAAAATCATATTGTGCGTCTTTTAATTCAGTTCTTAATATTGTCATTTGACCGTTAAAATATTATTTCGACATGATGTCTGAAAATCTGTTGCTGCAATTACCACAGCGGTTTGTCACAAGGATTTGGTAGATTTAAGATTGTATCGACACCAATAAAAGCACAAGCCAAAGTCAAAATGAGTTCATGACTTTCAAATGCTCTTTGTGTTTTTGACAGGAAATGTTTGTTTTTTAAGGCATTTGACCGTAAGGCTTATTTATGAGCTTGGTTATTTGTTGCAGTTTCATGTGGGATTCTTACGTGAACTGAATTAAATCGAGATCCGATCATTTCTAATCGTCAGTGATCAGCTTTGCTCTTTAAGCCAATCCTCTGTTGGTAAAGGCACAAACTTCAGACTTTGGACGAAGAGATGTGAATAGTTTTGTGTTTATTGCTTCTGAGCAGTAGTCTCTCTTTTTGTATGTTCATGAAAATAATATTGAAAGCCATTTTTATGTAACAAATAATAAAACTTAATTGTAATTTCTGATCGACCACACAGCCCTTGTAAATACATATTCATATCGCAGTTGTTGGGTTTTTTTGTATGATTTTTCCCAAATATATTTAATAAATTTTACCCTGGCAATTATTTAAAATGGCTCATATTTTCATACAATATTCATCCAAAACATATAGTAATTGTGATGTGCCTAGTTTATAATATTAATATAATTTTACTGGAAAAAGTTGGATGTTATGGCATTAAAACTTGTAAAATGCCACCACCTCATGTAAAACAAATATACTATAAGATTCAACGTTCGTTCGTTAATTTATTTCCTGTTTTGCTCGTAGGTTGCCGCGACACTGAACAACCTGGCCGTGCTGTACGGAAAGAGAGGGAAGTACAAGGAAGCGGAGCCTTTGTGCAAGAGGGCTTTGGAGATCAGAGAGAAGGTGAGTGACAATCAGCGCCGCACAAGTGAACTCATCACCTCCCTCTGAAAGTTACGAAAGATACTGCCACGAGGAAAGCTAAAAGAATCCAGGGTGAAAATTAGCTTCTTAAATTGGCCGTGAGTTGTCGCTGGGGGCTCTTCCCGTGTCGGATAATTGAGTTTAATTGGAAGCAAAAGTGAAGCGGAGGAGACGGTGCAGCGGCTCGAAGCAAAACAAGGTTCAATGAGTTTGTTCCTGTAAATGTGATTCTGCATTCAAGCATCGATCGGAGGTTTTATAAGATGTGAGAGCAGCAGCAGCAGCAAACCGGAACGCAGCACAGAGAAGGGAGGGCGGGGCGTGAGGAGAAACGTTTGCTCTGAAATAAAGGTGTGCAGCACTGTGTAGGGAAGTAATCTTACAGAAACAACAGGGTTAAAACTGTGGAACTAGAGTATAAGAACGTGTACATTGTAGTTGGCTGCTTGTATTTTGGCCTTTTTCCAAAAAAGTCTTCAGAATCACAATCAGAAACGGTTTATTGACAGAAGTCACAAACAAAGGAACTTGCTTTGGTGATTCGGTGCAACCTAAAACAATAAACAATGATATAGAAACCTATAGAAAATCAAAAAGAAAAACGATTTAAATCTGCCATAGGATAGAAATAAAATAAAAATGGGCTATGTACACAACATTTACAGTTGAATTTACAGTCTTGAGATAAAACAAACAAGGACAATGTTTTGTTCTTCTATTTCATAAAAAGAAGAAACAAAAAACATGCCACAGAGAGAGAGAGCGTAAAAGTATTCCTAAATGATGTATGATATATTGTTTGGCATTTTCATCTCACCTACAGTGCACCAGTGATTGATAAATAAGTGAATTTTCAAATCAACTGAATGTGACCTTTTCCATCGCTAGCTGGGCCCAGTCATTGAAAGTTGGCTCAGTCCATGTCATTAATTTCTTTGTGGTAGCTTTTTTGTTGTTGCCATGGGTACATTTCAAAGACCGTTTTTTTTTTCTACGCTAATATTGAAACATTCTGTATATTAAAAAGATTTTGAAATGCTGAAATATAGACTCAAACAGTCCAAAACGATGTAATGTTGTTGTTTCTTCTCAGGTTTTGGGGAAGGACCACCCGGACGTGGCCAAACAGCTGAACAACCTGGCACTGCTGTGTCAGAACCAGGGCAAGTACGAGGAGGTGGAGTACTACTACTGCCGCGCCCTGGAGATCTACGAGTGCAGGCTGGGACCAGACGACCCCAACGTGGCCAAAACCAAGAACAACCTGGTGAGAGGGTAGAGAAAAACAAGAGCTTTGAAATGTAAAAGGAAAAAACATATGGATGTCAGGATTCACAAATTACACATGATTCCACCACTACATAAATGTCTTTATTTTTTTATTTATTTTATTTATTTTATTTATTTTATTTTATTTATTTTATTTATTTTATTTATTTTATTTATTTTATTTATTTTATTTATTTTATTTATTTTATTTATTTTATTTCAATCAACCTACCTTTATTTATAAAGCCCTTTATAACACTCATCACTCAATCAAGGCAATACAAAACATAAAACCAAATAAAACCAAACTATTTATTTTATTTATATTATTTTATTTATCCTGCCTGTGCTGTAACTGATAACAAATATATAAATACATTTCTATTATTGTGTAAATATACAGACATTCACTATTTTAGCCTAATTGCTCTTCCAGTTCCATTTTTATTGATTATTTTGTTCAAAAAGCCAAGTCTCACGCACTGAGGACAAACTCTGAATGGCACAAAGGCACACACACAATTGCAGCACCAAAAATCAACAAAAATGCATCAACAAAAATCTGTCAATACTGGAAATGATATGAATAGTTTTCTCGATTCTATACTTTACTTCAGACAAACATAAACACACAAAGGGGGTGAAGCTGAATGTACTTCTAATGCTTTTACCTGTCACAATATCAGATCACAACAACAGCACTGACTTCACAAACACTGCAATCGTCTGATTTCTATAAGTTCTGAGCGAGTCTGCTGAAGAGAGCAGTTCGTTGGTCCTCGGGAATTTGAGTTCAGCCACTGTGCCGCGTTCATTAAACAGACTGATTGTTAATGTACCATAAATGGTTTAAAATGGTCTTTATGAAGGAGGAAATTGTAAAACGACATTGTTTCAACTCATGATAATCACTGAAATGTCACGTTGTTACCCCCAATTGAACTTGAGTAATCGTCATGCATAAAATTGACAGATTTTAAATGCGATAAGCTGGAAAATAGTTGAAGAAAAGCTTGTCTGTGTAAACTAAAAAACAAACAATCTGTTGCTCTCTCGCCGTATATCTTGAGACAAATGTCAATTACTACCCAATATAGCAAGACTTGCACGTAACACTGACATGAAAAGTGTAAGAATATTCTCCTTCACTTGAAATTGGATATTTTGCAATTTGTTTCACTAAAAAAAAAAAGACTATTAGCACACTCTATTCTTATAAATGTACAAATAAGAAACTGTTCCATGTGATGCATTCCAATACTGTGTTTTAATCTTCTCCATCGTAGCTCCGTTCAAGTAGTTCAACAGAATTTGTCCTTGAATGTTTGTCATGACTTAGAAAATCATCTTGTTTTTCCAGAACGTTACATTTGTAGTCTCTATTTTCACTGCTTAGCTTCTTTGTTTCCTCTTTCACTTCAATGACAGAGACATTTATCACGACGCACTGGAATCTTATTGTCTCAATTTTCATCAGCCGCTGATTTCACAGGGAGATCGCCCCAAAGGACACATTATGAGTCAATCTATGAGTTAATCTAAGCCAAAACTAAAGTCTTAAACCCCCTTTTCCCTCTTCTCCTCCCCTCTCTCTCTCCTCTGTCCGTTTGTCATCCACAGGCGTCCTGCTTCCTCAAACAAGGCAAATACAAAGAGGCTGAGATTCTTTACAAAGAGATTCTGACCCGCGCCCACGAGAAGGAGTTTGGCTCTGTCGATGGTAAGGACTCTAAATAATGACTTTAATAATTCATACATTAAAGGCAATAACTTTAAATTGGTTGTGTTCACGCGACATCTACAGCATTTCAAAAGGCAAACATTGAGATCAGCTCAGATCTATAT
This sequence comes from Eucyclogobius newberryi, assembly GCF_026437365.1. Lineage (NCBI taxonomy): Eukaryota > Metazoa > Chordata > Actinopteri > Gobiiformes > Gobiidae > Eucyclogobius > Eucyclogobius newberryi. Next base: position 8,604,854 of record NW_027316500.1, on the reverse strand, counting down.
TGTAGAAATTGGCTTTTGATAAAGATTGACTATTATAATACACCCTAAAGTATATGCTGAGATACTTTTTCTAACAAAGACGGCAATATCACTAAATGAAAATGTCAGAATAAACAAAGAATAAACAACTTGCCATTCTCATCAATAATACACTGCAGTTAAGCCTTCAGTCGGCATAAATGCTTAAAAATAATCGTTGACTAGTCGTTTATACAAAAATGTACAACTATTTCTCCCCAAAAATGTTTTTAATAAAATGTCGGCGGATCCATCTGAATGTATCATATTCTGTAACAATTTGTTCACTGTGCACATGTTTGTCTTTTGTTATTTAGCTGCAACTGTCTGATTCTCTTTAATGTATGTCTGCAGCGAGCAGTGATGAACAGACCGTTCAAAAGTGGACAATTTTCTAATCAATGTCTGACCAGAAGATCCAGAGCTAAAGAAGATATAATTAAAGATTTCCTCTGCTAGTGACTTTGTTAAAGGCTTCTTTCAGTTGTGCTTGAGCTACACTATTTCTACAGTTTTATTTGTATAGATTGTTAAATGTGTATAACTGTATATTTTCAACCGTGAGTTTAATTGTTTAGTAAACATATACATTTAACCAGACAGATTTTTATCGATCACTTCAATCATTGTATATACCGTAGATACCGTATTTTCCGGACTATAAGTCGCACTGGAGTATAAGTCGCCAAAAAATGCATAATAGAGAAGAAAACTGAAGTAGTCGCACTGGAGTATGAAATGCGGTTGCAAGTGTGAAAATAACAACTAATATCACATATAAGTCGCTCCGGAGTATAAGTATATAGGTATAGATATAAGTATAAGTTGCACCCCGGCCAAAACTATGAAAAAAGGTGCAACTTATAGTCCGGAAAATACGGTAGTCGTCATTTTGTTTGAATAAAAATAGGCATGAACAGGGAATTATCAACAAGTTTTAAGATGTTTCATGTTACTGAAGCGGTTATGTGTCTCTTATTCTTATCTTTTCTTATTTTATTTTTTTATTATTAAATTGTTGATAATTTCAGTTTTAGTTGACCAATTTATTTTTTGTTTTCTCACTCTTCATACTCTGTAATGCCACCGTCGGTTCTTTTATCTCAGTTTTAACAAATATTTCAACGTTGTGATTTCAAAGTTGCCTTTTCGAACCGCGTACTTTGGTTTACGATGCAAATACAAAGTACAAACCTTTTACATTTGTGTCTTTAGCTGAGAATAAGCCCATTTGGATGCACGCAGAGGAGCGAGAGGAGATGAGCAAGGTAAAGCATGTTCCTCTGTAAACATGTTTTTCAGAATAAAGTCTGTTGAAATATGAGCCCGTGTTTAAGCTCCTGTATAAATGAGCCCCTGTGGCAGATAACTTACACACAAACGGTACAAAAATGCAGCTCGGCCACTTTTGACGACCTTTTTTTTTTTTTTTTTTTTTTTGTCTTTTTTTTTTTACTTCCAGGGCAAGCACAGAGACAACACTCCCTATGGGGAATATGGAGGCTGGTACAAGGCGTGCAAAGTCAACAGGTGAGTCACGGACACCTCATCACACATAGACGCAAACAAAGACACACATGACACACAAAGACACACAGAGGGAGCTTAGGGGCTGTGTGTTCAGGAGGAGTCGAAGAACATGTGACGAGTGTACATAAAGAGAACAGGTTTGGAGTAAGTGATAGATGTGAAGCTGAGGCTGACTTCTCATGTTATCTTTCACAAAAATGGTAAAAACTGTGACCGGTATAACTGTTTTGTGCAGTTATGGTTGATTTGTCTTAAGTCTTAATATTAAAAGTCCTCTATTGTGTATTGTTCTATAGATACTCCTTATGTCAGGCAAGGCAAGTTTATATGTAGAGAAAAATTCACACCGAAAGATGCAATAAACCTGCAATAACAACACACATAATTATTTGTAAATTAACTTGAGAGCAGATACAGTCCATTGTCATTTGCACAGCTAAAACAGAGGCCTGTCTCACATCTTCAGGAAGTTCCAGATTGTAGATGCATAAAAGTGAAATGCTGATTCCTCATGTTTAGTGCCGAGTTTGGGCACCAGCAGGAGCCCGAAGCTACACTATCAAAAGATTGTTCCAAGATGGTTCAGATATCACTAGGGCTGTGCACCGAAACATGCTTCCAAGTAGGAACAGACCAAAAAGGTCAGGGAAGTATTGTGCTTTCTGTGTCAACTTTCTTTGAACTATCATTAAAAAGCTGCATCAATGAGCGAACACGGCTCAAACAAACGACCACGCAGACTTACAAATGAATAGCACTAACAGTACAATTGATCACAGTTCTCCGTGTTCAAACATAGCACAGTGTATCATCTTACTTGTAAACAGAAGAGCTGGAGAAACAGCGGAGTCCAGAGTGGCTCCTTTATCCACTAGAAAATACAGTCTTCATGCCGAGCCTTGTCTGCATGTTGTGCTTCGTAATAAATCCAGCTACAGTCTGCAGAACCCGCGTGAAGTTGCAGCCAGTTAATCCAATATGATGAGTGAAAGTAGAGATGTTTGGAAAAGAGTTGATTTAAGCCCTCATTCATCCAGGAGTGTTTGATTATAGAAAAGGTAGAAAAGGGTCCAAAGGTATCATCATCTGGACCCTGTTTTAGAAAGCGAGGACGTCTAATTGTCTTGATTTCTAACATTATTTAGTGATTTATTTGAACCAATTTTTAGAAATCAAGACAATTCGACTTCCTTGATTTCTAAAACTTGGTTCAGATAAATCACTAAATAATATTCTTTTTGAACCGATATCATCTTGAAAGTGGCTTTAGGTTGCCCACAAATAGCTCCATCAGTATTTAAAAACATGTTGGTGTCACCTCAGGACAATGGCCATGTAGTTAGTCTTCTTGAGCATCTGTATGTTGTATTTTTTCTCTGTACATTAATAATTGCGTGTCGACTCCAGCCCCACAGTGAACACCACCCTGAGGAACCTGGGCGCTCTGTATCGCAGACAGGGCAAACTGGAGGCGGCTGAGACTCTGGAGGAGTGCGCTGTCCGGTCCCGTAAACAGGTCTGTGCCACAAAAAACTCAACTGAACTGCATGATTATAAACCCCGATTGTGTTTTTACCATTCCCTATTTGAAATGCGCCTCTCCCTGAACTGTCAATCTCATGTTATTTTTCGTCCCTCTCTTTACGATGCGTGGGATCCAGAGCAGCACAGTAAGTGGTTTGTCTTTGATCTAAGTCTGGGATTCTCAACTGGCGGATTTGACCATAAACATTGGCTTAGAGATTCAGAATTGTTATTACAGCATTGTGCAAAGAATCACTTGGTATCTTGATTTTTTTTATGCATATCTTGAGCATTGGAGTTCTCTTTCAACATTCTTTTCAGTATCTCACAAATGAGACAGCTCTCTATGCTGGTCCCCAGAAGAGAGTTGTCCCATTTACTCATGTTTCAGAGAACCGGGGTTAATTTCTTAACCTTACGTTTAGTTTTGTTTATTTAGCAGGGATAATTTATTTAAAAGCTAGTTTCAAGACATCTGATAAGCAGCAAACAACATTTTGTCCACATAAAACTCTTGCACAATATTGTTGGAGTTCACTTATTTTGTCCACGTAAAACAAAAGAACCCACGATGAATCCAGTTGAGAACATCTTTTCTAGTTCAGACCTGGGCATTTGCCGAATGTGTTTTAATCCGGCCCCACCACAAGTTTGATAATAACTCTTTCTTTCTATTTGTTTTTATTGTCTTTGCAAAGGAACACGTGTCTGCACTTGTGTCCTGAATACAAATTACATGAAACGAAACAAAGTAATCGATTAAATGGACTTTATTGTCACAAAATGATTGCCCACCTCTGTTCTGGAGTGTCTCTGTAGCTTCCACTTCTTCCCCTTCATTTTACAGCTTCTTGTACTTTCTGTTTTGGGGCCACCTGGGAGCAGTTTCACAAAGTTTTTTTTTTTACCCGCAGCAAACCTAATACTTATTTTAAATGACCTATGAGGAATGATTCAAATTGAACTAACTGAGGTGGACTGGCAATCACTGGTGTGAAAATGGTTTAAAGTCAGATTTATCATGACTATTGTCGCTACCACCAACAGGAAAAGAGAACGCTGAAGGAGCTTAAGAAGGTAAATAAAGTCGTTTTGTAAAGCTGCTGCAGTAGTTGACTTAAACATACAACATAGTCTAAAACACTGATGATATGTGACCAATGAGCTTGCACACTTGCTTTTGAGTGGTAAAAATGAACATTCTACGTGGAAAAAAATCTTTAAAATACCTTTCTAGATGGTCTGTTGTCACACAGCTATGTATAAAACTTTATTGTGGTATAACATTAGAATAGTCCTCAGACCTTTTCCAGCCCAAATGTAAACCACCATCTTCTTGCAGCTGTTTTGTATTTTCATCGCCAATTTGTAACACGAATACACTGCTGAATAATAAAATATTAAGTGGACCGAAAGGGTTAAGAATTGAGTTTTACTTTTGACTTAAAGGCGACGGCGGCTACGTGATTTTCACCCTTTTAAAACAAAACAGTTCCTTTTAAACCGTCCAAACTCATTCCTCACTTCCCTAACACATTCCTAGCATCCTCAATATTCACAGCAATAAGTGCTTTTCACAATATTCAGAGGCCAGAGTTTTGTCATCACCGTAATACTAACAGCAACTAGCATGCTAACAGCGCACTTTCTGCTTCGCAAAGGGTAAAAACGCGGAATAATTATATCCAGACAGTGCACAGCGGTCTAGTTTTGACCTCAAAAGCTGTTTTTTACAGGGGTACAAAATGTTTTACTGAATTACATGGGGAAAAAAATGTGCACAGCCGCTTTTAAGCCTAAAGTTATTCAGTTAAAATGGTACCACGGTCTGCGTCTTTGTGAAACGAATCCCAGCGAGTTAACAACGGACATGGAACGCCTTCATTTAACAGCGCACTCATCGTCTGCAGTCTTCGGCCCATGCTTCGACTCGCTCTGATCCGATCTTGGCCTGTGCTTGTTCAGGGCCTGGACCCGAGCCGCGTGGTGGAGATCTTGGGGGGCGAGAGGCGGAGGAGCCGGGACAGCCTGTCCAGCGTTAAGTACGAGAGCGGCTCCGAGACCGGCGAGGAAGTGAGTATGGGCGTCGAGTGGAACGGGGTGAGTACAAGTCCACTACAGAGTCCAAACTAAAATCACAAACGTGTGCAGAGAAGCACTCAGAGGACAAGGGTGTGAGTCAAAGCGAGAGAGAGAGAGCACTGACTGGTACAAAAACATTCAAATTTATGCAGTATTTTACCCAGATTGAGAGGAAAATCTGTTTAATTTGTGGGTTAACCTAAATTTGAGCTGTTAAATGCTCTGTAAACTAAACTCAATCCAAACGTGACAGCATTACTTGTTCCTCGTCATGGCTGGTGTTACTTTTTGATAGAAACAAATACTATAATTCACTAAGTTATCCAATAGGGAAGCAAGTCTTCAATTTGTTTCTGTGACTGTTGGATCCTAAAGCGATCGATAGTCGAGCGTAAACGCAGAGAAGCAAAAAAGCAAAAAATTTTGGTCCTGATTATGAAAAAAAACACACTTAAAATAAAGAGTCACAGCGTCTTGAGCTGTTAAAAGATCAATAGCTTCCTCACTAAACCATGTGACACTCTTTCTGCAATAAATGCATTATTATCGGAGTGAGAGTTAATTCAGCCGAATTATTTTACTCTTAAGTATTTAATTAAGCTTATTTGGTCAACCATGAACACTCATACTGTCTGACAAACTAGTAGCAGTGATTCCTCAGCCATTTTCTGAAACTACAAATCTATGAATTAGCAAACGACCTATTGTATTGTAAACTTTAATTCAGCATGACTCATAATTTATCTGTGAACAGAATAACTGGATCTGAGTTGCGTCCTCGTGGACCTCAGTCACGTTATTTGTACCAGTGGAGCTCCTCTGGGCCGCTCTTGTCCGCCCCGTGTCTTCTGCGACTCTCTCTGAAGCTGATTGACTGTCTTGGCATGTTGTTCTTGTTTGACCCCTTGTTTTTCCTGTTTGCCGCCTGATGTTGATGGTGTGATAATCCCGTGTTGTGGATGTGACGCTGGCTCTGCTCCTGCTCACGTCCGGGCAGTAACTCAAAGGCACACGCTCGTATTAAGCACCTGGCAACGAATACAGGCTTTTGTGAATGGATTCCAGTTATCAAAATGGGCTTAGCTGAGAAATGGAGCCAATCTGAGAAAGTGTAATGACATTTTGAGAGTGACAGACTGAGAATTACGTGTACGAGTCAAGCAAAGCGCAAAACTATTTATGTACTTGATGAGAAAAGGACACATTTTAGGCGTTATTTTTATTATTATGTGCGTTTAAACATGATTTAGGCCATAATAATAATGTTATAACATGTTTTAAATATCAAAAAAGTACATTTTGCTTAATATGTGCCCTTTAAAAGCCTCAAAAAATACATTTTGCAAATAGAACATTTAAGGAAGTGCGTGGGCACTGTGTTTTTAGGCAAATTAATAAGAATGAAAAATAAACGCTGAGGTCTTTTAGGCATAATGTTAAAACTCGGGACAAATGGAGGGAAAGTCTCCGTGTTCTTGCCTTGTGACCACGTCCACTGCGGCTCCGTTATGTCCAGCACATTTATCCATGTCTCATTTCAGTCGCTGCCGCCCTTAGCTCCAGCACAGCGCTCCCCATAGACGTGTTCTCCTCTTTCTCTATTGAGGTCATAATATCGAGGCAGTGTCTCACTCCGCAGCTACATCCCAGAACAAAAAGCCCCCCGGACACAGTTACATAAAACAGAATTAGCGCCAGAGAAAGGGCTGGATCGTTTGGGGAAATTGTCAAACATTTCCTGACGGACATTTTGATCGTGTGATGGGTTCTAAGTAGATCACAATTAGGGATGCCATGATGTCAAATTTCGACGATTATTGTGAGAAGAAGCATCACGATATTTCACGATTATTGACACAAACAAACAAACAAATGTGAAATCCTTAATTTATCTTTCTTTCTAATAGATTACTGTCCCAATACTATGACCAGCTTCATGAAATCAAACTTTCTGAATGCAAAAGTAAAGTTATTTTGACATAAACATGAACGGTTTGCATAACTTTGCTTTACTTAGTTTTACGAGTTTTTATATTGTGACCTGAATAATCACGATTATCGATTAACCTAATAATCTCGACACGCCTAATCACAATTCAGCTCACACGAATATCAGGGAACTGAAATTTTGGACGACTCATTGATAAATATATTTTAGGTTTATAATTTCACTTCCTGTTTGTAATTGATAACATCAGGAAATTATCCAGGATATTACCGAGCAACCACTGGTCAAAACTTATCTTATTTAGTTGTATTAATGTTTAGAGAGTCAAAAAAGTTGTTTGTATTCATAAACTTTGACCGGAATGAATAGTGTGATGTCACTCTTATGTCTTCTCCACAAATACCTACTCGATTGGTGTAAAACAAGCTCATCCGCACTTTAACATAAAAAAAAAAAAAAACATATAAATCATATCTAAACTACAGTGTGAGTGAAGTTTTATTGTTCCGTCACCAGCTTGTCTCCGTTAAAATGCCATAGCTTTGATTTTAATGTTCCATATCATCAAACATATCTTAATAAGCATGTTATTCTTACTGTGAGCAGTGTCTCTGGCCACAGATCTGACACATGCACCTTCAAATCATTAAAGTTTGGTTTTGTATCAATTATTTAAGCTTTAGCCAGCGTCGTTGCCTCGCCTAATACCGAGCTGTGCCTTTTTACTAATGCGAACACGTCTTTACGTCCAAGCGAAACATGCATGTAGCATATTAAAGCTGCAGATATGAGAGCGAAAAAGGCAGCGCTGTGACTCTTAACCTGCTTTACAGATAACTTAAAGATTGAATGCTTTATAAGACATTAAAACTGCTTTTGCCACAGCTATTTCACCAAGCATGTGCTGCGTTTGACTGTCGGTGCTTCCTTGTGCTGTAGAATGTATTTTATGTTGTCAAATGTGTTCAG